>NC_042998.1:103278866-103331366 GCF_006345805.1 Octopus sinensis | reverse complement strand
ACAAATACAGTTCTTCCTATGTAAAGTTCAAATCGTCAAATAATACTTCTTAGTTGAGTTTGCAGTCAGATTTTCCATAAACACACTGCTATTTTAAAATGAAAGCACAGGATGGATGATATAACCCTTGATGCACAAAAGACAGAACAATCATGAATGCAAAATCTTTGTTAAAATGTCTGCTGGCAACCGATAAAGGGCAAACGAATAACAACTGTATCGTTACAATATCCACGTATTTCAAAAGAACGTATTGATCACGTCACAAGTCGGGATCTATAATCATCTGTAATTAGAAAAAGAATTTGTTTTCAAGATATGCTTTCTCTCAGATCTGAAATCTTCTATCAGCACGCGTGTTTTATTGAGGCTACACTAAATGTATTTCCCTATCATACAAGGAAAATGTATTTGTTATCTCTTGTTGTAATGGTGTTGCGGTTTTGACTAAACCATATCATTGACTACCTTTTCCCTCTAACTACAGATCGTGATGTATTAACATGCAATAAAAAGTTAAAAGTTGTCCCATTTCTGAATATGGAGTGTGTTTTGCGTATATTTTCCCCATAGACTCGGTCTAATTACTCCCGAGGTTTTCTGTGAGCGATACTTCATCCCAGCGGATAGTATATCTATGAGGTACTTGCAATTGAATGGACACGAGTACGCTACTTTGACTGGTGAATTTGACACAATTTTATGCATTTTGTAAATTAAATAATTTTCTCGTATTCTAAGCGTTCAAACTACACCATCGGATGATATATGATATATTCAGGCTATTAAGTGATATCTCTCTCACTGTCTGTCAGTCTCTCTGTCTGTCTATGTCTCTCTTTATATATATATATATATATATATATTATATATATATATATATATATATTATATATATATATATATATATATACACACACAGGGGTTGGACAAAATAATGGAAACACCTTAAAATTTCAAACAAATTTATTTTGAAATAGAGTAGTACCGCTTTTGGCAGTAATTAAGTCTTGAATTCTACGGGGTATGGACTCATACAAAGTTTGAATTGTCTCCAAAGGAGTTTTTGTCCATTCTTCAGCTAAAACAGTCTCCATTCCTTGTAGTGACGATGGTGGAGGATATCGGCACCTTACTTGTTTTTCTAAAATGCACCATAAATGTTCAATAATATTGAGATCTGGGGACAGTGGTGGCCAGATAAGATGTTCAACTTCTTTAGAATGTTCCACATGTCATTCAGTAAGAACTTTAGTTGTGTGAGTTGGTGCATTATCATCCTGAAAGACTAGGTTTCTCTCCGGAAACAGCTCCGCAAACATAGGTTAAATTTGATCAGATAAAATGCTTAATTAATCTTGACTATTAATTCTGGAATGAAGGGAAACCATTGGCTGGCGGATTTCCAAGATATAACCCCCAGATCCTCACAAATCCTCCTCCATGTTTAACAGTTGGAAGAAGGCAGTCTGTGTCAAATGCTTGTTTTGGTTGTGTCCACACGTATACTCGGACGGTGGTCGGAAATGAGGTAAAAGAAGACTCGTCCGAGAAAATAACATTCTTCCACTACTCTAGGGACCAATTCTGTAGGTTTTTACTCCACTATATACTCTTAGCAACGTTTTGTTTTTGAAAGTTGTGGTTTTCTGATTGCAGCCCTTCCATGAAATCCGGTTTTGTGCAGCTCCCGGTGAACAGTTTTTGTGGATACTGGGTTCTTAAGGTGGTCGTTAAGCTCTGCAGTAATTTTGGGAGCTGTGCTTTTGTGATCCTTTCTAACAATTCGCGTAAGAGTCCGATGGTCTCTATCTGAAAGTTTTGGTTTTCTTCCGGAGTTT
The DNA here is from genome assembly GCF_006345805.1 of Octopus sinensis. NCBI lineage: Eukaryota > Metazoa > Mollusca > Cephalopoda > Octopoda > Octopodidae > Octopus > Octopus sinensis. The sequence continues at coordinate 103,329,525 of NC_042998.1, read as the reverse complement.
TGTTTCGACGAGGAGGTTTTCCCTCTTTCTCAAAGACTGCCATTACTTTCGAGACAGTACTTCTTTATACACCAAGCATTTCGGCTGCTTTCATTACGCTAGCGCCTGCCATATGATCACAACCAATTTGACCTCTGTGAAAGTCCGATAGATCTGTCATTTTAATGAATTTTAATTACCTTTTTCTGATGATATCTGAAAAGAAACAGCAATGTTAGCAAAACATATTAAGCAGCACTAATTCATAAATCACAAAACATAAAAATAAGCAAACTTTTGAACGTTTTATAGATTTTCCAATATCATGATGCTATGATGCTAGCTATTTCCATTATTTTATCCAACCCTTGTGTATATATTAGCAAAGTTGCTAGTTGTAAAATCTCAAGAAGAGATCAAATCACTATTAACCAGTAAAGATAATCGCCAAATCAAAGTGGCTGTTTCATGTAAATAATAGTTTAACCCCAGGCAGATCTTCCGCCTGCCGGTTATCGGTGCAGCCTGCACCATATACATACATATACATACATATATATATATACAAACATACATACATACATATATATATATATATATATATATATATATATATATATATATATATATATATATATATATATATATATATATATATATATATATATATATATATATATATATATATATATATATATATATATATATATATATATATATATATATATCTATATATATTGCTAGAAGGGGTGAGATTCCCTGCCATCCATTAGCAGACAACAGGATCGCAAGACTGACTTCGTGCAGGTTGGCTCATCTTCAGTCGCGAGCATATATTGCTGGCTGGAGCGAGCTCAAACCATCTCTCTAGTGACGAGGTGCTCGTGACTGAAGATGAGCCAACCAGCTCGAAACTGAGTCAGTCTAGCGTTCCCCCGCTAGCAATATATACATATGTACAGGGTGCAGGCTACACCGATAACAAGCTGGCAGAAGCTCTGCTTGGGGTTAAACTAATTGTAACATGGAACAGCTACTTTGATGTGGTGATTATCTTTACTGGTATATACGAGGGGCGTTCAATAATTAATACCCCTGACCCACTTTCCATAGCAGTAGAGCAACGAAACTTGGCACAGTTATTAGCCTTTTCCTACATAGGAACCACCTAGAGTTACGCATTTCACCCATTGTTTGATGCAGCTCTGGAGACCGTTTTTGTAGAAGACCCCAGCTTGGTCCTTCAATCACGACGTGACTTTAGAAATCATGGCTGCATCATCTGGGAAATGCTTTCCTTTCAAAAACAACTACATGGCTGGGAAGAGGTGAAAATCGGAGGGTGCAAGGTCAGGAGAATAGGGGGATGGAGGAGGAGTTCATAGCCGCACGCCTGTGCTTCTGATCTGGCGACAGGCGAGTTGTGGACTTCCTGCAGGAGGAGGATGCCTTTGCTGAACTTGCCCCGCCTCTTGATCTTAATAACTTCTCTTAATTTCCTCAAAAGTGAAGCATAATAGGCTCCTGTAATTGTGGTACCCTTTTCCCAGGAAATCTGTCATCACTACTCCCTCCTGGTCCCAGAAGACTGTGAGCATGACCTTGCCAGCGGAGGGCTGCACCCTTGCCTTCTTTGGAGGAGGTGAGTCACGGTGCTTCCACTGCATTGACTGGGCTTTGATCTCTGGATCATAGTGATAGACCCAGGTTTCATCCTGTGTAATCAGTCTTTTAAAAAATTTTGACTCATCTTCTTGGCACATCTCCAAATTCATCCTAGAGCACTCGACGTGTTCTTGCTTCTGGAAAGATTTGAGCAACCTGGGAATCCATCTGGCAGACACCTTTTTCCATATGCAAATGGTCAAGAATGATAGTTTCCACAGACCCGGTACTAATCTTGACCTCATGGGCTATTTGGCGAATAGTTATGCGTCGATCTTCCAAAATGGCAGCCTCAATTTGACGGACAGATGCCTCATCAATGACAGAAGGGGGGCGATCAGATCAGCTAGATCAAACAAAGGCAAGTGGATCAGGAGCATTACTTATTGAACATCCCTCGTATATATATATATATATCGTTGTCACAGGAGAGATAGAGAACGAAGAAAGGTTGAGAGAGAGAGAGAGAGAGAGAGAGAGAGAGAGAAAGAGAGAAAGTGACATAAAGTACGAGAAAAAGAGATGGATAGAGAGTGAGGGAGAGAGAAAGAAAGGGAAAGAGAGTGAGCAACAAAAAAGGACATAATTCTAAGTAACGAGTTGAACGAAGACCGACTGGAAATTTCCTTAAATTCTCATGCTTCCCCGAGGCATAATAATCTGAAATTCTTTACAATAGTATTTGAAATATATTCCTACATGGTAGTAATACAAATGTATATTACAACAACAACAACAACAACAACAGCCACAACAACAACAGCAGCGGCGGCAGCAAAAACAACAAAATTAATAATAATAATCATTTCTACAATAGGCACAAGACCTGAAATTTTGGGGGAGGGGACTAGTCAATTACATCGACCCTAGTACGCAACTGATACTTAATTTATCGACCCCGAAAGGATGAAAAACAAAGTCGACCTCGACGGAATTTGAACTAAGAATTTTGCGGCAGCCGAAATACCGATTTCTTTACTACCCACAAGGGGATAAACACAGAGAGGACAAACAAGGACTGACAAACGGATTAAGTTGATTATATCGACCCCAGTGCGTAAATGGTACTTATTTAATCGACCCTGAAAGGATGAAAGGCAAAGTTGACGTCGGCTGAATCTGAACTCAAGAACGTAACGGCAGACGAAATACCGCTAAGCATTTCGTCCGGCGGGCTAACTTTTCTGCCAGCTAGCCGCCTTAATAATAAATAACTATCCTTTGAATTATAAGCACAAGGCCTGAAATTTAGGAGAGGTGAATAGTCGATTACATCGAACCCAGTACACAACTGGTACTTAATTTATCGACCCCGAAAGGATGAAAGACAAATTCAACCTCGGTGGGATTTAAACTCAGACTGTAGCGACGGGCGAAATACTGCTAATCATTTTGTCCAGCGTGCTAACAATTCTGCCATCTCACTTCCTTTAATAATAATAATAATAATAATAATAATAATAATAATAATAATGATAATAATAATAATAATAATAATAATAATAATAATATAATAATAATAATAATAATAATAATAATAATAAAACCATCCTAATTCTCAAATCCAATGAAACGGCAAGACCACAAAACTACAGACCTATAACCTGTCTCCCTACAATGTACACAGCCTTTACTTCAGTAATATCGCAAAGATTGAACAAGCATTTGGACGAAACCACCTGTTTCCAGAAGAGCAGAAGCGATGCTGCAAGTCTCATATGGCTGTAAAGATCAACTAATGATCAATAAGGCCATAACTGAAGACAGCCACAGACAGAAGAAAGGCCTCAATATGGCCTGGATCGACTACCGAAAGGCTTTTGAAAGCATTCCCCACATGTGGATGCTCGAAACACTAGCCATTAAGAAGGTAGCACCAATAATTATAAAATACATAAGACACTCTATGAATAAATGGCAGACAGTGCTACGGCTCCAAACAAAAGAGGGACTTGTGAAAACCAAAGCCATCCTCATTAGAAGACATGCTCTCTCCACTCCTTTTCTTCTTGGCACTGACACCTCTATCTGATATGCTAAATAGAACTGGATGCGGATACAAATGTTACAGCAAAACAATCAGTTACCTTTTATATATGGATGACCTTAAACTATACGCTACAAATGACAAACAGCTGGAAACACTACAACAGACAGTAGTTGGATTTACCAAATAAATAGATATGAAATTTGGATTCGAAAAATGTGCCAAAGCAACCTTAAAAAGAGGAAAACCAGTTAAGAGTAGCAACATCACGCTAGATAAAGCCAATGAAATAAGAGAATTAGACCAAAGCCAGACATACAAATATTTAGGAATCCATGAACTAGATATGATACAACACACACAAATGAAAGAGAAAAAAAGAAAAAATACTACAGACGAGTTAGATCAATACTAAAAACAGAGCTCAATGCGAAAAACAAGATAATAGGTATTAACACTTTAGCCGTCCCAGTTATAAGTTACAGCTACAATATCCTTAACTGGACACTAAATGAACTAACCGAAATAGACAGGAAAACAAGAAAAATAATGACAGGATCTACGATGCATCACCCAAAATCTGATATAGAAAGGCTATATATACAACGTATAGTAGGTGGTAGAGGCCTTATACAGCTGGAAAATTATTATAACATAACCGCCATAGGACTGCAAAAATATCTACTTTAGAAGCAAGGAAAACTTATACAAATAGCGGCAAAACACGAGTAAAACAAAAGCCTGTTCTCAGTATTTAAGGAAGCTAGCAGATACAAACAAGAAATAATACTACGTAACAAATATGAAGAAGAAGAAGAACAACAAAAGCTATAAAACAAATGAAATCAAACTAAAACTAGAAGAGCAACAGACCATGATAAAACGATGGCAAGAAAAGCCCCTTCATGGCAAATACTGGACTAAAGTAAATGCAAAAGAAATAGACAGAGAAAAATCCCAGCAATGGTTGAGAAGCTCAGGACTCAAAGCAGAGACGGAAGGATTTTTAATTGCAGCACGAGAACAAAGCCTTCCCCTAGAAATTACCAAAAACATATAATGAAAAGAAATATAACAAGTAACTGCAGAATAATTGGAGATGGACAAGAAGCAATCAATCATATTATCTCTGGCTGACCAGTCCTGGCTAAGAAGGAATATATTCACAGACACGACGGAGTTGGGGCCTACATACGCTGGAAGCTATGCCAACATTATGGAATAACAACAGAAAAAGATGGTAGAGACACACACCAGAAAAGGTCAAAGAAAACGAGAAAGCAACCATACTCTGGGATATGCCAATACACACAGATAGAGAAATTAAGGCCAATAGGCCAGATATAGTTTTCAGAGATCATGAAGAAAATATGCTTTCTAATTGATGTATCAATACCAGCAGATGGCAATGTGTCTCGAAAAGAAATAGAGAAACTTTCAAAATACAAAGACCTGGAAATAGAGGTAACTCGAATGTGGAATCTAAAAACAAAAAACAATTCCTATCATAGTAGGCGCATTAGGTATGATAAAAAAATATTCAGACAAATACATAACAAAAACACCAGGACTTACAAATATATATAACATACAGAAAATTGCACTACTAGGCACTGCACACATCCTACGCGAAACACTATCAATGCAGTAACCATCAGAGCATCACAACAAATCACAGCACATACCCAAGGCACACAGAGCTGCGCTCGGTAGTGAAGTGAAAACACGCTATAAAAATAAAACTACTGAATAATAATAATAATAATAATAATAATAATAATAATAATAATAATAATAATAATAATAATAATGATAATATGGTTGTGATGCACTGTGCCTGGTGTACGCTTATCAGAAGGGTAGTCATGGAGTATTGATATGAACCAAACGGCGGTCTCGTGCCATGAAGAAGCTTTGCTAAACAAGAACAATGGTAAATGTAAAGCTGTCAGAAAAAAAGATCATTAGAACTTTGGAACCAGCTGGGTATGTTCCAGATTATTGAAAATGAACTTATGAATCAGATAAAAATAATTCGGAATAGAAGCTTTCGTAATGAGGCCTAGATTCAGACAATTAGGAAAAGTCTGAAAAGCCTCTGTAGTGATGAGAATCTTGAGGAGAATAACGTCGGTGAAGATCAGCGAATGCGTAGGCAAGGTGAAGTAGTAGTAGAGGAGAGGCCGGCCAATCAATATAATGTAGAAAATCTTGAAATAAGAGAGGATATGAGTGAGGAACAGAGAAACCACAGGAAAAGATTCGAGAATATAATAATTATAAGAAGAGAGACCAAGCCGGTGAATTTGAGAAGCTTCGACCGTGAAATGCGCGAACCAAACAATTGATGGGATTCTGAAATACATTCTAACAAAAAATCTAACGGAAACAAGAGACTTGTTCAGATTCGCTTCAATTTTAGTAGGTGAACTGATTGAAAAGAAAGAGAGGAAAGTAGACGGACAGAAGGAGCCATGATGGAAGCAGAGAACTGCTTATATATATATATATATATATATATATAATATTATATATATATATATATATATATATATATATATATATATATATATATATATATGTGAAATAGAAGATGAATAATCTTGTAGTAGATTAATCAAAAGTTTAACCGATACCTTAGTAGCAAAAATCATAGCAGTAAACAGCACGGTTGGAGGTACAATCATCTGGCGTTGCAACCGTGCGTTGGTGCGGATAATTGAAATTAAAACATTATTGGTGAATTGAAGAAATGGAGCTGAACGCAGATTGAACAGAAATCGTTTTATTTCATTCTACACGTGTAGAATGAAATAAAACGATTTCTGTTCAATCTGCGTTCAGCTCCATTTCTTCAATTCACATATATATATATATATATATATATATATATATATTATATATAATATATATATATATATGTATATATATATATATATAACTGTGCGTAAGTTATACCTGTGCGTAAAGATCTGAGTCGCATAGAAGAGTGGTCCAAAGGACAATGGAAAAATGGAATAGAAAATGCCAGGGCATATCTTGACGCGAAGTACCAAATAAAAAAGAAGGGATTCAAAATTGTCATCGAAACCCTAAAACAACGTGTGCAGGCTAAAACATTACAGGTGAAACGCTACACTGATCGCATATCGTAGTTCCAGCAAAACCGGTTATTCGCAAATAACCAGAGACAGTTTTTTAAGGGCTTAGGAGGAAATACAGAAGATAATACATGCCAATTCTGGAATAACATCTAGGGAAAGAAGTTTCGTACAATCACAGTGCTGAGTGGATTCATTCCGTGAGATCCGAACTCCATCTCCTGGAGGCTCCACGACAAGATCATGCGCGCATAACAACGGGAGATGTCATTGCACAGATATCAAAACTGCCAAACTGGAAAGCAGCAGGATCAGGCAGAATTCAAGGCTACTGGCTCAAGTGGATTAGGTCAATACGCAAGAGAATTGCGTTGCAATTCGATAATTGCCTACAGAGCAGTACAGTTCCGGAGCAGATGGTAGAGGGAAGAACAACATTGTTAATGAAAGATCGATCAAAGAGCAATGAGGTTGGCAATTACCGACCCATTGCTTGTCTTAACCTCTTATGGAAAGTATTAACAGATACCCTTGCAGGGAAAGTGTATACGTTCCTTGCAGAAAACCATGTTCTGACAGTAGAACAAATAATGATACCGGAAAGGGTCCAAGGGCACCAAGGACCACCTTGTGATAGACAAGGTAATAATGAACTGTAAACGGTACCAAAAAACTTATACAAGGTCTGGATAAACTTCAAAAAGGCTTACGACATTCGTGGATTTTGGAAACATTCGATATGTGTGGAATAGCTGAGAACTTGTGTGCACTGATCAAGAACAGCATACCTAGTTGGAAAATGCGTCTTTCCTGTAACAACCAGCACTTAGCCGCGGTAATAATTAACAGAAGTATCTTCCAAGGAGACTCTTGTTCACCTCTGTCATTTGTTATAGCTTTGATCCCACTTTTTGCAGTCTTGCGCAAAATCAACGTGCACTATGGGCTGAGAAAGAATGGACTTGTTCTCAACCACCTTCTCTTCATGGATAATTTAAAACTGAGTCTGAAATGGAGAGACCGATTGAGACTGTGCAAATGTGCAGCAAGGATATTGGGGTTGAATTCGATATCTCGAAGTGTGCGGTAATTACTTTGGAGAGGGGGAAAGAAAAACTTGTAGGGGCATAGACTTGCCAAACGGAGAGAGAACGGAAGACCCGGATGATGATGGGTGCAATTTTCTTGGGATTCTGGAGCTGGACAAAATCATGTACAAAGAAATGAAAGACAAGTTCATCACCGCATATTTCAAGCGCCTGAAACTTCTCTTGAAATCAAAGCTAAACTTAGGAAATCTTATGACTACCATCAACATATGGGCTGTTGCTGTAGTTCGCTATTGTGCACCCATCCTGAAATAAACACAAGCGGAGATTGACCAATTCGATCGCACTACTCGAAAGGCAATGACATTTTATGGTGCCATCCACCCTAAGGCAAATGTGCAAAGGCTATACATAAAGAGAGGTAAATGTGGACGTGGGCTGATTAGCGTTCACGAGAGCATCAACAATGAAAGAAGAAATATAGCAGAATATTTGGTAAACAGCAAAGAAGACCTACTACAATATGCTGCGAGTGCAGAAGGAGTTAACAAAAATGGACTTGAAAGTGCTAATGAATCCCGATCAAGAACAGGCAACGAGAGAGAAGAAACCCTACACCGTATGGAATTATATGGTCAGTTCCACCGTGAAACAAACAAATTAACAGACCAGGAAGCATCACAGAGGTATTTCAACAAGGGTGACCTAAAAAGGAATACTGTAAGCCCAGTCATCGCTGCCCAGGACCAGGCATTGAATACCAACTCAGTGAAAAAGAATATATATGACAGAAATGTAACAGACTTCTGCGGAATGTGAGGGAAGAGGGTCGAAAGCGTGACTCACATTGTTAGTGCTTGTGAAAGTCTTGCGTAGAAAGAGTATAATCGTAGACGTGACAAGGTAGCCCAAAACCTCCGTTGGCTATTGTGCTGTAAGAATGGATAAAAGGTTACGGGTGCTTGGCACCAACATACACCTGAAAGTTAATGGATGAAAAGGGGAAGGCAAAAATCCTCTGGGACTTTGACTATGACTACTGAAGGCCGGATATAGTAACCTTTAGGAGGGACAAACAAGAGTGCCTAATAATTAACGTGGCAGTACCAGGAGGTCAAAATATCATCATGAAAGAAAGAGAAAAGGTTGACAAATATGGAGACCTGAGAATTGAGATCACTAAAATGTGGCAGCTATGAGAGTCAAACATAAAGGTTATCCCTATTGTCATCGGAGCATTGGGTTCAATACCACCCAATCTGACAAAAACATCTGAAAACCTTAGAAATACCCTACAATTTAGATGTATTGCAAAAGTCGGCATTACTTGGAACTGCACGCATATTGCGTAAAGTACTGTCTGTCTGAGATCATGTACTGGATGCTTTTTTTTTTAGTATATCAGGCTGAGTAAAATGTAAGCAACGTTTTGAAACATGAAATTCACCACAGTCTATTTAAACAATGCGGAAACTTCTGGAGCGTCATTAGTAAAACGTGTGGTCGAGTCCTGAAGAATGACTGGCCCTCTTCTATTGACCGGTCTGGGATGGAGGAGAGCAGCTTGTCGTTCATTTTGGCAATTTCATGGCAATATGCTTCTACAGCAATAGTTTTTCCAGGTTTTAAGAAGTTATAGTAGATGAGTCCAGCAGTACACCACCAAACAGTCACCTTAACCTTCTTTTTGGAGTGCTCGGATTTTGGGAAGGTTTTCGGCGCCTCATTTTGGTCCAACCACTACGATGAACATTGTTTTATTATTGTACAGAATTCACTTTTCATCGCAAGTTATAATACGGTCGAGAAATGGATCGGTCTGGTTACAGAGGAAAAGCGACGAGCAAATTTCATATCCGCGCATTTTCTGATTTTCATTTAAATCGTGTGGTACCAATTTGTCCAGCTTGTTTGATTTTCTGATCGCATGCAAATGGTTGCAAGCAGTTTCCTGGCTGACTTGAAGTTCTTTTGCCAGTTCTCGAGTGGTTTAATGTGGATCTTTTTCAATGATGGTCTTTAATTGACCGTCATCGATGACAGATGGGCGTCCACTATGCTCACGATTTTCAAGGTGTCCACTGCGAAATCGTTTAAGCCATTTTGTAGCTGACCACTCAATGGTTATTTCCTCACCAAACGTTTCGTTGATATCGCAAGCAGTTTCACCTGCTTTGCATCCTTTTTTGAAGTTGAATAGCAAAATTGCTCGAATATCGCGCTTTGACAGTTCCAATTCAGATGACTGTAACAACGCTGAAAAAAATATCAATGTTAAATTATTGATGAATTTGGGCAAGTCAGTCTGTATTATCAGACAATTGCAAAAACAATATGTTTAAAAAAATTCAAACCTCTGCAAAAATCCGGTACAAATTCTTCATGATTCAAAACATTGCTTACTTTTTACTCAACCTGATATATACATTTTTCATTAATATTTTCAACACCTTATATATATATATATATATATATATATATATATATATATATATTGATTTAAATAAAGTGGAAGGAAGTTATTTTAGTTAACACTAAATATTAAATTTATTTATATTTATTTATTTGGCTCTCAGATGCTGTCAACAATATAATTACTGCTATGCAAAAGTTCGTAAGAACGATTGCTTATTATCAAGAATGGAGAGACTGAAATATGATTGGCATTATGACGGAAAAGACATAATTTGTGGTAAGTAATGCATTATTTGTCATTTTAATAGATTTAGACGTCCAAATCAAAAGTTCTGTCTTAGCAGTAACGCGTTCATGCAGGTGTTGTGGACTCATAAGTGGGTGGGACGAGGGTAGGGGTTGGAGGCACCACCCGGAATAAAGGGTCTTACTTGATCTTTCTTGGAAATAATAAATAAAGCAAGTACAATAGTTATTTATTAAAAAAAAAAATGACATTAAAAAATATTATCGCTAAGGCGCAGGCGTGGCTGTGCGGTAAGAAACTTGCTTCCCAACCACATGGTTCTGGGTTCAATCTCACTGTGTGGCACTTTGGGAAAATGTAGAAACTACTATAGCCTTTAGCCTTGGACCGACCAAAGCCTTGTGAGTGGATTTAGTAGGTGAAAACTGAAAGAAACCAGTTATGTGTGTGTGTGTGTGTGTATGTGTGTGTTTATGTGTATGTATGTTATGCGTGTGTGTGTGTTTATCCCCCAGTACGGCTTGAAAACCGGTATTTGTGTGTTTACGCCCCTATAATTCACTGATACCATAAGTACCAGGCTTAACAAAAATATGTACTGAGGTCGATTCCTTCAACTAAGAATTCTTCAAGGCAGTGCCCCAGCATGGCGGTAGTCTAATGGCTGAAACAAGTAAAAGATAAGAGATGAGGGTGAGAATACGAATAGAAAATTGTGTTGTCAGTGATCTGAGGCATAATCAGAAACACGACTGACGATCATAGTAATTTCGTTATATAAGTACTATCTTTCTTTAGTAATTTCCAGAAAAATTTTAATCTATGCGAATATCTAAGAAGTAATGCATGCTGTATAGGCTAGAATAAGAAGATATATCTTATACCCCGTTGCTCAAAAGTAGCTTATGCTTCATAAATATAACTTGTTTTTTAACTTCCTTACTTGCTTCTGCAGCCTTGACATTAAAGTCTGTACTTATTATGTCTGTCACTTTTGGTGAACTGCGAAGTAAGTAGAAGGGAAACGAAGCAATAGCGGTTGTCAAGCGGTTGCAGTGTCAAACAAAATACAAACACAAAACATACACAGTTAAATATATAAATGTGTGTGTGTATATATATGTATATATACACACACATTCAAAGACAACTTCTACCGACAAAAATCGGGGACTGCGATGGGTACGCGAATGGCCCCCTCCTTTGCTAACCTAGTCATGGGATATCTAGAAATCAATCTTTATCGTAAGGTTCTAGAATGATATGGTAGCTCTTTCTCCCTCTACATAGAAAACAACTGGAAGAGATACCTAGATGACTGTTTCATTCTTTGGCATGAAAATATAGAGAAACTTAAAGAATTCCAAACACTTTTAAATGGACTTGACGTAAACATCCAATTCACGATGAATATAGCTAGCAACAACACCCCTTCCTCGGCATCCTCATTAAGAAATCTTATAACGTAATATAAACAGATATATACTATAAACCTACGGATTCCAAGCAATATCTTCCATTCAATTCATGCCACCCCAGACACACCAGAATGAATATCCCCTTCAACCTAGCAAAAAGGATATGTACTAAGTTTCTAATGTAAACACCAGAGACACACGACTACGTGAACTAAAAGATACACTCATCACCAGGAACCACCCACCTTCACTAATTGACATATGCATTCAACTCAACATCCAGGAACTCAGACATCCCAAATTAAAGAAAAATTTACAACCAAAAGCCTTACCATACATCTCCACACACAACCTTCTCAACAATGAAGCCTTCGACACCATCCTCTTAAACATACCCCTGCTAAAAAAGGACCACAGAATGAACTTAATCCTCCAAACACACACCATCATAAAAAGCAAGAGACAACTCAAATCTATGAAAAGTCTCCTAACACAAGCTCGAATACGCTCAACAATACAGAAGCTGACAGTAAAAAAATGTGGAAGACCCAATTGTGGGATATGCGATTATCTAATTGAGGGATCTGAGTTCTCCTTCAAACAGGGACACCGTTTCACAGTGAAAAGCAACTTCACTTGTGCTTCGGAGAACCTGATATACACACTAACCTGCTCTGGGTGTCAAGAACAATACATAGGCCAAACAAAAAATAGTCTACGTAAAAAAATGGCTCTGCACAGATCCCAGAAAAAAATTCCCCAAAACAGAAAAATAGCATTCAGCCAACATATAGACATTTGCGCCAATAACAAAAATCCAAGCGTCAGAATTTTTCCCCTCTACCAATTCAGGGACGATACAACCTCAAGCCAACGAATTAGTAAAGAAACTCTCTTTATTACAAAATACATGGCCCCTTCTGAACGCGTCTACGACAAACGACATATCCACCTCGGCCTTAGAATAACACAAATACACACACAAATATTAAAAATGATACACTCAAGAGATTCCCAAGAATTCATTAGAAAGCAGTCCCAATCACTGCTATAATCCATAACGTGCTAATTAACACCTCACTACTTTCACACTACCTACTTTCATTCTTATTCTCTCTTCTTCTTCTTCTCTTCTTCTTCTTCTTCTTCTTCTTCTTCTTCTTCTTCTTTTCTTCTCCTCCTCCTCCTCCTCCTTCCTCTTTTTCTTCTTCTTCCATACCAAGAATTCACAACGACCTCGAACCCACAAGAGTAAACAAGAGAGACAGAGACAGGCAGAAACAAGGAAAATGCCACTTCTATTTGCAAATATTCTTTTAAAACACTTTTCTTTTAATTTTTCTAAATTTGATTATTTAATTGTTACAGTTGAAAAAGTCTCAATGACTGAAACCGGTACTGAAATGTATTTTATAAAATTATTTTAGCATTTTCTATCTTGATTTTTTTCCATATATATATATATATATATATATATATATACCATCGTGTATATATATATGTGTGTATGTGTATGAGTGTGTGTGTGTGTTTGCGTGCGTGTGCTGGTGCACTGCTTTGAAGGGTGTTAGTCGCTCATATCGATGCCACTACATATTTTAAGACGGGAAGACCTTGTAGCGATTTATACTTATCGCAAGGCGGCGAGCTGGCAGTAACGTTAGCATGCCGGGCGAAGTGCTTAGCAGTATTTCGTCTGTCTTTATGTTCTGAGTTCAAATTCCGCGGAGGTCGACTTTGCCTTTCATCCTTTCGGTATTGATAAATTAAGTACCAGTTGCGTACTAAGGTCGATCTAATTGACTGCTACCGTCCCCCAAATTTTCGGGCCATGTGCCTAGAGTAGAAAAGGATTTATATTTATCGCCCCGCAGAGTTACGGACACAATTATACCGATATTCACGTAACGCCAGATATAAAGACATAAAAAAAGATAAAAAAAAACATAGCCATAAACATACATGCGCGCGCGATTGCGAGCGCGCATGGTTCCGGGTTCATTTCTACTAAATAGCTCCTAGGACAAGTGTCTCCTACTATAGCCTCAGGCCAACCAAAGCCTTGTGAGTAGATTTGATAGACGGAAACTGAAAGAAGCCAGTCGTATATATATATATATATATATATATATATATATATATATATATTATATATATATATATATATGTATATATTGGCAGGGCTTGGCTGCTAGGAAGTCGGCCGTATGCTAGAAACAGATCATCAACGATTCCCTCATTATTTAAATATATATATATATATATATATATATATATATATATATATATATATATATATGTATGTATATATGTATGTATGTATGTGTGTATTGGTGTCTGTGTTTGTCTCACCACCATCGCTTGACAACTGACTTTGGTATGTTTATGTCCCTGTAACTTAGCGGTTCAGCAAAAGAGATGATAGAATAAGTACTAGGCTTACAAAGAATAAGTCCTGGGGTCTATTTGTTCGCCTAAAGGCTGTACTCCAGCATGGGTCGTAGTCAAATGACTGAAACAAGTAAAAGGAATAATAAGGGTAGCTTGTTGTCAACTTTTCTACCGAAAGGCAGAAATATGTACGTCAATAAAGTGACTGAGGGAAGTAGTCATCACCAATATTGCGAGAAATAAGGGTTAAAACAATTTATAACACCAAGATGCACCTTATTGTACTGTTCCCTCAGCGACTAGGTATAGCCAGATCACAATGATTTTACATTATCATAAATGCTCGTCAATGACTCTCACCTAGCAACTTGGGTTAAACTCAACTCGCTTTGTCAGTTAATAAGATTATCGTAGAAATCATACGCTGATTTCCTGAATAGTAAAAGCGAATATTATGAATAATAAGGGTGGCTTGTCTACAATTTTACAACCGAAAGGCAGAAATACATACATCACCAAAGTGGCTGAGAGTACTAATCATGTATGCATGTCATTATTCAGTTATTTCAAGGTTTCTTGCCAATAGAGAAAGAACCGGTTTCTAACCTAGATCCGAGGCTTCTTCATTGAAATTTCAATATCAACAACAAGGTATTTTTGTATGTATGAATGCATGCATGTACGTACGTACGTACGTATGTATGTATGTATGTATGTATGTATGTATGTATGTATGTATGTATGTATGTATGTATGTACAACAAGCTTACAAAATTTCCGTCTCGAATATAATACACAATAATATTCATCGACCTAAATTTATAATAAAAGATTCTTACCCAAAGCACCACCAATCAATCGAACTTGAGATCAACCTAAGACCACGACGATGCTAAGCTAATCTCTTAATCATATAACCATGGTTGTACCTATAACAGTAAAATCGAAAACTTATTTGCGAATTTTAGTGAGTAAAACTAATGGGTATACAAACATGATGGTACACGTGGCATACAAGAAAGTTATGAAGGATCGCATGTGATCCAAGCGTGGAGGTTTTGCATGCCGGATTTAAGTAATTGAAACGAATAGAAAAATAAAAACTATTTGGATTAAATAAACAGTTTTATATGGGTGAAAGCGTACGCTGAAAAGGAAATCTTAATAAACGGGGATTGGTAAGGAAGACATATTCATAAAGGTTGTATAGAATGCTTCGTAGAAGTGAGAAGGATACAAACGTTTAAGTCACCCACGTCATAGAAATAACAACATTATGTTTGATATATATATATATCTGTAGAGAGAGAGAGAAAGAGAGAGAGAGAGAGAGAGAGAGAGAGAGAGAGAGAGAGAGAGAGTTCATGTTGACAGCATGGAAAACCACCTTTTACCACTACAAGAAATAATATTTAAAAGGTTACAAGTCCACTGATCAATCAGTTTCTTATAATCCGAACAATTATGAAAGAAACGGAAATCCGCACAATTATGGAAGGAACGGAAATCCGAAACTTTATAAAAGTAAACGTCATGCCGTACTAATCTAAAGAACGAATTAGGTCTCAGCTGGTAAACTTATAAATAGGAATATCAATATTAAAATAACATATGTTCTTGGCTTATCGTACATACTACGTGAGGTAATTTATGATTTTTCTCGATACCAATGTTCTCCCAATTAGCAAACTGATTCGATTGATTAATTAATGGCTAGATCAATCAATCAGTCAATCAATTAGATAGCTTGCCAAAGTCCTTTCGTCGTCATTCGGGTCATTTCACTTCCTCCCTCCCTCACTCATTCTCATTCTCCCCCTCCCTCCCTCCCTTTGCGTACGTGCGGGTGTATATGCACGCAAATCGGGATGCCGGTTATTCTTGTGTATCATCATTTTAGGCACTTAGGTCAGTCGTAATTCAGAGGCTGCGTGTTTTCTTTTCATTCTTTTCTATTAAAAGGATTTTGAAAATCCATCCGCTCGTAGATGCTCTTATCTTAAAACAAGCATCTACGCACACACATATCTGCACTTATAAGTGTGTGTGTGTATGTGTATGTGTGTGTGTGTGTGTGCGTGTGTGTGTGTGTACGTGTGAGCGAGAGAGAGAGTGTGTATGTGCGTGTGCGTGCGTGTGTATGTGTGCGTGAGTGTGTATGTGTGTCTCTGTCTGTCTGCGTGTCTGTGTGTAAACCTATGTACTTGGCATTCATACAAGTCAAAGGTACCTATTTCTCTTTAAACTGAAAAAGTTAAGAACGGACTTAATCGATTTTCGATTCTTATTGGAATCTCATCGGAGGTGTTTACATCACTTGACTACCTCCAGAAAAGTAACAAACGAATCCAATTTTTACAATTCTACTAATTCTGGATGTACTACAATCTGGATCTACTAATTTGTAAACTATCTGTGTTTAACATTTTATTGAAAAATCCAACCAAAAACCCAGTTCACACAGTATATAAATATGGTGTAGCATATGTAAACCTATGTTATACGAGGGGCGTTCAATCAGTAATGCCCCTGACCCACTTCCCATAGCAGTAGAGCAACGAAACTTGGCGCAGTTATTAGTCTTTTTCTACATAGGAACCACCCAGAGTTACGCATTTCTCCCATCGTTTGATGCAGCTCTGAAGACCGTTTTTGTAGAAGACCCCAGCTTGGTCCTCCAACCACGACGTGACTTCAGAAATCAAGGCTGCATCATCTGGGAAACGCTTTCCTTTCAAAAACAACTCCATGGCTGGAAGAGGTGAAAATCGGAGGGTGCAAGGTCAGGAGAGTAGGAGGCATGGGGGATGAGTTCATAGCCACCCACCTGTGCTTCTGATCTGGCGACACGCGAGTTGTGGATCGGAGCGTTGTCCTGCAGGAGGAGGATGCCTTTGCTGATCTTGTCCCGCCTCTTGATTTTGATAGCTTCTCTTAATTTCCTCAAAAGTGAAGCATAATAGACTCCTGTAATTGTGGCACCCTTTGCCAGGAAATCTGTTTTCACTACTCCGTCCTGGTCCCAGAAGACTGTGAGCATGACCTTGCTAGCGGAGGGCTGCACCCTTGCCTTCTTTGGAGGAGGTGAGTCACGATGCTTCCACTGCATTGACTGGGCTTTGGTCTCTGGATCATAGTGATGGACACAGGTTTTATCCTATGCAATCAGTCGTTTGAAAAATTTTGACTTATCTTCTTGGCACATCTCCAAATTCATCCTCGAGCAATCGACGCGTTCTTGCTTCTGGAAAGGTTTGAGCAACCTGGGAATCCATCTGGCAGACACCTTTTGCATATGCAAATGGTCATGAATGATAGTTTCCACAGACTCAGTTCAAGCACCTGTAAATCGGAAACCACAATTAGTTCAGAGCTGTAATTTGCCACTTAATCTATAGAGATATGAACAATTGCACATGCAAAATTTCAGCTAGATCAAACAACTGCAAGTGGGTCAGAGGCATTACTTATTGAACGCCCCTCGTATATAGACAAATTCATAAAAGTATTCACATACGTATACACACAACTTTTCCTGTATATACACTTACGCACACACAGGTGTATGAATAAATGCATATATGAGTGGATGGATTTAGAAATCTCTTTCGAGAAACAACGGATGAAGAAGCAACCATTGAACCGTGATGTATCTAAATACCAGTACTCAAAAATAAGTAACATACATGCCTTATCTTATAATGCTTTAACACTTGAATTAATATATTGTTACCCGTCGATATCATGTGCTTTCATATGCACAACAGCTTTATAACTTATAGGAGTCTGTGTATACTATAAACAGCTGCAGTTTTCTTACGTGTCACATTCTTTTCTACTCTAGGAACAAGGCCCGAAATTTTAGGGGAGGGGGCCAGTCGATTAGATCGACCCCAGTACGCCAAATGAAAGGCAAAGTCGACCTCGACGGAATTTAAACTCAGAATGTAAAAACGAATTCGAACTCAGAACATCTCGTCCGGCTTGCTAACGTTTCTGCCAGCTCACCGCCTTTCTTACGAGTCACATTAACACGCATAGACTTATCACACACACTCACACACACACACACACATGCATGCACACGCGCACACACACACACACACACACACATGCAGGCACACACACGCACACACATGCGCGTACATACACACGCGCACACACACATACATGTGTGCGCGCGTGTTAGTGTGTTTGTGTTTGTGTGTGTGTGTGTGTGTGTGTGTGTGTAGAATTTGCTTTTATGAGGTAACAGTAACTTGTAGCTTTTGGCTTATTTGCCGTCACAGACTGACTGGCGACGGCAATCACGCTAAGACTTCGAAGTCACTATTAATCGATTTCTTGTAAAATTTTACAGATATCTTGTCAGCAAGAAAATTATCAAATAATTTTTCGCACGCACTCACATACACACGCGCACACTCACAGAGGCATACACACTCACACATATTAAGGATATGAATGCGTATTTTTACGTGTACATTTATATTTAAATATTTGAGTCGGACAATTTGAGTGAAGATTTATCACTGATCCTACGTGGACCTCTTGGTATCTTGAAAGCCTTTCACGCGTACAAGAAATTAAGAACTCTAAATACGGGTCACCGAATAACATAGTTACATTAGAAAAGACAAGACAAAACAAAATATCGTAGACAAAGGCGCAGGAGTGGTTGTGTGGTAAGTAGCTTGCATACCATTCACATAGTTCCGGGTTCAGTACCACTGCGTGGCACCTTGGGCAAGTGTCTTCTACTATAGCCTCGGGCCGACCAAAGCTTTGTGAGTGGATTTGGTAGACGGAAACTGAAAGAAGCCCGTCGTATATATGTATATTTATATGTATGTGTGTATATGCTTGTGTGTCTGTGTTTGTCCCGCCAACATCGCTTGACAACCGATGTTGGTGTGTTTACGTCCCCGTAACGTAGCGGTTCGGCAAATAGACCGATAGAATAAGTACTAGGCTTATAATGAATAAGTCCTGGGGTCGATTTGCTCGACTAAATGACTGAAACAAGTAAAAGAGTAAAGCAAAATGGCCTAGACGAAATAAAATGGCCTACATATATATTCAGTTTGAACATATATGAATATATATTTGAAATATGTTGCAAGCAAGGTAGCTAGTTAGAAAATCTCAATAAGAGATTAAGGTAATAACTATACTGACAACTAATGTTTATCGCCACTTCAACACGGCTGTTCCATAGGGACCGACGTTACTACCGTGTTTAACTCGAGGAGGACGCCTCTTCCAGCTGGCTATCGATGCAATTTGCACCCGATATACATTGCATATATTGGGTGTATATAAAAGGCGGCGAGCTGGCAGAAACGTTAGCACGCTGGGCGAAATGCGTAGCTGTATTTCGTCTGTCGTCACGTTTCGAGTTCAAATTCCACCGAGGTCGACTTTGCCTTTCATCCTTTCGGGGTCGATAAATTAAGTACCAGTTACACACTGGGGTCGATATAATCGACTTAATCCGTTTTCTGTCCTTGTTTGTCCTGTCTGTGTTTAGCCCCTTGTGGGTAGTAAAGAAATATATATGGGGTGTAGCTTGAAGAGATAACCAGCTGGAGGAGGCGCCCTCCCTAGGTTAAAAACGCTAGTAACGTCCGTCCTTACGGAACAGCCATGTTGAAGTGGCAATAAACTTTACTTGAAATAAGCTATTTGGTCCCTACAAAGTTTAAAAGAAAACTGAGTATTCGAAAATATTTGTTTCCTTTATGTTTTTCGAATAGGATATATCTGATTCTTCAACCATCCAAATTATGGATAAAATCTTGCCCCTCTTCATGAAAAACGTCCCTTCACCGAAACGTTATAGTGATACATAAATAAAGCTATTGTCGCTGAGATGAAGCAACTCTCATCTAAAACCCACAGCTAAAGTACGATGCATTGTTAAATTTTCAAAGAACTGAACGCAGCCAAATAAATTGAACAAATAATTGTTGCAAATCGTAACAGATTCGTTTTCGTTTACAAGTAAATAATCATAAAGGCATAAATAGTTCTCAATCAATAAACATAAATATGGCAAGGGACACAATTTCTTCCCTCCACCCTTCTATGTCATTGGTCAGTCTCAAGCCTTCTAACATTCTACTTCCTCAACATTTCTCGATATTGTTCAACAACCTACTTCTGGATTTATCTCTTTATTGGAGATTTATTCCCGCACAACCATGCTCACTAGTGCTGGCGTATCGTGGTGCTGCGTAACATGAACAAACCAATTCAATTTCCATCTTTTGACAATCGTCAGAATGTTTTCGTTTTTCACATATTTTGCAGAAATCGATAAGTCTTAGATAAAGTAGATAATATATAAAGCAAGAAAGTTCCTAAGCTGTATGTAAGCGCGCACATGTGTGCGTGCGTGTGTATATATGTGTGTGTGTGTGTTTGTGCACGCGCACGTGTGTAGGCGACATATGTATTTATACACACACGCACTCACACACACATACACACACATACACACATGCGCAGGAGTAGCTGTGTGGTAAGTAGCTTGCTTACCAACCACATGGTTCCGGGTTCATTCCCACTGCGTGGCACCTTGGGCAAGTGTCTTCTACTATAGCTTCGGGCCGACCAAAGCCTTGGGAGTGGATATGGTAGACGGAAACTGAAAGAAGTCCGTCGTATATATGTATATTTATATGTATGTGTGTGTACATATTTGTGTGTCTGTGTTTGTCCTCCCCCCAACATCGCTTGACAACCGATGGTGGTGTGTTTACGTCCCCCATAACGTAGCGGTTCGGCAAAGAGACCGATAGAATAAGTACTAGGTTTCCAAAGAATAAGTCTGGGGTCGATTTGCTCGACTAAAGGCGGTGCTCCGGCATGGCCGTAGTCAAATGGCTGAAACAAGTAAAATAATATATGCCCAGATTTTCACCAGTCACTGCAGTCCCCACTCACACACTGTGCATCCACGTGAAGTCTCTACACCCTAATCACATCTCTCTCCTGCTCTTTTTTGCCCTCTTACTGTTTTCTACTTTTTCTCTCTCTCTGTCTTGCACTCTTACTGTCTTCTCTCTTTCTCTCTTGCACCCTTACTGTCTTTCTTTCTGTCTTGCACTCTTACTGTCTTTTATTCTCTCTCTCTCTCTTTCTCTTGCTCTTCTTTCTGGTTGGGTAACCATGTATCTCCTCTACTGCAGTACGCCTATTTTACTTCTCATTCTCTCATTCTTAATCATTCTATTCCCATCTCCCCCCAACCCCTCTCCCCCACCCCCACCCCCTCTCCCTAGCTCCCCCCTCTCTGGCCGGGTAACCATATACCTCCTTTGCAGCAAGACAACTGTTTCTGTCTCTCTGTCACACTAATCATTCATCATGTGGCACAAGAATACTTCCTTCAATGACCCTTCCCCTCTCAGAGGACTTTTGCCTTGCAAGTCACATGGTGACCCTGCCAGTGCTGGTGTCACGTAAAAAGCATCCAGTCTACTTTATTGTGTGGTAGGTGTCAGGAAGGGCTTCCAGCCGTAAAAATCATACCAAAACAGACAGAGAAGTCTATGCAGTCTTCTGCCTGGTCAGCCAAACCGTCCAACCCATGCCAGCATTGAAAGCGGACGTTAAACGATGATGCTACTGATGATGATGATAATGTTGATATATATATATATATATAAGTGTATGTATATATATATATATATATAATATATATATATGTATATATATATATATATATATATATATATATATATATATATATATATATATATGTATATATATATATATATACATACATATGTATATACATACATATATATATATACTCTTTTACTCTTTTACTTGTTTCAGTCATTTGACTGTGGCCATGCTGGAGCACTGCTTTTAGTCGTGCAAATCAACCCCAGGACATTCTTTGTCAGCCGAGTACTTATTCTATCGGTGCTTTTGCCGAATCGCTAAGTTACGGGGACGTAAGCACACCACCATCGGTTGTCAAGCGATGTAGGGGGGGGGGCAAACACCGACACACAAACATATGGACACGCACACACACACACACACACCACACACACACACACACACACACACACACACACACACACACATATATATATATATACATATATACGACGGGCTTCTTTCAGTTTCCATCTACCAAATCCACTCACAAGGCTTTGGTCAGCCCGAAGCTATAGTAGAAGACACTGAAACCGGAACAATGTGGTTCGTAAGTAAGCTACTTACCACACAGCCACTCATACGCCTATATATATATATATATATATATATATTATATATATATATATATATATATATATATATATATATAAATGTATGCAAAGATATGCAGTTAACAGCACTATAAAAATACATAGATGCTGCTCCCATCATTGCAGTAAAGACTGAACGCAGTTAGAAATAGGAAGATAAAAAAATAACTCTACATTAGCCGTGAAGCCCTTCCGTACCTTCGCAACTCACTTCAGTCAAAACTATTCGTTTTCACTTGTTTCACTCTCTATTTTGACTGCATTGTTTTCTACATTTTTAAATCATCTCTCATCCCTGTTTCTTTTTTTCTCAAGACCAATATTCTAGTTTATAACGAATTTAACGAAAATAATTCATTGCAGCGCAAAAAATAGCTTGAAGATTTTTCTTTTAAACAAAGTAACTCGCCTAAAATGGCTCTTAATATATATTTTCTGAACTCCAGGAACCTTCTAGATTGCAAATGTCAAGACTATCCAAAATAGAGTAGAACTTTCAACGTAATATAATAATAATGATAGACAAATGGACTATATGTTCTCGTTACGATGCTTCATTAGATTATTTTATTATGGCATAACCTCGTATATTCAGTTATGTAAGATTATTCTAAT
The DNA here is from genome assembly GCF_006345805.1 of Octopus sinensis. Classification (NCBI taxonomy): domain Eukaryota; kingdom Metazoa; phylum Mollusca; class Cephalopoda; order Octopoda; family Octopodidae; genus Octopus; species Octopus sinensis. The sequence continues at coordinate 103,306,391 of NC_042998.1, read as the reverse complement.
TTTTCAGCATTTATGCTAACAGAAACATATTTATCAATTGGATACTAATTTTAAAACTTTTATCAATCTTCATTAACTTAATTTACACATATACCTGATTATGTCTGTGTGAGTCACATGTTGCCAATCATATCTTTTCCGTTCTATTATTACTCTATCGTATTTTATTTTTCTTTATATTCGTTTCATATTATTTTCGTTGTAATTATAGCTACTCATTGGTTGGTGCACTTCTTTTATACTTTTCAATCTTTCTACACTAAATGTTTTTTTGGAGAATTTCTGAAATCTACATACATCAATTCTCAGTATAATTTATCAATACATTCATTGGCTATATTTCTCTTAAACAACACTTGCGTATCCATTCTATTTCACAGTAATTATGCCATAGACGTTCGTACATACTAAATTCACGAAAATAAACAGACGACGTCAGTCTTATTTACTAGTACATCTCACTATCATATCAATGCTACACAATAAAATAGATAAAATTTAGTATATGGCCCTTTACGATTGAGTCTGCAGATTACTTCAAAGAAATGATGGGGTTAGTTTAAATTCGGCAATGCTCTGTATGAGGAGGAAATCGTGCTGCTAGTCTCTAATTCTGAAGAAGTCGGTAGATATAAAGTCAGTTGGTAAAATACATCATTCAATTTTTCTTACATTTAAAAAAAATTATTATTTGTTTTATCTCCTACTAATCTTTTTGTTTGAAGATTCCACTCAGAATATTTATCTTTCTCAGACAGCTTAGTTGTACTACCTACAATCTCTGACTAACCGATTATTCTCCCGCCCACTTCTATATTGAACTGTTGGTATCCTTGCTTTAAAGTGTTCATTTGTTGTCGAATCTACCGGTCTAGCGACATGTCCACAACTGACTGGCATATGGTTGCCTAAAGTTATGGGGTTATTATATAACGATACATTGATAATCTTATGAATGCTGCATTTCATCCCTAACTGAATGTGCGATGTTACGTCATCACGAAATATCGTAATGAAACATTGTAGATAGGCCATATAATCCCTTTGTCTGTTTTATTATTCCTATCTATCTATCTTCTATCTATCTATCTATCTATCTATCTATCTATCTATCTATCTATCTATCTATCTATCTATCTATCTATCTATCTATGCATATTAATATGTGCTTATGGATACATATATACCTATATATATTTGTGTGTGTTGGCGTGCGTGTGCGGTTTGTGTGAGTTTGTGTGTGTTTGTGTATTGCATACATTCTTTTCCTGGTTTCGGCCATTAGATTATGATCACAAGAGGGTTTCGTCTTCTTATTAACATAACTAACAACACCACTTTTAAAGCAGTGTAAACATAAATTTAAGCACAATGACAGACGTAAGCGCATATATGCAAACATGCTGTTGTGATCCAGTTTCCATATTCTAAGCTTCATTCGCAAATCATTGGTCTACACAATGCTATAACATTTACTCAAAGTGCCATGTATTGAGAACGAACTTGAAGTCTTGTGACTAGAACCACATATATATTTACAATATATGCTGGTGAAGTTATGCAAGAAGCACCTTCAGCGGCTAACATTTTAAAAATTTCTTTCTTAATTTAGAACATTTCTTTACTACTCTTTTACTTGTTTCAGTCATTTGACTGCGGCCATGCTAGAGCACCGCCGTTAGTCGAGCAAATAGATCCCAGGACTTATTCTTTGTAAGCCTAGTACTTATTCTATCGGTCTCTTTACCGAGCTGCTAAGTTACGGGGACGTAAACACACCACTATCGGTTGTCAAGCGATGTTGGAGGGGGAGACAATCAAAGATACACAAGCATATACACACATATACACACAACACACACACACACACATATATATATATATATATATATATATATATATATACGACGGGCTTCTTTCAGTTTCCGTCTACCAAATCCACTCACAAAGCTTTGCTTGGCCCGAGGCTATAGTAGAAGACACTTGCTCAAGGTGCCACGCAATGGGAATGAATCCGGAACCATGTGGTTGGTAAGCAAGATACTTACCACATAACCGCTCCTGCGCCTAGAGAAAGAAAAGAAAAACGAAAATTGTTTTCAGATTTCGTTCTTAATTGTTTGTCAGAACTGCTTTTAACCAGTCGTATTTATACGTTTTTAGCATTTTTTCGAATGTTTGTTTCTTAATTACAAAATTATATACAATTATACGTTTTAAACAAAGGAAATTACAATTCTCCGAGGAAACAATTCAATTTAGGATTAGAGTTAGGGATAAGGCTTCGGAGCACATTTAAGAGTAAGGGTTTAGAGTATATTGTTTGTGGTTAGGATTTAGGGTTATGTTTATACTTAAAAGGAGAAAGTGGGGAAGTGAGAACATTCGAGTTTGTCAGATTGATTTTGAGAATATTTGTTGTTTTCAAAGTTTTAAGGCAGAAAACCGAAAACCGAAAATAAAACATTTTAATAAATAAAAAGATATATAATGTTTGTGTGAAAGGATGCTTATTGTACAATAAGTATACATATATACATACCCAAACATACGGGTGGGTGCTGAAAAGTTCCTGGCTTTAAGGGTATCACGAAAGGCCTGGCTAGACGCCTAACCTTCCAAGTTCTCTTACTGGGCTTAGAAAAACTGGAGGACCGCTGCAATAAATAAGTGTGTGAATCTGAGAAGAGAATATGTTGAATAAAATCATAATCAGCTGATCTTCCTTTATTTTCTTTTACTCAAAACCAGGAACTTTTCAGCACTCCTCACATAGAAACAGACATATATTTCTAGACACAAACTACGTCATAAAACATACAAATACACATATCAAGAAAATACAACACATATATTAGAAGCAGTTTGCTACACATTACTTAAAACTTCGTGAGCATAAGATACGTACTCAAACGTTTAAGTAATATAGAGCTAAATTAAACTGTTATTTATTAAATGCGAGATGCATTCAAAAAGTATCGGAGTTTATCTTTACCCGCCAAAATTAATGTCATGTGTTCAGAACCACTTCGTTGGAAGGTGACTCTCTTATTTTTGCGCATGCGTAAAAATTTTCGCGTCGGTAGGCCACGTCAGTTTCTGGTTGTTAAGTCTGGAATACAGACGTGTAGTGTGTGTTCGTCGAATATTCGTTTTCCCGCCAGATGACCAAACGCATCGAGCAGAGACCACAAATTTGCATGTGCAGAAATAAGGATGTCACCTTTGACCCAGAGGATTTTGCCTGCGTGACATAAGTTTTGGCGGGAAAAAATAAAGTGGGCTACTTTTTGAACGCACCTCGTACATGTTACTCCGACCAAATGAGTTGTGTACTAGTTTCGTTTGTTTACACATATGTGCGTACATATACATACATGCGTACAAACATACATGAATACATACATATATACATATAAGTATCAATAGATATTTACTGGATTATAAGAGCTGAGATGTCTTTCGGATATTTCCTATTATAGTGGGTTATTGGAACAAAACGAATAATTTATAAAATATGAAATAAGTGTTTATTCCCGTTTCAAATAATGTGTTTGAAAAATAAAATTTAGCAACATTAAAATGGTTTTATTTCAACAAATTGACCCCCAACTGCGAGTTTTACCCCCTCCCCGGCAACGCCGAATATCTATCTAGAGATTAACTAAAAGGAAAATCATGAAAATTTAATTAACCTGATTATTTCTTACAACAAAATGTAACTAAAAAAGAGTTGTTGGACGTTTTTTTGATTTACAAAACAGTATGAACCAAGCAGAAATGTCATGCACATTAATATTTCGAATATTACTAATGCATAAATAATGCATAAACGGCGGTGCATCAGCATGGCCGCAGCTCTGAGCTGAAACTACAGAAAAAAATCATAAACAACAATGTATCACATTATTAAATATTCTTTCGGCATTTAATTATGTGTCTTTAAACCATATCCATGTCGAGTCTATTTTAACTTACACCTCTCCAATGTCGCTGTTGTAAGTACCTGCTATGTTTCAAATCTAAAAAGAAATATATCAATATTATCAGTTACACGTGTAAGGTTATCATTAAAGAAAATGCACTTTTTAACAGCATCATGATATATTTCATATATATATATACATATGTATATATATTATGTGTGTGTGTGTGTGTGTGTGTGTGTGTGTGTGTGCGTATGTAAGATACATTTAACATAATTATCAAAATAATACTAAACACACGTTGAACAAATTAAATCTACAAACAGAGACATCCTATGAAATGCCACGAAAGAAAACAATAGCATCAAAAACTAAAAGAAACTCAATTAAGATAGACCAAGCCCTGCCTTTCTAAAAAAAAAATGCTGGACAATTTACCAATGGTTTCTCATTTAAAGAAATAGACGGAATGGTTATGTGCAGAATACTTTTGAATCTAAATGATTCTAATCAAAGCTGACTCGAGGCTAAGCAATAAAACAAAAAGAATAATTTGTCAAAACTTTGCTGTATGAGAAATCATTATTAGCAATTCTGTCATCTGTACCGTCTGTACAGCATTCAGATCAATTGTATCAAGGATAAATAAAATTTACAGTAAGTAAACAAGATCAAGGAAACTTAATCTATAAGAATCATTTAAAAGTTGTCAGAGCATCAATAAACCATAAAATCATATGGGTTCTCAGTATAAAATAATTTAAAGGATTTGCAAGTATATAAATGTGGGATTTGGGATAGATACAAATGAATGAGCTATACACAAAACTAGAAGTGCCTGAAGATTGTAAATGAATGATCAAGTAATAAGTGATCTTGAAGCTATCGAGGCAATTACGCATTTTGAAGGACAAATTGACAAACGAATTGTTAATTCTTAATATCATAAAATGAAGAGCATAACCAGATTCAATATCTTACGGCTAGTATGCAGTTTTAATGTAACAAATTGGATGATGTGAGAACAAGTACAACTGTCTAAAAACTGAGGGCACATGGAGACCCCTGCTAACATGTGTTTGTTAATATAAACCATTGTGATTCCAACCAGTTTGAGACCTCCTCTGGTTTTGGGATACAAAGTAACTTATTTTAATTTTTTCTAATTAGATGATAACTTCTCAACATAATTTTACGTAACAGTTTATTAAATTGTGTTCGAAACACCAATTTAGTGAAAAAGTCCTTATACTAAATAATTCAGATTTTTGGAAGAACTTTTCAATTTTTCTAATAAATTAAATATTACAAATTGGCCATCTTGCCAATTTTCCAAATTAAATTTTTCAAATTAAAGATTGCTATGCAGACGAACAAAAACGCATTTCTAAACACCAAGTAATCTAACCTGCTAATAATAAACGCACAGAAGGCGGCGAGCTGGCAGAATCTTTAGCATCCCCATCAAAATGCTTAGCGGCATTACGTCCATCTTAACATTCTAAGTACAAATTCCACCGAGGTTGACTTTGCCTTTCACCCTTTCAGGGTCGACAAAATAAGTACCATTTGAGCACTGGGGTCGATGTAACCGACTTACCCCATCACCTGATTTACTGTACATTACTGCCAAAAATTGAAACCAATATTAAACGCATAACTTAATAAAGTTTCGATAGATCAGAAACCAAGATATTAGATTTCGAGGTCACTCACTACTTCATTATTCATTTCCAATCTATACGGACTTTTAATTATGTGTTCAATTATATATATTCGTCCCAAACTTCATCCTTATATCCATTTAAGTTCTCTAATTTATTTTGAACTGAGAGTTCACACGCTTGAATGATTTTGCTAGCGTCCTTAAGTGATTCTTATACGTAAATTAATTTTCTCTCTCTCGTTTGCCTGCGATAAAATTTTTTCCGCATGGTTTATCTTCAAGATTCAAGTATTATGTAGAACATACAGATGAGAAAGTTGCTGTTATTGATTTTTGCTTAATGACCAGCAATTATTGCGAAGTTGTTGTTATAGTTGCTCCTTAGCTCTTAGTCAGTCATGGTTGAGAGCATCTATGGTCAAAGACCTTCCAGTCATGACCATCTGGGCTATTTATTTACCTAGGACAACATTAGTCATATAATATTGTCCTTTTTTAAGAGTGTAGGGTGTAATTTGAGGGAATTATGTTGCTACTATTTCGAGCAAACAAGCGATCACTTAAATGCAGCATGCTTGACTCAATATAGGGAAACTGAAAGTAGTTAGCTAGCAGAAACATTAGCACGCCGGGCGAAATGCTCAGTGGTATTCCGTCTGCCGCTACGTTCTGAGTTCAAATTCCGCCGAGGTCGACTTTGCCTTTCATCCTTTCGGGGTCGATTAAATAAGTACCAGTTACGCACTGATATAATCGACTTAATCCGTTTGTCAGTCCTTGTTTATCCCCTCTGTGTTTAGCCCCTTGTGGGTAGTAAAGAAATAGGTATTTCGTCTGTCTTTATGCTCTGAGTTCCAATTTCGCTGAGGGTGACTTTGCCTTTTATCCTTTCAGGGTCGATAAATTAAGTATCATTTGCATACTGGGGTTGATTTAATGGACTGGCTCCCTTCCTCAAAATTTCGGGCCTTGTGCCTAGAGTAGAAAGGAATATAAGGAAACTATATGGGTCTGTATTTTTCTAAATCGAGTTTCTTTTAGCATCAGTATATCATTCGATTTCATAAAATTTTCGTGACATGGTTTTTATTAGTCGCATGATTTTCATAAACCTTCCATAATACATTAGTGTTCGCTTGGTTTTGTTGGGATTATCATGTCATTGATGTAGGTTTAATTTTAGATCCCTGTTTCATTTTTGTGCATTTCTTATGTATTTATGTTAACGATGGCAGAGTTTTTAATCTATAAGTTTATTAAAATTTCTACTCATGAAAATATGAGAACATTTTTTATTGCAAAAGCTATCCCTACAAACATAACTGACAATACTGAATATAAAATTTGAAATCATGCCACAAGTCCATATAAAAAGAGAACAGTCGGGTGGTAGGATCCACTACATTACGAGTCCTTAAAACAGACGTACTTGGAAACAGAAAAAATATTTAGCACGGTACACTGCTATTTATGATATTTCGACATATTAATATTATCAGAAATTTTACTCTGTATGTTAGTTCTACTTGGCTGCCTACATATTTTGCTTGACTCTTCTAAATCTAACATTTTATTCATTTCTATCTTGTAAAAAATAATTAAATTGTGTATTAAATTTTTATGATTTTCCTTTTAATTAACTTCCAGAAAGACACTCAGCGTTGCCTGGGAAATTTAACACGCAGCTGGTGACCAATTTGTTCGAATTAAATATCATTCTAATTTTCCATAATTTTATTATTTCAAATACAATGTAGCAGGGGCATACATTACTGTTTTTTATTCCTAAATATACATCTAGTTTATTTTCTTAATTCTTAAATGATTAATTTTGCTCCAATAATTATAATTGATTATAAACGGGAATAAGACAAAGACATTCCAACCATGACAATCTTGTTCTAAATATGTATGAAATTTATATGGCAGTGTTCTAAGCCTCCACTCTACTATCTACTTCAATGTTTACTGTATTTAGAATTTTCTTTTCGGATATCTATTCAAACGATTTACGACACTCAAAAAACCAAAAAAAAAAGTTCGCACATTCAGTTCTCAGGATTTTCCTCTTCACTGATTCATCTTATTGCCAACCTAAACCCAGCTCTAAACCCCAAATATAAACCTAAATCATAACCCTAACCAACAAATCTTAACTGAAACCCTTACCCACAACAGAAATTGTTCTTACAAAATTGTAATCTCTACCAAAATGCGTAATTCCGGAAAATCATTGGAGAATTATGTCAAAAATGAATTTTGACAATTAAGTTTTATTCTAGAAATTTGACCATTTACTTTTTGTGAATGAAACATCCCACTTTTCAGGAGGACCGTCTGCCCCCAATATCTATTCTAGGGGTTTCTCCGAACGTTCTGGCTGATAACAAGCTCGTGCCGAGACAGCAAAATCTCCAAAAATTATAGGGTAGTGAGGACTGGGAACATAAGTGGGCACCGTTTGTGACACACCTTCCTGTAGCTCCTCTCTTTATCTGAGCTGCAGTCCTGGATCAAGCACAGAACAATTTTGGGTAGCTGGCATCTGAAATGTTTTCAGGTAATAACTGCACAAGTGGAAATGTTTACAGGATAAAATGTTGCAAGCGACTATGTACAAATCTACAACAGACCGAATATTCTCGAAGCAGATACTCAATTGCTGCAAAGCGAAATAATTCGGAAAACTGATTTTCCTCATTAAATGCACACATGGTAATCTTATTATCTTCCAGAGAACTATGTCTAAAAACAACTGCACATCTCAAAACAACAACATAATAATTGTTTTACATTAAGGCACAAGGTCAGAACTTTTGAAGTAGTATATTAGTTGATCGCATCGGCCCCAGTACTAGAATGTTACTTTATTATAGTAACGCCGGAGGAATGAATAAGAATTAAGAAAGAAGCGAAATATATATTTAGGTATAAAAAAAGAAAACACGTGAATGAGAGAAAGAGGTATGAAACATGAAAAATAAAAGAAGACCTATATAACAAAACATTATAGCATAAAAATAAAGGAGATACCTGGGATATAAAAGAAAAAATTAAGCCTCAAAAACTTACAGCACACAACGGTACGAAAAGATTTTACAGAAAGTTAAAAAGAAAACAAACAAACAAACATATCAATAGAATACATACCAACAACATCAGCGATTCAGTTACAGTAGGAAAGAATATGGAGCAAACAAGAAAAACATAATAAAAATGTTCAGGAGATAAAACGGTAAGAGAAAAGGAAGAGCAAAATAATACCACAGGTATGGCCCACCATCACAAGCCAAGAGATCACGGACATACACAGGACTACCAGCAACTGGAAAACTCCAGGGATAGACAAGGTCCCCAACTTCTGGCTGAAGCACCTCACCAGTACCTATATCCATTTAGTAACAAACATTTAATTTACTAATAAGCAAGTCAGAATCAACACTAAACTGGATGCTGCAAAGACAAACTACCCTAATTCTCCAAAACAAAGATACCGTACACCCACAGAATTATAGACTAATAGCATGCCTATCAACAATCTACAAAACCCTCACATCAGTCATCTATAACTGGCCGTTAATATAAAAGGAAAACAAAATTTTACTACAAGGGGTGCCCGAGAGGGATGTATGGCTGTAAGGAGCAACTTCTGATAAATTGAACGATGACAGAGAACTCTATAAGTTCGGGAGAGGGGCAAGTCGATTACATCGACCTCAGTACTTAACTAGTACTTATTTTATCGTCCTGAAAGTTTGAAAGATAAAGCCGACCTCGGCGGAATTTGAACGCAAAACGTAAAGATGGACAAAATGCTGCTGACCATTTTACCCGATGCCTAAACGGTCGTGCCAACTCCTACCATGCATATTAACAATAATAATAATAATAATAATAATAATAAAATAATAATAATAATAATAATAATAATAATAATAATTATTATTATTTTTACTAGAAGCACAAGGCCTCAAATTTGGGGGAAGGGATTAAGTCGATTACATCGAATCCAGTGCGTAATTGGTACTTATTTCATCGACCCTGAAAGGATGAACGACAAAGTCGACCGCGATGAAATTTGAATTCAGAACGTAGCGGCAGACGAAATACTCTAAGCATTTCACCCGACGTGCTAACGATTGTGCCAACTCGCCGCCTTACATATTAATAATACTGATAATAATAATATTAATAATAATAATAATAATAATAATAATAATATTAATAATAATAATAATGATGATGATAATAATAATAATAATAATAATTAATAATAATAATAATAATAATAATAACAATGATAATAATAATAATAATAATAATAATAATAATAATAATAATAATAATAATATAATAACAATAATAATAATAATAATAATAATAATAATAATAATAATAATAATAATAAGGTCTCTGGGTGAGACTTGGAGCCAGCTTGTGCAAATATAAAGCAAAAGTCAAACAGGATAATAATAATAATAATAACAACAACAACAACAATAATAATAATGATAATAATCATAAAATTATAATAATAAGGGTGCAGTACCAGGCAGTGGCTCTCATGGCTTCTGATCTTTACTGATTGGAAGTGTTATCATGTACATTGTTTTGTCTTGTTATAAAGATGGGCTACAGCAGATATTCTGCTCAATACCAAAGATGTACTTGTTAGTTGCTTGACCTTAACCAGTTGAGCATGTCCCTTAGTGGCTGACGATATGTGCATCTCTCATCACAAGCAGAAATAGTGGGGATGCATCATAGCCATGTGTTGAGAGGAATTCTTTGGGGTTTGGATAATTCACCTTTGGAAACATGGGTGTTTCGTTCAACATCCTTAAACAACACTTATTCAGGAATCTTTTGAGCAGGATGGGCTACTCAACCTGAAGAAAATTCTATCTGGGCTCCACACGCAAAGTTATGCGCTGTTAATCTTGATATAAGATCACCATGTCGCGCACATATGGTTGTGATGCATGTGCTTGGTGTACCCTTATCAGACAGGTAGTCATGATAGGTATACTGGATTTCGTATATTTTATCCCAGTGTCACTTTGATGGCATGCACTGTTCTCTCACTCAATAATAATAATGATTATAATAATAATAATAATAATAACGATATGTGCATCTCTGATCACGAGCAGAAGTAGTGGGGGAGCATCATAGCCATGTGTTGAGAGGGATTCTTTGGGGTTTGAATAATTCACCTCTGGAAACATGGGTGGTTTTTTCAACATCCTTAAACAACCCTTATTCAGGGACCGTTTGAGCAGGATGGGCTACTCAACCTGAAGGAAATTCTAACAGGGCCCCACCTGCAAGGTCATGTGCTGTTTATCTTGATATGAGATTACCATGTCGCGCACATATGGTTGTGATGCATGTGCCTGGTGTACCCTTATCAGACGGGTAGTCATGATGGGTATATTGGGCTTCGTATATTTTACCCCAGTGTCACTTTGATGGCATGAACTGCTCTCTCACTCAATAATAATAATAATAATAATAACGTACCAGTTGGACGGCATGGACTTGCTTCTCCAGGTGCTGAGCCGCTAGCCCACCGATTTTCTCCTGGTCAATTGTCGCGCCTGAAACCGCCTCACAGTCCCTGAGAGCGGTGCTGATCATTTCTATGTGTTTACGATCCGATACCTCTGCGTTGACGTCGTTGGCATATTCCGACACGCATCTCCCACATCACGCGGGATACCTCTCCACGCTTCCAGTTTGTGTAGTAGTCGCTCGAGAGTCAGTACGCACATGAGAGACGAGATGGTATAACCTCGTCAGACCGAGCGAAGGATGAAAGGCAAAATCAATCCCGGTGGAATATGAACTGAAAACGTGGTAACGGACGAAATAGCGCTAAGCATTTCGTCTAGCGTGCAAACGATTCTGCCAGCTCGCCGCCTTAATAATAAGAATGATTTCTTTTATTTGCCACCAGGGCGAAGGATGAGGTGGGAAATACAAAGACAGACAAAATGAAACTTTGAAAAGTCGATGAAGGCTTTCAGAGGAAAGTTTCTGTACTCATTCCTTTTTCGCCTCGTCCACCAGACAAGCTCTTTCGTCCCAGTCACCAAACAAAGGAGCGCTACCTTGCCAATCCGATTAAATGAGGGCGGCGGGGCAATCATCATTATGGACTCGACAGACAGACGGATCCGTCCCACACGCCACAGCGGCTGTTCGACATAACTCCACAAGTCAGCAAATTCAGGACACTGAACGAGTGCATGCAGAACGGTTTCGTCGCTCTGCGAGCACATCGAATAAGCCCAACTGGCAGCACATCGGTGCCTGTACAGTTTATCTCGAACCGGTAGCGACCTTCTGTAGCACTGCAAAGTCAAATACATCTGGAAATCGTCCATAGTCCCTGAGTAGGTGCTGTTGTGCATTGCAGCGATCCCGCTTCCGAAAACGGCTCAGAAACCGGAAGCTTTAAGGATGGCTTCCAAATAACGATGAAGAATTTGATGAAGAACCTGAATCTACTTCCACGAAAAATGCCAAACGGATCAAACAGACTGCAAAAAAGAACAAGCAGAGACAAATTGAGAGGTAGTGGAGCCAGAAACCTCTGCATGGACAGTATACTTCGAAGCCGAAATGTTGATGTAGATCACGCAACAACATGAATGTCTGAGAAGGTCAGGACTGAAATCAGAAACTGATGGTTTCATTTTGGCGGCACAGGATCAAAGCTTGCTTACCAAAAACTACTAGGTTATCGTTCTTCAAAATGGCTTTAACCCTAAATGCAGATTCTGCGATAAATTCGATGAAACAATAGTCCATATCGTCACCTGATGTCCTGTGCCGACACCAAACGAATACAAAAATCGCCACGATATAGTAGGACAGTATTTACATTGGAAAATATGGAAAGACTACAAAATCAGTACCCCTACTTACTGGTATGAACATCATCCTGAACCAGTCGTTGAATGTAGAGATGTCGTTATCCTCTGAAAGTTTCCAATGAACACCGACGGAACTATCCAGGTAAACTGACCATAGTCATTAAAGAGAGAGAAGAAAATACTTTTAGACAAATAGATGTAAGTGTTCCCACTGATAAAAATATATCTGTAAAGGAATTTGACAAATTAAATATATATAAGAACCTGGAAATTGAATTACAGAATATGTGACACCTTAAAGCGAAAACTGTTCCTGTTATTGTGGGTGCCCTAGATATGATAAAAAAAAGGGATGTCAGAAACAGCTAGATAATAAGAGAGCCATATCTTAGAGAAATCTAAAAATTGTGCTGAGAAGTACTGCCCACATCCTTAGAAAAACCCTATCAATTTAAATGTGTGTTGTATTATATGAAGATATTTCGCTACTGCCTCTGCCACCCCCCCTCCTCAGGATTTCAGTCATATTGTAACATCTCTTACCATTCACTCGCCCAAGGACGCTGGGTGTGTATCGGTGAGTGATTGTAACTAACATGCAGATTAAAAGTAAATAATAATAATAATAATAATAATAATAATAATAATAATAATAATAATAATAATGATGATGATGATAATAATAATAATATAATAATAATAATAATAATAATAATAATAATAATAATAATAATAATAAGACCTACCAAAAACTGAGCAAATATAAAGATCTTGAAATAGAAATCAGCAAAATGTGGAAGCTGAAGACTAAAACAATACCTGTTGTCATAGGTGCCCTGGGAATGATAGCGAAAGGGACTAATTGCTACCTAACTCAGATACCAGGAAACCCAAAAATGGCAGAAATTCAAAAGATAGTGCTCATGGGAACTGCTCATATCCTATGCAAAATACTCTCTATGTAATCCCAAGGTTTAAAACAAAAGTTTTTTTTTTGTATTAGACATTCACCAGTACAACACAAAAAACCTCAAATATATGGCACAGTAGGCATAACAACAACGTGAACTTCCAACCTGTTGTCTCTTGAGGTCTCTGGGTGAGACTTGGAGCAAACTTGTACAGACATAAAGCAAAAGTCAAACATATAATAATAATAATAATAATAATAATAATAATAATAATAATAATAATAATAATAATAATAATAATAATAATAATAAAAAGTTCAACTCCAACCCCAAAAAGTTCTACCAAGAACTGGGCAAAAATAAAATAGAAGTCACTGCAGCACCAACGGCAGAAGAATTGGAAGAATTCTGGAGAGAAATATGGTCGGCGAACGAACAGCCAAAAAAAAGGAGTATCAAAATAACAAACTCGGCATCTGAACAACTTTGGACCCCCATAACAACTGAAGAGGTCACCCAGGCACTGCAAAAACTAAGCAACTGGAAGGCACCTGGGCATGACAAGATCCCCAACTTCTGGTTGAAATATCTAACAGGAATGCACAAAAAGCTGGCTGAAAACTTTAACAGCATACTAGCAGAGCCAAAGACAATGCCTGAATGGCTCACGAAGGGGAAAACCATCTTAATTCCCAAATCAATTGAAACAGCAAAACCAGAAAACTACAGACCAATAACCTGCCTCCCTACTATGTTCAAGGCATTTACTGCAGTGATATCGCAAAGGCTGAACAAGCACCTGGACGAAAACAAACTGTTCCCAGAAGAGCAGAAAGGATGCCGCAAAGGCTCATATGGCTGTAAAGATCAACTAATGATTAATAAAGCCGTAACTGAAGACAGCCACAGAAAGAAGAAAGGCCTCAGTATGGCCTGGATTGACTACAAAAAGGCGTTTGATAGCATCCCCCACACATGGATCCTCGAAACACTAGCCATTAACAAAGTAGCACCAACAGTCATAAAATTCATAGAGCACTCTATGAATAAATGGCAGACAGTCCTACAGCTCCAAACAAAAGAGGGACTCATGAAAACCAAAGACATCCCCATTAGAAGAGGAATATTCCAGGGAGACACGCTCTCTCCACTCCTTTTCTGCTTGGCACTGTCACCTCTATCTGATATGCTAAATAGAACTGGATGCGGATATAAATGTTACGGCAAAACGATCAGCCACCTTTTATATATGGATGACCTAAAACTATACGCTGCAAATGACAAACAGCTGGAAACACTATTAAAGACAGTTCATGGATTTACCAAAGAAATAGATATGAAATTTGGATTAGAAAAATGCGCCAAAGTAACCATGAAAAGAGGAAAACTAGTTAAGAGTAACAACATCACACTAGATAAAACCAATGAAATAAAAGAATTAGACCAAAGCCAAACTTACAAATATTTAGGAATCCATGAACTAGATAAGACACAACACACACAAATGAAAGAGAAAATAAAAAAAGAATATTATAGACGAGTTAGATCAATACTAAACGCAGAGCTCAATGCTAAAAACAAGATAATAGGTATCAACACTTTAGCTGTCCCAGTTATAAGTTACAGCTACAATATCCTTAACTGGACACGAAATGAACTGTCCAAAATAGATAGGAAAACAAGAAAAATAATGACAGGATCAAGGATGCATCACCCAAAATCTGACATAGAAAGACTATATATACAACGTATAGAAGGTGGTAGAGGCCTTATACAGCTGGAAAACTACTATAAAATAACCACCATAGGACTGCAAAAATATCTACTTCAGAAGGAAGGAAAACTGATCCAGATAGCAGCAAAACACGAGCAAAACAAAAAACTGTTCTCAGTATTTAAGGAAGCTGACAAATACAAACAAGAAATCATACCACCTAATAAACATGAAGAAGAAGAAGAAGAAGATGAAGTAACAACAAAAGCTATAAAACAAATGAAATCCGAACTAAAAATAGAACAGCAACGAACCATGATAAAACGATGGCAAGAAAAGCCCCTTCATGGTAAATACTGCACTAAACTAAACGCAAAAGAAATAGACAAAGAAAAATCCCAGCAATGGTTGAAAAGCTCAGGACTCAAAGCAGAAACAGAGGGATTTTTAATTGCAGCACAAGACCAAAGCCTCCCCACCAGAAATTACCAAAAACATGTAATGAAAAGAAATATTACAAGTAACTGCAGAATATGTGGAGATGGACAAGAAACAATAAATCATATTATCTCTAGCTGCCCAGTCCTGGCTAAGAAGGAATATATTCACAGACATGACAGAGTTGGAGCCTACATACATTGGAAGCTATGCCAACATTATGGAATAACAACAGAAAAAAGATGGTATAGGCACACACCAGAAAAGGTCACAGAAAACGAGAAAGCAACCATACTCTGGGATATGCCGATACACACAGATAGAGAAATTAAGGCCAACAGACCAGATATAGTTGTCAGAGATCATGAAGAAAAAAAATGCTTTCTAATTGATGTATCAATACCGGCAGATGACAACGTGTCTCTAAAAGAAATGGAGAAACTCTCAAAATATAAAGACCTGGAAATAGAGGTAACTAGAATGTGGAATCTGAAAACAGAAACAATTCCTATCATAGTAGGTGCATTAGGCATGATAAAAAAATATTCAGACAAATACTTAACAAAAACACCAGGACTTACAAACACATATAACATACAGAAAATTGCACTACTAGGCACTGCACACATCCTACGCAGAACACTTTCCATACAATAACCATCAGAGCATCACAACAAATCACAGCACATACCCAAGGCACACAGAGCTGCGCTCGGTAGTGAAGTGAAAGCACGCTATAAAAATAAAACTACTGAATAATAATTCAGGTACAATCATTTGTTTCTGAATGGATGGAAACCAAAATTCTGTTTTCTGTATTATATGATTTTTTTCTACTACTAATGAAACTTTTAAATTCATTATTTCAGTTAACACACAGAAATGTCTGAAGTCTAGGTGTTCATGTGACAAATTAAAAGCTACATGTCTTCGTAACCACATGGAAGAATATAACCCGTCGTTCCTCGGAAGATTCTTGGACCAAATAATTGGATGATATATAGTAAAATCACACGTTTTGTAACTTCGGTATTATTATTATTATTATTATTATTATTATTATTATTATTATTATTATTATTATTATTATTATTATTAATATTATTATTATTATTATTATTATTATTATTATTATTATTATATTATTATTATTATGATTATTATTATTATTATCCTCATCACCATTATCATTATTGATTTGACTCAGGTTCTGACCTATTCCTGGAAGGATTTATTTGGGTTGTGGGTTACTACCTGTAACCTTAGGTATCCACAAGTTTTCAATAGTCTTCCAAGTGCTTAGAACACCCCTGATAATCTTTTCTATCCCTAAGAGGCAAATTTTCTGTAGAAGCTCTACAGGAAATTCTATTTCAATCTTCAACCATTTGTGTATATCTCTGCATTATTATTATCATTATTATTATTAATTGTCTTGCACAGCTTCTGACGCTGGAGATGTACTACGGTGTCAGCTGTTCACTACCAGTGAACTAAGGTAACACTCCTTATTTTTCGTGTACCAACCGGAGTATTCGAGCAGTTCCAAGCAGTGCTGTTTTCTGCAAGTGCTCCACTCTTATTGTAGCCCCTATTTGTTCCATATACTTCTTAAGATTTTTACTTACTGTTCCCAGGGCTCTGACAATTATTGGTACTACAACCAACTTTTGCATCGACCACAACTGCTTAACCTCCAAAGCTAACGTATCATATCTATCGACTTTTCTTTCTTCCTTATCGCATACCTTGTTGTCAGCTGAGCATGCTACATCTATGATCCGGCATAGTTTTCTTTCTTTCTCAATTAACACTATGTCCAGCTTCCTACTCTCTATCTCATGGTCGCACTGAATCATAAAATCCCGTAGGATCTTTGCATTATCATTTTCGATGATGCCTTCGGGTTTATGTTCGTACAACATTTTTGTTCTGTCAAGCCCATACTTGTTGCAAAGTTTCCAATGGACAATCCTTGCTATATTGTCATGACGTCTCTTATATTCTTTCTGATCTAGTGGCGTACATTGACTGGTATCATTATTATTATTATTATTATTATTATTATTATTATTATTATTATTATTATTATTATTATTATTATTATTATTATTATTAGTTCTTATTGTACATATTTCCTGAGTTATTTTTCCAAGTTATGTTACGTGTTATCAAATCACTTCATTCTATGCGAAACAATATTTAAAACTTTGGGTATTGACGACATTGAAAAATACATTTTACAGATGTACGAAGAGAACCGACATGCTACACATACTTGTTATGAAATTCATAATATTTTGTGATAAATAAAGTCTAATTTCTTCAACCGAGAAATGTTTACTCATTCCACGTGCTGAGCTAATGATAAAAACGATAGGAAGTAACTACTTAAAGTAAATTCTATTTAGCTGAGAATAGTGCAGACGAAAGCAAGACAGTGAGATCGCTCTACTTTATTCCTAACATTACAAATTTCTTTAAATTCTCTTAGTTGCCTGTGGAAAATCACTAATCAGAATAGCATTGAAAATAACCGCTTACCATAATTACTGGATAAAGAATGAAAACTGATGGCGCACTTTGATATGGCTTTGTTTAGTTCGTCAAGAGTGTGACAGCCGTCTAAACCAATTAAAATAGAATCCAATTTAACTATTTCATAGGCAGTCATAAAGAAAAAAATGAGAAGCATCGCTGAAATAGTTACGAATTACCATCATCGTTCGAACTTCTAGAAATAGCAGCTAGTTTTTCCAAAACCATATATTACTGTTTTGGTATGTTTAATGTGTACTATTAGAGTGTCACAGACTGAGTTTGGGTGTGACAGCAGGAGTACAAGCGTGATATCTTCCCAGATGCACATTTCCACTCCATCGTGAATTCTTTCTCTCCTGCCTGTTCGAAATGCAGGATATTTTGATGTGTCTGTCTCAGCATCAGATATATCAGCGTTCAGGTGCGTTTCTGTTAGTGCCGTGAATATTGTATGATTACATGTATCTTAGTCTTTCAGTGATGGGGATTTGTGTTTGTGAGATATAAGGTCGCTAACATCCAACAAGAATACTAGAGTGACATATAGGGTATCAGAAATGGCCAGTGGTTTGACATTCGTAGAGGCGGCAAAAGTGGCCACACTGGATCTTGAGTGCTGGGACGTATTTCTAAAACTCAGTGTCTGATGGAACCAGGTCAGTTGTCTTACAATCCTCTGTGCTATCAACAAAACAGATTGCTGTTCAGTAGCTGCTGTCGGCACCGCGTCTACATATTTTTCCTGTTAAGAGGAAAGTGTGTGCGGAATCCACATATTTCTAAGGTAGAGGTATCGTATTTTGTGACGTGGGTTTGTGTCTTCATTCATCCTGGTGGAGTTATCTCCTCACGGTCAATCATTTCTGGCCTTAGGGCAAGCAAAATGCGTACCGCTCCCACTAGACTTGAGATGTCTATATGTCAATAGGTATCCTTTGTATAGCAATTACAGACTATTTGGACACTTTTATTTCGGAGCCATTGTCTTCGAAGGTTTTACTTCTTATTGTTTTGAGGATCGCCTTGAACTTATCGCCATCCACAGCTTGTTTGCTTGTTCTTGCCTTCATCTTCATCTTTAGCTTCTTTTTTTCCTGGTGGAAATTTACTTTGCTGTTGTTTTTTTTCTCCTTGAACCCACAGTTGTCCAGAGTGATGATGTCTGTTTTGTGGTGTTCCCTCTCTCACAGCATCATCCTGACTCTTCTCCGATTCCATTGAGCACCTGGTTTCTTTTTCACCTTGTGTTTTTGTCTCCTCTTTGAATATACTGTCTAGTAACTCCATGGGTAGTTTATTCAAGGCATGCAAACGAATGAATTTGTACCTTTGTCTTTCAATTTGAGCCATGGTTCGGTGAAAACCAAAGATCTTAAGGGTCTCCGAAATTAGAGTGTTTGGTGGTGATCCTTTGACAAAGTTTAACCAAAGAGCATCGTTTTAATTTCTTGAAACAGCTAGGTTTTGTATAGTTTAAAGGTAATATTGCATTTGACTTAATTGATTTTGCTAATGAACTTTGCTGAGGTCCATGCTACTAAGACAGGAAGAGAAAGAGAGTAGAAAGAAATAGAAACATATATGCAGAGAGCGGGGGAGGTAAAGGCACTCAAGAAAAGCTGAGAAAAAGAGAGACGAGACAAAGAAATGTAAGTGGGAATGAGATGAAGAGGATAAGAGAGAAGGACGTAGGAAATTAGGGATAAATATGGAGAGAGAGAGAGAGAGAGAGAGAGAGAGGTAAAGAAAGAGAGAGGTGTGTAAAGGTAGTAAAGAAAGGCAGAGAGAGGAGAGAGACGGAGAAACGTAAATGGAGATAAAGATATCGAGAGAGAAAGATGGGGATAAAAACGGAGTATTTGCTCTGAATTAACGTAATAAATCTTACGGTAAAAAGTTAAAGCAAATTGCCTCCTTCCTACCTTTCTAAAAGACATAAACAACATAAGTAAATGAAATATATTGAATGAGGAATTAAAGCTAATTTCTGTATTCGGTTCTCAAGAGACATAACCCACTTTATGTTGGTCCTTCAAACAGCAAGCTAGCATCCATTTGGTTGTTTGCACAATATGATAGCATTTTCTAACTTATCTTATATTTTTATCTGCTTTTAGTCTTTCGACTGCAGCCATACTTTGCCCATGCTAGGACACTGCTGTGAAGGGTTTAGTCATGCAGATCAGCCTTAGCACTTTTATTTTAAGACTGACAGTTTTTCTATCGAACACTTTTGCTGTACCGCTTAGTTACTGGGATTTCAAAAATCAATAGTGGTTGTCAAGCGTGTTGAGGGGACAAACATAAACACGTGCAGAGTCACATACACACATAAACGCGTGCAGAGACACGCACACACACACAATATACTTAGGGCTTCTTTCAATTTCCGTCTACTATATCCATCAAAAGTCTTTAGTTTCTTAGGATCTATGGCAAAAAACACTTACCCAAGGTGCCGCGCAGTGAGACTGATCTCAAAACCACATTGTTGCGAAGCAACCGTCTCAACCACACGGCCACGCCTGCAGACTAGAGGACTTTTGTCAAAGTAGGTGTAACAGGAGATCTGTCAAAGTCTACTCTAAAAGGAACTAAACGCCAGTTTATCAGTTACTGCTACGTAATGTCTGTCTTTTAGATTAAAATTGGCACTTTGTCTAACTTGACACAGATTAAAGTCTAGCCTATTAATCAAGCACACAGTATAACAGTTTCTTCAATCAAATGATCACTTAATTAGTGTAAATTTCCCAAATGTATAAATCAATGAAGAATAGATCAGTGTAGATAAGTGCAGCAATAATTCAGCAAGAAAATGTTAAAGGAACACGCTTTTATAATTTACTGTAATAGCCTTATAAATTCAATAGCAACGAAAGTATTTTAATGAAGAAAATAACAGTAATGTTCAATGTTTACACAGTCGTTTCTGAATGAAATACAGTGATTTGGGGGTGGAGTAAATGGATAGCTTGGTGATTGATCTTACACATTCTCTATCCTCCAGGGGCATCACATCGGTCAGCAGACCAAAGCTCTTACTAATCTGACATTTTAATTTTCGTTTTTTCACTGTCCCAATTCACCAATCTGTACCTATTATCCCCACCTAAATAAAGTACCCCATTTTTCACTATACAATGAAAACATAAACAAAATAAAATAAAAAGCTTTTACAATATTCTGAGTACATTTATGTTGGACATCTCTCTCTCTTTTGCCCTCTCATTTTCTCTTTCTCACTCGCAGTAATGAAAACTTGGGAATCCCAAATTTCAGGATCGCAGGTCCTGATTCGGCTCGGTATGTTTTTAATTTACTGACGGAGTGAGCCTGATTCCAAAATGGTATGACATGGGCTACGACCTCCTGAGTAAAGTTATATATATATATATATATATATGATGGCTGCCCCCTCGATATCGAGTATGGCCATTGCACGAAGCTTAACTGTTATTGGTGGTGTGATCGAATGTGACTTTTGAGCCCAGCTAAAGATCTACAATCTCTTGTACAGAATTGGCAGCTAAAACCTTTACCGGTAATAGCCGGCTGTAGTTGTAACTGGGCTTCATGTACCTTTGCATGTCGTTTAAGTCCTCCTGCTGAATTACACTCTCTTCCACATGCCTGACAGATATGATTATTATGGTGTGTAACTCCACAACCAGTGGCCAGGTTGTCACTCATCTGTCCCACTTTATGACTACGAAGATGACTCTTGAGTCCAGCTTTACTGAGGCAGGGTCTTGCACAGACACTGCATGTCAGCATCATGGGAAGCCTCTTCTCATCTGGAAGTGTAACAGCGATTCCCTCCCTGACATCCCTCCTTACTTTTTCATGCGCAACTCATGATATATATATATATATATATATATACATATATAGTAAAAAGGAGAGGTATACAAATTAAGACTTACTCTTTTACTCTTTTACCTGTTTCAGTCATTTGACTGTGGCCATGCTAGAGCACCTCCTTTAGTGGAGCGAATCGCCCCCAGGACTTATTCTTTGTAAGCCTAGTACTTGTTCTATCGGTCTATTTTGCCGAACCGCTAAGTTACGGAGACGTATACACACCAGCATCGGTTGTCAAGCGATGTTGGGGGAACAAACACACATACACAAACACAGACACACACACACACACACACACACACACACACACACACACACACTCACACATATATATATACATATATACGTCTACCAAATTCACTCACAAGGCTTTGGTCGGCCTGAGGCTATAGTAGAAGACACTTGCCCTAAGTGCCACACAGTGGCCTGAACCCGGAACCATGTGGTTGGTAAGCAAGCTACTTACCATACAGCCTCTCCTACGCCTATACTTGACTAGGATATTTAATTTAATTTAGCTATATAAAAAGGGTAAAGACACCCTTCGGTCATGAATGACCATGAGAGGATACCTAAAAAGTTCCCCTCCGAAGCACATGCTTCTCTACGCCACTGATGTTATCCAAGGGAACGTCAAAGGCCGGTACAAGAACACAGCATGCAGCCCGGTCTGAGAATCGAACTCACTATCTCATGATTGTAAACCCGACGCTCTAACCACTGAGCTATGCGCCTTCACCAATTTAGCGATAGAATGGGATATCCTAGCTGGTGGAAAATCGTGCGGAACCACGACTCCATGTGCTGAGTATTCCGTTATCGAAGATAGATAGGTAGAGATAAGTTAAACGTTTGTAACAGTGAAACTGATGGAATAAAAGAGCTTCATCAATGACAGTTGTTGTGATTCCTTAAGTCCAGAGAGGGAGGGGAACGCAGGTGAGATCGAATCAGGATGGGTCGAAACTATCGTTGTGAGCAATAAAGTTTCTCGTATATTATATTTTCCGCCTCTATCATTTGTTATATACACAGGAACACCCAGGAATTTCTGAGATAGATCCAGCAACAAGTGTGTAAATATCGTGTTCGACGTCAGGTAGCCACAGTTAGTGATCGTGCTTCATCGGCTAACAACTAGGTACATAATCGTGCTTCATCGGCTAACTACTAGGTACATACCCAATGACTGCATCTCATATGCAGAACTTTCCACCGACTTATTTTTCTCCGCCATATTGTTGATATTTATATGGAAGATTATACATATCATTTATAATATTTTTCTCGGTATTTAGATGATTAATCTTGGAATTAGATTTTTTGTTTTAAATACGTATAAAAAAATCAAGATTATTGAAAACAATTAAATATCTCAGTAATGTCAAGAAATACAAATAACTACTTCGAATGACGAAGCTGTTAAACAAAGATATTGGTTTTCAGATAAGTGGTATTAATGTTTTTCTTTTTTTTCTTTTGCACACTAAGTTCTATTTGTTATTACTGAGATGAAGCTCATTCATTATATTTCAACTAAAATGTGATCAGACACTCTTAAAATGTATTACAAGTCTAACAGTGTCGGGTACTTTTAAGCAAATCTTCATCTTCCATCTGTGAACCAAAACCCAACGAAGAGATTCAAAAGTAGATTACGACTGTTGTTCAGTTATATCATTTAACACAGCCAGTCTGCCAAGTAATGTGAGAATTCGTTGAAAATGTTATCATGTAGTTTCTTCTCTTTATTATTTCTTAATCTATTTACTAGTACTGTATATTATATCTACTTCTTAATTTGGGCATCTACAAAAAAAAAAAAGGGAGTAAAACAAGAAAGTATCATGCTCAGATTCTACAATGCTATTTATTTAAACAAGTATATACGTTTTTGTGTGTGTGTGAGTGTATCTATGGCAATTTGCACTATTTACCTTCAAGCTCGACGAATGCCAAAGTTTCTTGAACGTTGATGCTTTGCGGTATTTGCTCCGACTATCTACACTCCATGTTCAAAATCCGCCGAAGTTTACATTGTCTTTCATTATTCGAAAATACATAGAATTGTACCAATCCAGTGCAGAGCATATGTACAACTGTAAGAGGACCTATCAGGATGCCTTGCAATATATCATCCAGCTGTTCGCATTCTGACAGCAACGCCTGCGATGCCAAGCTGTATAGGTCCAAGTCACCAGCCTTTCCTTTGGATACATATTGGTGGTGGGGAGAAGGGAGACATGCATGCAGATATATGCATGGATAATTGCCAGGCTTCCTCGAAATATTGTTGCTCAGGCTTGCTTCTTGTTGTTATAAAATGAATTAACTACATATTTAATATATAAAGAGCATAGATAATCTCAGGTCCGAGTATCGATCTATTTTATTGTATTTGAATCTGTTTCTTAAACGAAATATACACCGCCGGAAGTTCTTGTTGAACTTGTTGACAAAAAACAGCAGTAATTGTATTCACCTTAATAGACGTCATTGATTGGTTGAAATTGCCGAAATTCGAGAAATTAAACAAGAAATAGCTCACAAACTACAGAATGTTCCCAAGAACGCCAAGAGAAAAAGATGTTTTATGTGACACATTCTTCCAGTATACGAAGTTTAAAAGTGTTTAGTTACAAAGAAATTATTTTTTAAATCTGCCGGTCAAAGTGAAAAGATCCTCATTCTCAGGTGTATTTCTTTAGCCAACTCTATCAGATATACTTAGTAGTGTGAACTGAAGCTTTCTTAATGACAAATAAATTGGGTATGAGATGTTTTGGTGCAGAATTTGTGGTGTTGCCTCCTGGCGTCACTGATCCGACGCTGGAATGTTTGACATCGGACGCTTCGACACCGGGACTTTTGGGATAGGGAAAATTTTCTACTTACAACAAATTTATCACAAATACCAAACTTCGTTGAAGTAACGGATTCAATTTAGGTATATGATAACTAGTGAAATATTGACGAAACGCGGAAAGGAAAAAATAATTTCATAATGGATTTCTGTACAGCTTTGTCAAGGTAGAACTGACTGTAAGCTTAAATTTTGGTGTTGTCAGCAAAAAAATCGGAGAGAGGAGAGAGAGAGAAAGAGAGGGGAGAGAGGGATATAGAGGAAGAGAGAGAGAGAGAGAGAGAGAGAGAGAGAGAGAGAGAGAGAGAGAGAGAGAGAGAGAGAGAGATATGGAGAAACAGATAAAGTGAGACAGAGGCATGAAGTATCAAATGACACCGATTGCTACAAATATATTTCGCTGTCTCTTTCTCCCTCTCTCTATGTGAGCTTACTTTCCTTATATATGAGAGAGGGAAAGTATTTATATTAACCGGTTTCAATTAATAAATTGTAATGTATCTCTATCTCTCTCTCTCTCTCTCTCTCTCTCTTTGTATCTCTCTTTTCTCTCTTTCTCTTTGTCTCTCTCATTTCTCTCTCAGTATAAGTATATTTCTGCGTGTGTATGTGTGGGTGCACGAGTTTACATGCAATGGGTAAAAGTGCCACCGCCAAAATAGATTCAACGTCTAGTCAGGCGTACCATATCGCCAGCGCCCAATGAGCCGCACTCAGTTGTCTCATTCTGGAATAATATTTAAGAAAAATTATGATCGTGATATCACCTAAAGGATAACACAAAATGAGTAAATTTGCGATAAAACTAAGATGCAGACTTTTATTTGAACGAAATACACAAATTTTCTGCTACGACTTTAGCTGGTAACAACGTATTTATATGCTTCTTGCACCTTCTTCTGATAACGATCAACGCTCCGTGAGAAATATATAATTTATAGATTCTTACATACAAGATGCGAATATCGGCCTTTACGGTAGAATAACGGTGTTATTTATTTTGTCTTTTCTAGTTACTGACCTCAAATTACATAGGAGACAACTTTGTGTTTAAACAGAGTGATGTTGATAAAATGAATATCAGTTACATATAAGTCTTATAGCAGCGTGCTGGCAGAATCGTTAGCACGCCGAGCAAAATGTTTAGAGACGTTTCGTCTGTCTTCACGTTCTGAGTTCAAATACCACTGGGGTTGACTTTGCATTCTATCCTTTCGGGGTCAACAAAATAAGTGCCAGTTGAGCCCCTATTTACACCAAATATATGCACAGCTCAAGTATTAATTCCCTTCTTTCTTATATCTCATTTATCAAATTTAGCCGCGAGTTAAGGTTAGAAAAATATAAGACTTGAAGACGTTAAGTGATAATGTGAAATATTACAAATTGTAAATTTTGCTATTATTTTATTCTTTACAGTTTTCTGTATTTGGACTACCGCCATGCTGATTATATCGATCTCAGCACTTAGTTTGATACTTTCGTTATCGATCTCAATCGTTCGGTAGATTAAGCACACGGCTTGACGTAAAATAACGTAACTCAATGAGGTATTGTTGATCAATGTCGTTATTTACATAGAAACACATACTCACTCACTCACTCACTCACTGGTGGATATGGTCACATACATGCACACACACACGTACACACAAAACCTCACCCACGTACACACACACTTGATAGGTATCCATACGGTATTCATCGATCAAATTCACCTTAAAGTTATCGGTCAAAACATACACAAAATAAAAATACACTCACTCACTAACAAACGCACGCACGCAGTTACACATACGCGTGCGCACACACACATAAGCATACACTCCCTCTCTCTCTCTCACGAGCACACACTCACTCGCTTTCTCACTCTATCACACACTCACACTCACCCCTGTACACGCATATGAGAGGGTTCCGTATGGTATTTATCTACCAAATTCCCCTTAACGTTGGCGACCAACACGGCTGTAAAAGAAATACAGATATTACATCAATCAGAAAACTTCTAACTTTAGATAGAGGTTTTGAAAAAAATGTTTTGATAATAGAAATACCAATAAGCTGGTATTTACATTATCCTACTAATAATTTTGAGCCCCCCTTCGGTCATTAATGATTGCACCTAGAAAGTTATCCTCCCAGGCACAAGTCCGGGAAATGATGCTTATAGAAGACCAGCAATCGCCTATGCATACCGGCTTCCTCTCTCCACGCCACCAGTGTTATCCAAGGGAAAGGCAAAAGGGCCGATACAGCTTGGCACATGTGACGTCGGAACTCTTTCTACAGCTGAGTGAACTGGAGCAACGTGAAATAAAGTGTCTTGCTCAAGAACACAACACGCAGCCCGATCCGGGATTCGAACTCACATCCTCACGATCGAAAGCTCGGCGCTCTAACCACTGAGCCATGCGCCTCCTCTACCAATAATTATAGCAGGATAATTCAACTGCAGCGCAAACAAAACGTTAAGTTAACGATGAAAAAAGGAGTAATGAGGTAATCGAGAACAAATAATAGTGTTATGAAGGATAGAATAAAGTTCTTGATACTATGACAGTAAGCTGCACAATTCACAGACACCCACACAGAGACACATACACACAGACACATACACACACACACACACACACATGTATGTACATCGTCAGTAAATCATATATCCGAAAGAGAAACACACCCCGTGCTGTAGAGTAGTAGAGTATTTATATAAAGATT
>NC_042998.1:103233866-103273866 GCF_006345805.1 Octopus sinensis | reverse complement strand
CTTTCTAAGACATCTCAACGCTTCTAAAGCAAACTTCGTTTGTTTGTTGACGTCCATCGTAATTTGAATTTATATAATGTTATACATTAAGAACTGTGTAAAATGCCTAGTTTAGGAAAGCTGAAACATTTTAACAATGCCAAAATTCTAATGTAAATTATTTGAAACATTTACAGATTTGAGATTTCTCAGATCATTGCGATTTTAAGTCAGAAAGACGATTATGCATTATTGTTTTAGCTGACAAAAACGTATAGATTGCTTTTATAATTACCGGAGTTACAATACCTGTTATCAGGTCAGTTGTAGTGGCCTGCATCATTGCAGCACATTGGCTGCAGTCACTGTCTGTTGGTATATTCCAGGTCCTCCCCGATGACTCGTCGTGTAGTGTCCAAGTTTGTCACATCTCTGCGTGATACCACCTCATCTGTCTGCGTGATCATGTGGCATGTCATCGACTAACACGAACCGTCAACCCAACCTGATAGTCAGTGAAGGGAACACGGTAAGCAGGATCTAACTCGGAAAATTTAGCATCTCTGCCAAACAGACTTTCACGATCCCGAATCATACAAATAATAGGACGCATCGCAAATGTTCAGTAGAGTCATTGGTTGGATCCGAAATCCGACCATTTGTGACTCTTAATCTTGGGAGACGTCCTGGTAACAAAGGAGATCAAACAGCTCCAAAGGGATCCGCGCAGTCTCCATGTCTCATGACTATAGAGCAGGACAAGGAGGACCAGAGACTTAAAGACCCGAACCTTGTCCTCCTGCTCAATTATCAGCATTGCCAAACACCCTTGTCCAATGCGTTCACAACTGCTCCAGTTTGTCCAAGTCTTTTTAGGACTTCAGACTCGTAACTAATGCCGCTATGAAACTCATTGCTGAGATGATTGTAATCAACAACGACGACATTTTCACCCGCAACAGAGACAGACGAAGTGGAGTCTTCCAAGAAGCCAACGAAAGACTGGATCTCTGTCTTGACCCAAGAGACTCTAAGACTAAGTGTTTCCACTTCATTACTCGCGAAAGGAAAGCGCTTGTTATGACATCCAGAAACTCAGCAAGAATAATTCATCATCGTCAAAATCAAGGTCTGCAATCCTAGTTTCACCAATGAGTGCACCACGTTCCCATCAATTCACCTAGTATACAATCCATGCAGCAAGTATTGGGCGCTCCACCAATGCGTGGGGTCTCCTTGGAAAGGAAATGTTTCCTGATCCAATATTGGAAACCAATACACTCCCTAGCAGCCGACAGCAGTGTGTCCCTGTAAGTTTCCCACAGTTCCACAGAATCAGACCAGGAATAAACTCCGTGCAGGACAGATCCAAGCTGTTGCAAATAAGCTTTGCTTACACTATTGTTTTTGAGTCTGCCAAGATCTAGCCTGGACTGGCGACTTCCAGCCTTTTAGGCAGTCGCATTCTCGACTCAGTAACAACAAATCTGTGATCGGTGCTCAAGAAACTAGCATTCCGGAAAACCTATAGTTCTGTCATTTACAAGTACGTGGTCGATCTCCTTTGTTACACGGCAAGTATTAGAATACCAAGTTCAACGATGCATCTTAGGAAGTTGGTAACACGCGTTGTGTGGGGATTCGTATGCCACAAAACAGACTCAACATATTCTCTGAGTGTCGTCAAAGGGGACCAAAACTGGTTGAGGTAGGATCTGTATTTTAACCTCGTAAATCCCCCACCAGTAACAACCTCTTATACAAATGCAAAAAATTCTCTCCTCTGGGAATATACTTCACCTGACCCTCAGGAAATATATGAAACAACTGTGCAAAACCGTTAGGACCCACACAGCCGAACGGTAACAAATCCTGGAGAATAGAACGGGTGGGAGAATTATGGCCTGAGTGGTGCAAAGTTGTCATCCACCAGGAATAGGAAATTTCAGTTCAACCTGAGGAGTCATATTGAAGTGGGTACCTGAAATGTTCTCTTTCTGAGGGATGATTTGCTCTGATGTGTCTGGAGATGTGTCGGCTGGGGAGGAGCAACATTTCAACCCCAGTAGTTACATCCGATACTAATGGCTGGTATGCTGATAGGGTAGCAGTTGCAGTGGTCAACTGGGTAGACGTAAGAATTATATGAGCGAATTATGAGGGTGAGAACTCGACATTCTCTGGGTTTCATTCTCGTTGTTGCGGTGTATGCTCTGTCAAGAATAACAGGTCGGTGAGTGAGACATTCTACACTCAACTGTGCTGCGTCGTGGAGAGTAATCTCAACAGGGACACGTCCTTGGTCACGGGCGATTTCAGTGTATTAACTGGAGTTCACGAAAGACGATACGAGAGCGTTTTCAGCTCTTTTCGTTCTGGTGCCCGGAACGAAAGTGGCGTGATGTTCCCGGACTTTGCCAAAAGTCATAGGCTTCTCATTGATGGCTCCTGGTACTAATAACTGTTAATACTAGAATTTGATATTTTATTTTAAATCAGAAGCGATATCAGATACCACGACTCTTTACACGGTCTGCAAGACTGATGGGAAGGAGAGGAAAGATATCTTGAAACCGAAAACCTGGGCCGTCAGATTAGACTCTGCCAAAGGCATCCAGAGTGACGGTGGAACTTGAAAGCAAGGAAAGGGAATAAACACCAGCCTGTTGCCTTAGGTTTTTACTTTATATTGACCACTGGTAGGATATGGTCCCAAAACACATTAGGTACACAGAACATATTACCGAATCTTTCCATCATTTTTGCAAGACGGTAAAATAGGAAGGAATACCTACCACGTTTCGTGGTTTGCACCCGAACAGCTCCTTTATAGGATCCAGTGGCTAAAGACATCACCAGGAGAAACCACGTCCGGTTTCGGACCCTACTCCTCTACTGTATTCGACGTGGCGCCCCCACTTTCGGAGGTGTCTTCAGCTCTGGTGTTGAATGCATTTCTCCTTTTGTCTTCTGTTCCCTGTCCTCAACG
Source organism: Octopus sinensis (assembly GCF_006345805.1). Lineage (NCBI taxonomy): Eukaryota > Metazoa > Mollusca > Cephalopoda > Octopoda > Octopodidae > Octopus > Octopus sinensis. The sequence goes on along the minus strand of NC_042998.1, from coordinate 103,270,898 downwards.
AGTGTCAGCGGGTGACTGACCATCCTGCCAAATTTCCCTTTAAATACTCGCTGGTAGGCTCCAGTGGGACATTTATCTGTATACCTAAGTCTAGTTATTATGAATAGATTGCAATTAATCTTCCTCAAGTAGTAGCTGGTTATCTAAAACATGGATAACTATTCAGAATAAACTAATACTGAATACATTATGTCAGAAATGAAGTTCATTAGGTCACGAATAAAATACGGTTAGAAATGTAAATTCTCAAGAATATTAAGTATTTCTGTGTAATAAGAATGAATTAATAATCCTGTTTACTATAGGCACGCGGTCTGAAATTTTGTAGCTGGAGGCAAGTCGATTGCATTACCCCAGTATTTCACTAACAGAGAGTTTATCGACTCGATAAGACTGAAAGGCTAGGTCGACTTTGGTCGAATTTAAACTTAGAACGAAATGCCGCTGAGCATTTTGTCCGCGTACTAATAATTCTGTCAGCTTGCTCCTTAGAATTCATTAACAACGCTGTCACGGAGCTACACTTGCTAAAAATGGCACGAAGTGGATAGTAATAGTGTCTAAGAAAGTCTTGAAAATATCGGCATAAGTACTAACGATTTATGTCTTACCAAAATTACGAATCCATAGAAATTTACAGAAAAGTTAAAACTGACATCAATAAATGTACATAGAGAAATCAATAAATGTAGCGGTAGGTATTTACCATTATTAGTGTTCTTCACAGTTTCAAAGTCTGTATAGAATGAATTAAAATTTAAGTACTTCACACACACACACACGCGCGCACACACACACACGCACACGCGCGCTCATATACACACAAACATAAATGCACACATACACACACACAAAATACTTTGTAAGAGTGACACAAAAACTAAAATTACCAAGTACAATATTAACTGCAATAGGACCTACCTGAAAAACTCTGAGGATTGGATGTTAAAACTTGTCTCGAAACATGAAAACAAGAAAGCATCCTACTCAGTAACAAAACAGGCAAAAGTGAATTCCGAATACAACACATTCCGGAATTAGACATACTAGAAACAAGCGCAGAAAAAGCTAAGCGCATGAAAACACGTGCTAAAACTTAGGTATTCCGACTAATAATTGCTAAGAAAATCCTCTCAATGGTAAATACCCAAAGAGAGCGAATAATGCAGATGTTGACAAATCCCTTACCTATCAATGGTTAATGGCTTCTGGCTTAAAATCTGAAATAGAAGGGCTTATCATAGCAGCCCAAGATCAATAAACTAATACTGAATACATCATATCAGAAATGGAGTTAATTAGGTCACGAATAAAATACGGTTAGAAATGTAAATTCTTAAGAATATTAAGTATTTCTGTGTAATAAGAATGAATTAATAATCCTGTTTACTATTGGCACGCGGTCTGAAATTTTGTAGCTGGAAGCAAGTCGATTGCATTACCCCAGTAGGAACTACCAGGAACTACCAGGCCAACATATTAAAGAACGGCAGCTTCCCAACATGTCGTGTATGTCAACAACAAAATGAAATCATTGATCATGTTGTCTCCATGTACAGTCTTCTTGCACCTATAGAGTATCTCAACATGCATGATGGAGCTGCAAAATATATTCACTGGGTAATTTGTAAAAGCCTGGACTTGCCCCATAATAAAAACTGGTGGGAACACAAACCACCTCCAGTGTTTGAAAATAGTCACATCTCACTCCTCTGAAACATCACCATTCAAATTGACAGTAAGATAGATGCAAATAAACCAGACATTATATTGAAAGACTTCAGACAAAAATCATGCCTGCTTATTGATATGAGTGTCCCAATCGATATAAACGTATTTGTCAAGGCCTGCCAAAAACTGAACAAGTATAAAGATCTTGAAATAGAAATTAGCAAAATGTGAAACCTGAAGACTAAAACAATACCTGTTGTCATAGGTGCCCTGGGAATGATAGCAAAAGGAGCTGATTGCTACTTAGCTTAGGTATCAGGAAACCCGCAAAATAGCAGAAATTAAAAAGATAGTGCTCATGGGAACTCCCCAAATCCTACGCAAAATACGTTCTATGTAATCTCAAATTGTAAAACAAGCACATAATTTTCTTAAACATTCTCTAGAACAACACTACGTACAAAACTAAATATATAGCATCCTAGGCACAACACCAACATGAACTTCTAACTTGTTGTCTCTTGTGGTCTCTGGGTGAGACTTGGAGCCAACTTGTACAAATGTAAAGCAAAAGCCAGCATAAGATAATAATAATAATAATAATAATAATAATAATAATGATGATGATGATGATGATGATGATGATGATAATAATAATAATAATCCTTTCTACTTTAGGCACAAGGCCTGGATTTTCTGGAGAGGGGGACAGTCGATCACATCAACTCCAGTACTCAACTGGTACTTAATTTAACGACCTCGAAAGGATGAAAAGCAAAGTCGACCTCGGCAGAATTTGATCTCAGAACGTAACGACGGGCGAAATTCCGCAGAGCATTTCACCCGGCGTTCTAACGATTCTGCCTGCTCGCTGGCTTAATACTACTACTACTACTACTACTATACTACTACTACTACTACTACTACTACTAATAATAATAATAATAATAATAATAATAACTAGAAAAGCACTCGGAGAGCGCAGACCTTCGCCAAGCAGCTCATTTCCACCTATATACATGCATGCTGAAAATCGCGCAATTTCCCAAACCAACGTCGGCAAAAACATAACCTCCTTGGCGGGGGTAAAAAAATAACACAGCCATATGATAAAAAAAAAAAACCTTTAAAAAGAGGAATCATCTGAAGCAGTTATAATACACCGCTCCTGTCGTCATTATAACCAATGATGCTATTTTAACCTCCTCCATACTTATCTCGACTATCGTCATCATCAACACTATCTGCTTTCACCACTATCACCGTCAAAACTACGATCACCACAATCGGTTTGTTTACACAGTCGAAAATCCATTATCCGATAATCATGAAACCGAGATTGTTGCAGATTTTTGATTTTTCTAATTTCGGAGTTTTTTGTAAAAAAAAAATATTGCATCTACAAAACGGAACAGTTTGATGATAGAAACCAGGTCTAAACACAATAGCTTATAGACATACTCTGAATGAAGTTTTATATAAATCTTTAATAATTTTTTTTTATACTCATGGCCATCAGAAATGTTAAGATATCAGCCTCTACCCACGTTGTCATGCTTTGATTAATAGGTTACAGCATAGATTAGATTACTTAGATAAGTTTCGGCTGAAGTTGACTCAGGCCATGTCTAATTTAATAGCATCACCTGGAAGAGATACACAGTCAGCTCTGGGGAACAGTAGGTAGCCCATTCAAGCAGAGGGTTATTGTTTTCAGAGACATATCTGGGTGAGGGTGGTTTATCTGGTATTTGTTGTGTGCAATCATCTAGGGATTGTTTGAATGCCGTGAAGTCACTTTCCTCCTTTATGTGTGTCTGACACGATGTTGAAGCGAGCAGGGCCAATTGAGTTGAAATATTTCTGTTATAGTGTTGTGATACGACACGAACATTTCTGTAGTGGACGGATTTCACGGGGGCCAAGCCTCGGACGAATTTTAAAGATGGGCAATGTTGATGGAATATCTTCCACAACATACAGAAGATAAAAAGCTCACAGCGGCGGTGGAAGGAGCAAAGCCTGAGCTTTTTGAGTCTATCCCAATAGTCAAAGCTTGTCATGTCATCCTTACAGACCTCCGCTAAGCAGTTCATTTTAAGATAGATACACGAGTAAAATTACTAATAGAGAAACGAAAATAAACTTTGGAATCAGAAACTCCTCCATAGGTTACGTGGAAACGATGAATGTGTTTTCAAGGGAGATAATCAAAGCACGTAACATTGTGATACTTCATGTAAAGTAGATATAACAAAGGAAAAATCCTTCAAGAATCCATACAAATTCCCGAATCACTACCAAAATTTCATCATCTGTTATTTGTGTCATCACCAACTATTCCTACAAGTTTCATTAGATACCGTTTACAACTTTTTTGAGTTATTTTGCACACAGACAGACAGATGGACAAACCAACACCGATGAAAACATAACCTCCTTCCTTGGCGGAGGTAATAATAATAATAATAATAATAATAATAATATAATAATAATAATAATAATAATAATCACGGTACAAATGTTATTCTGACTACCTGAAGACAGATCTTCCAGTTTTCCAAATTACACAAAATCAAACTAAACAGACCTCTTCTGACTGCATGTTTCACAAATGACTTTCGAACGAATGTCTTCTACAAACTAATAGAAAAACATACAATACAATGAATGCCTTCGACTGAAAAATCAAACAACAAGAAGCACAGTGATATAAAAATACTCATATACTGCTATAGAATACGCAAACTATCCCACGGCACCAAGTTCAACACTACAACACTTACAATCGCCATTATTGGACCATCCAATGCACTCAAATTCTGGTTTTCAACTCGTGCAGGTAACAATAACATCACAAATCTATCTGCATTTTATCATAAACAATCCCCTCTGCAAGCCAGCAACAACAATTCGATCCCGACATCACATTCTGATCCACACACCTAACTACGACACATCTCCAGGAAAATTCCACAACTCTCTTCGAACCGCCCAGTATGTAATTATTACTACAATCACGGAGACATATATTATATAAAAAACAAACAAAAATAACAAAAAAAACTGTGAACGAGTCAAGACTTTAAAATAGCTTCTCAAATTGTTGAGAAAGCTAAAATGCCATTCTTTTAGAAGACAGAGTATTTGAACAGGTTTATGTTAATCTGCTGTTCTTGAGAAGGTATGCCTCCCTTCTCGTCTCAAAAAATTACAAAACAGTATTAGCAAAGTAGTCATATTGCAATTATATCATGAGACGTCTGAAAAAAAGTTTGTAGCTTTATCAATTATCTTTCTAAGAAGAAAAAATGTCAGATAATAAAATTAGAATTAGACTAACATGTTGAAAGGAAGATGTATGATATAAAGTTTAGCCAGAATCATTGAAAAATGCTACATAAATTGAGGAATGAATCACACGGATAAAGAATTATCAGGAAAAAAACATAAGAATTTCTACGAAATATACTTCTTCAAAAAAACAAAAAAGTGGATTACATGGGAAAATATCGTTTAGAAATATTTGAAGAGACAGAATTTTAAAAGTTATCCAGTGAAGAAAACAACTCTAAAGCATCTATATAGAAGTTAAACCAATACTTCCGAGCAAACAATGCAACAAGTCGCATAGCTTAAAACTTACAACCATTCAACACTAAACAACATTGTCCAAACTATGGGTATTTCATTTATTTTTCGAATTGCTTAATAATCAATGGTCTCTTCAATAATCAGTTCTGCCGATATTATTTTTCACTCCACCACTAGGTTTCGTGGATTGTAATTTCTTTTATTTAAAAATAGTGACACATATTTCTGGAGAAGATGCAAATAGGAAAACATTTACGGTCTCCACATTATCACATTTTGATACACTCACACAGTTTGATATTCCAATTTTATATTGTACAAATATTAATAGCTATCTGGATGATTATAGCGATTCAGCCACCCAAACTTGATTTTGGCTCTTCTGCATTACACCAGCGGTCAGAAATTCCTACAATCATCCATTTTCCATTTAACCAGAACTGTATAACAACACTGAGCCATAAGCACAGTTTTTAATATCCACTAACCAATTTCTTCATTTTGAATGCAATGTATGCATATAAGGATAACATTTCCCCCCAAAAGAGACATTTGTAAATGTTTTAGAAATCGAAAAGGAATATAAGTACTAATAAATATTGACAACACATAAGCCGACAGTTTATAGCAAGCATAAAAACAACGAGGATTTTCAAAATTTTCCTACCCTTTTAAAATTCTTGTTCGCAAATAGGCTAAATATTATTGGTGTATTTAATTTCTGAAGTAGTAAAACATAGACTCATTTTCGATACAATCAGAGTTCTTTAATTAAGATATAACAGTATTCTGCCATACGTTACCTAACTTCGATTCCTTTGGCTACAGTACACAGGGAAAGCAATGTTTCTAAAATAGTCACTAGTGAATATGTCTTGAGTCAAATCATATACACTAAGCAATCAATGCACAGAAAACATTTAGTTTAAGAAATCTCTCATTTACAATTTAATTTAACCTGGTGCAGGTCGCTCTGAATAATTTAGTCTTTCTGAACGTATCGTTCAATTTATATTCATTTTTGTTATATTTCTTAACATCAGTATATCACCCGCTACAACTATTCCGCTACCACTAAGTACACTACTACTACTGTTCCATACTTGTATTACAACTTTAGTATTGATTTGTGGCTGTAACAGCTTGAAATAAATATAAACATGTACCGTTAATAAGAACTGCCAGCACGTTTTCACTACACAGTAGTTAACAGTATTAAAAGTTCAACTCCGTAAAATAATCTCAAAAGTACTCACCAATACTCGGTTCTTATATGAAAACTTCTGCAGCCCTGACTGTTTTAAATCTAAATTACATAGTTCTTAAAACACGACTGGGGTGAAGAAGTTCGCTTTGCAGTTTTGTTGGAAGATTTCGATCTTATGTGTGCATGTGTGGCACCATCAAAAAGTGCATTCTCTCGATCTTGAGTAGAAAATACCTTGTGTTATATTTAGTGCGTGAAGTTTAACAATTAGGCCTTAATTATTCAAAGAAAAATATTAATTAGTAACTAAAGAAAGGATTTAATACTGTCTAACGGAATAAAGTTATACACTACTACTAATGTATACTTGATTATCTCAATCAGGAGCGTACGAGTAAGAGTAACATGATGCTAATTGTTTTTATAAATGCTAATTGGTGTTTATATAAATGGATCAAATAGTTAAAAAGAGTAAATGTGAGAAAGAGTATGTGATAAAGAATAAGGAGTTGATACGCAGAACCTTAATTAAGCTCAAGAAGTTTTAAAGAAAATGCTAACTTTGCCGGAAAGCGAACACATAGTTCATTTTCTAAAATATAAACCGGTAAAGTTTTTAATGAAGCCAAATTACATGACTCAACTTATATTCAGCTATTTAAATTACTCATTCCGCATTTACCTTTGCGGCCAACCCTTTCATATAAGCAACAACAACTAAGCAAGCGGTCATTCAGGAAAGCCTGGATTTTAAGTGGGTCCAATGTTACCTAACATATTATATTACCAACATTATTGCCTAAATATACAGTCAAATGTAACAAATAGGTAAAGGTATATTGATTCTTGATAATGACGCCAATGAAAATGTTTCCCAACACACATATATATTTAGCCTTGCTTAAAAGTTTTACATTGAAAGTCGCACCATGCCTCGAGGCATTGCAATTTCCTGATGAACAGCGATTTTCAATACATTTAGTGTACGCGGTTTACAGACAAATTCTTTCTTTTTATAGTATATCCGAACGAAATATTGGTTTGAAGTTTGGGCGCAAGGCCAGCAATTTCGAGAGAAGGATAAGTCGATTACATTGACTCCACTGGTATTTATTTTCTCGACCCCGAAAGAATGAAAGGTAAAATCAGCCTCGTTGGGATTAGAACTCAGAACATAAAAATGCATAAAATACCTATTTCTTTACTACCCACAAGAGGCTAAACACAGAGGGGACAAACAAGGACAGACAAACGGATTAAGTCGATTATATCGACTCCGGTGTGTAACTGGTACTTATTTAATCGAGCCCGAAAGGATGAAAGGCAAAGCCGACATCGGCGGAATTTGGACTCAGAACGTAGCGGCAGACGAAATACCTAAATCATTACTACCCACAAAGGGTTAAACACAGAGAGGACAAACAAGGACAGACAAACGGATTAAGTCGATTATATCGACCCCAGTGCGTAACTGGTACTTATTTAATCGACCGTGAAAGGATGAAAGGCAAAGTTGACCTCGGCGGAATTTGAACTCAGAACGTAGCGGCAGACGAAATACTGCGAAGCATTTCGCCCGGCGTGCTAACGATTCTGCCAGTTCGCCGCTTTATTCAAACGAAATATTAGTTTCCTATTTTGGCACAAGACAATCAATCTCGAGGAATGGTTGAAGTCGATTACATCAAATTCAGTCTCCAACTGGTACTTATTTTATCGACCCCGGAAGGATAAAAACAAAGTCGACCTCGGTGGAATTTTCAATTCAAGCAAAATATTACAAAGTGAAAGGCTTAGTGATCAAGCAGACCTCAACACCACCATTGGGAGATAACATGGTCAAAAAGAAAAAAAAACAAAATTTTCTTAATAGCGACCATGTGCGAACCTAGGCTTCATTGAAACAATACATATTGTATATTGGCTCAACAAATGCCACGTCTGTTCAGTTCTTATAAAGAATGTTGTATAATACGAACTTATAGCAGTCTGAATTCACTGCTACTGTAGGTCAGTTCACTTCAGAGAAGAGAAATCGGAGCCTACAAAATCAAGGTTTTCCGCACACCACCGTAGTTTTACACATCCGTATTAAAATGATGTTCATGAATTTGTCATGATAGATTTTACAGTCAGTGGTTTCTTCTGTAATAGAGAACTGGTTAATCTAATGATTTTGCTTGGTAATAAGGACGAATTGATAAAACGCTTTTATCTGATGGCACAAACTAAAGTTCGAGCGAAATTTCCCCATAATTAAGTAACCCAGTCCTTACTTTCACAAAATGGTTCGATTATAAAATCCTCGATCAAGTGGCTCCACTAACATCAGCGCCAATCGGATTACCGGCATTCTAAAATACATCTAATCTGTATGTCGTATATTACGTAGATTTATAATTAACAAGGTTTTTCCACTGCTTGATAACTTCCTATATATATATATATAACTAATGTAGGATAAAATATTTTTCCAGAAAAATTTTTTATCAATGGCCAGCATATCAAAAATATCTTTAAATGTTAAATTTATAAATAATTTATAAAATAAAGAGCAAAAGAAAAATTCTAATGCCAAATATGCCGGAAAAAAAGACAAAAATTGTCAATAACCATTATAATTTATGCGTCTCGAAACAAACCGATAGAAATTTCTAAAAAATCCGTTATCACCCTATTGGTCCCAATTTCGGGGTTAATTCATAAGAATTTTCCCCTCTTCAGCGATAAATACGTGAGATATAAGTGAAATACTTACTCATATATATATATATATATATATATATATATATACAAACGTGCACACACATATGAACAGGTGCAGTGAACGAAAGCGCCTAATATTTATTCTACCTGAATTGTGCAGATACTACAACGCTGTGAACACATACTATATTAACAAAGAACGTGTAAATGTGTGCCGTGAACAGTAAGGAGTTCTTATGTTTTACATACGATACCACTTTACATAACGAGCTACCTTTTCTTACTTTTGCGAATTCCGTTACTAATTTTTTTACCGATGCAGATCATGATAAATTTTCTCGGAATCTACTCTTCTCCTACTTGTTTATCTATCGTTTCTTTTCTAAATATCACTAAAACGAGTAAATATTATTAAGAAGTGTTGAAGATATTGAGGATATTTTTTGACAGATTTTGCTGAAGCCAACAAACTTAACCTTCAGCAATTTGACACGAAAACAGGTTTTCCTTTCCGAAGATAACATTTATTTAGTCCTGATCAAATAAATCATATCAGGATATACAGCTCCTATATCTAGAATGTTGAATAGTATTTCTGAAAAAATGCAATTTGCGCATTAAATTGATACCTTCTTTTAATTGTTACCATTTCAAATGTATTACAAGGAAAGGATTCGAATACAAAAAAGAAGTGCACACACACACACACTTTATATATATGTATATATATGTATATATATATATATATATATATATATATATATATTATATATATATATATGTATCATTAACACGCCGGGCAAAATGCTTGGCAGTATTTCGTCTGTCTTTACGTTCTGAGTTCAAAGTCCGGCGAGGTCGACTTTGCCTTTCTTCCTTTCGGGGTCGATAAATTAAGTACCAGTTGTGTACTGGGATCGATCTAATCGACTGGCCCCCTCCTCCAAAATTTTGGGCCTTGTACCTTGAGTAGAAAAGTATATATATATATGTGTATGTGTGTATGTATGTGCGTGCGTGTGCGTGTGTGTGTGTGTGCATATGCATACAGGAAAGGACAAAATAATAGAATCACCAATTTTTATTTAACTATTTGTTTTCTGATGGCAACAGGATAAATTGAAAACTGTTCTAGCCTGTGTATGTGCTTATATACATTATCTCCGCCCTGTACTTCTATTTTTTTTCAGACGTTTATGTTGAATAAATAAGTGAAAATGCTTGGACCCATCTAATTTCCAAACAGGGAACGTTGTCGGAACGCTGATAGTTGAAGCTGTCGTCGCTAAAGTTACTGAATTGTGCAACGTCTAAAGAAAAACTGTATCAAAAATCATTGACATACAAAGCGAAGCCAAACTTTGCTATGGTGAGTATAATTATAATTCTGGATAGAAGTAAAACTCATTGCTAGAACAGTGGTTCTCAAAACTTTTAACAGTGGTCCCTAACAGTGCTTTCCAAAATTTTTATTTCAAAATGCTTGACCTATATTTATATATATGCGTATGAGTAGGCATGCTTACGTGTTTACTATGAACTTTTAACCTTATTTTAATTAGCGGTCATTGGATTAGCGCTTTTATATAAGTAGCGGAATTATAACACAGTAATTTCCCTTTGTATAACGGTATTTTTTCATAGCGTTTTTCAGATGGCCAGATATCCGAAGAGATGGTGTTGTGGATTTCCACCTCGGCATCCGAAACTCAGAGTTTTTTTTATCTTGGCTATTGAATAATTGTTACATATTATTTTACAGATATATATATGAGAGGGTGATGATATCGTGAATAACTCACTTCCTCCAAGACAACAATCTGCTCAACCCCAACCACCATGGTTTCTATGATGGCAGAGACTGCCTGTTGTAGCTTCTGCACCATTTTGATGACATCTAACACTGACGTCATATCCCTTGATTTCAGCAAGGTATTTGACACAGTGGCCCACAAAATACTGCTGAAGAAACTGTCCAACATCTGAGTCTGTGGAAAGCTGCCGGATAAAATGTTTCCTGACGGACATAATCCATCATTTTGTGTTTGAGGGAATACGATCTAGCTCACCCAAAGTCAGTAGTGGTGGCCCACAATGTATTGTGTTGGGCCCACTTCTTTTCATCAACATCAATGACATAGTGGACGTCATCAAACATTCTACATTGAAAATCTTTGCAGATGATAAGTCATAAATGGAACGGAGACTGAATATTTCTTCAGTAGGATCTGTTTGCTGTTGTCCAATGGATGAAAAAAAAACCCAATATGCTTCTAAATGAAGATAAGTTTGTTTTCATCTACTTTGGAAAAGAGAATACTCTGGAATTACCATATGCTCTTCCCTCGGGTGACTCCCTAGTGTCATCCAACAACACCAGAGATCTTAGAGTAGTTGTTGACAACAATCTAAGCTAGAGTTCCCAGGTAAACAGCAAGGTGGAGTTGGCCCGCAAGATGTGCTCCTGGATTCTGATAATTTTCGGTCTAGTGATGCCCCCAACATCATCCTTCTCCACTCTACTTTTGTGCGATCCCACCTTGAATACTGTTGCCTACTGTCTTTCCCCATACGAAGTAACACATTATGAAAGTGCAAGCACTTACTTTGCGTTACTCATCGCTCTTTGGGTCTTCTAGACACCAATATCTCTTATACCCTCGATATATGTATGTATATGTATATATGTATATGTTTATGTATGTATATGTATATATGTATATCTACCGGACCGGGTTGCGTGTTGTATTCTTGAGCAAGACACTTTATTTCACGTTGCTTCTGTTCACTCATCTGCAAAAATGAGTTGCGACATCACTGGTGTCCAGCTGTTTTGGCATTTGCTTTTCCTTTGGATGACATCGGTGGCGTGGAGAGGGGAGGCAGGTATGCATGGGTGACTGCTGGCCTTCGATAAACAAGCTTGCCTGGACTTGTACCTCGGAGGGTAACTTTCTAGGTGCAATACCATGGTCATTCATGACTGAAGGGGGTCTCCGCATATATATATATGAATATATGTACATATATATATATACATGTATATGTATAAATATATATGTATATATATATATATATATATATATATATATATATATATATATATATATATATGTATATATATATATATATATATATGTATATATGTATATATATATATATATATGTATATATGTATATATATATATATGTATATATGAATATATATGTATATATATATATATATATATGAATATATATATATATATATATATATATATAAATGTATATATATATATATATATATATATATATATATATTATATATGTATATATATCATATATATATTTATATATATATAAGAAATTTGGGATTTAATTTACGGACCCCTAGTTCTACTTTTGTGGACCCCAGGTTGGGAACCACTGGGATAGAGATTAATGAAACATACTGTGTCTAAAAGTCATTGAACTACGGAAAAACCTCTCCTTGCCCACTCTATTTATTTTTAAAAAAGAGACCCATTTGGTGTGCGTTCCATAAAGCTGAATTGTTTTGGAGGACTGCAGTTGCTTTCTCAAACAGAAGTAAATTTGGCGTGTATAATAGCAGTAATCATAATTATGGTAATAAATAATAACTGTAACCACAGTAGTAAGTTCAATAATAACTGGTCATAGTAATATAAATAATAATAATCTTCTACTAAAGGCACAAGGCATGACATTTTTATCACAATCACAGAACTTAACTGGTACTTATTTTATCGACTCGCCACCACACAAAAATAAAACAAAAATGAAAGCCCAAATCAACTTCAGCAGAATTTGAACTCGATAAGTAAAGCCGGTCGAAATATCGCTAAGCATTTTGTCCGGCGTGCTAATGATTTTGCCAGCCTGCCACCTTACACACTAATAATAATAGTAGCTTCAACTTTTGGCACAAGGTCAGCAATTTTAAGGGAGGGGGCTAGTCGATTACATCGACCCCATTGCTCTACTGGTACTGAATTTATTGACTCTGAAAGGATGAAAGCAAAAGTCGAAGACGGCGGAATTTGAACTCAGAACGTTGTGACTGACGAAATCTGCTTAGCATTTTCTTCGGCGTGCTAATTATTGTGCCAGCTTAGTAGTAGTAGTAGTAATAGTAGTAGTAGTAGTAGTAGTAGTAGTAGTAGTAGTAGTAGTAGTATGGAAGAGTAAAAACTTGAAGATAGTTCCAATTATTGTTGGAGCCTTGGGGAGAGCGTCAAAAGATTTTGAGATGAATATGAAGGAAATGGGAATTGCGTGCACAAGTCTACCAGGCACGGCCATGATTGTCAGGAAAGTATAACATAGTCGAAGAGTATAAACAGCATAGTTCTGGAGGTTGCAGGTAGCAAGCCCACTACACATGTATGACTCTAGGGGTTCCAAAATATTCCGGGTTAGAAGAATGATCATAGTAGGAAGAGAGTTTAAACTATGAGCGTCTTAGTTATTATATGACAGTTAAGAACAGTAATAGTAACTTCTATGACGGCTATAATTTTAGAATATAATCGTGAGACTGAAATTGGTGGCAATGATAGTGATACAAGCATTATGAAAAGTAAGTATATCACTGGTTGCACAGGTCATCAACAGTCTAACCCCAGCAGAACTGACACCGAGAGTAGGAATACTAATAATAGAAATAAACGTGACAACCTTTATCACCTTAATGTTGGTGATTTTCTTTGTCACCCTCGCTATTATTGATTCATCTGCTGTTTCCTTTGATTATTATCAAATATAACGAGGACCATACCGGTGACAGTAATACTGAAGGGGGCGATGAGAGCAACCATATTATTTATTAATTACAGCAACGAAAAGATGGACACAATTACGGCCATTCAGTTTGATTATAGATATGGTCATATTCATGTAGGAATGGCAGTTTCAGTAATCGTAACACGAGCAGTAGCATACTGATTGCTAATAACAGTTCGCGTAATATAAATACTAGTATCAGCATGAAGAAGAAGAATAACGATAAAATGACTAACATTAATAGCAATTTAATACAGGATAAAAATAAATGCAGGAGTAGAATATCTAATAAATCCGCTTTGAATGGTTATTGCTTGAAGCATAACGTAAATAATGGGAAACAAAATTCAACCAAAATATGTGTTAATTCTTCTGTCGTTGTTTGTTGAGTTTTAGTGCATTGCTCATTTTCTTCTGCTAAACGCAAAACATCCACTTCATTAGCTGATTATAGATATTATCTCAATCACAATAACATCCTATACAATATTATTCAATCTGTTATTAAATGTGGAAGGCTTTACAAAGGTGGCTGAACTCCATGCGTTCTCCGTAACAAAGAGCCTGTCGAGATCTTCAGAAAGAATAATCACAATCTTTTGATTCGGGAACAGGCGTCGTTTATTACCCCTTAAAATGATTGTTCGACCTTTTTATTAGATAATTACTTATTTCTAGTCCTTTTATATGTATTTGTTCCTGTGAGGTCTTCCAGGTTTTTCCATTTGATCCTTGGGGTAATTTCATATCGTACATTTTCTTTATATTTGATATCTAAGCCGTTAAGATTTTATTTAAATAATGATCAAATTGTTATGTAATGCGCGTAGCCTTTAACATGACCTACCATTTAGCCTTCGTTTTTATTTGCATCCTATTCTTAAAGTCTTCTTGAGGTTTGTTCTCTATTCCTGGATGGTTATTAAGCGTATTGACGCTTAGAATGAAATTTGTTGGCTTTCTCAACATTTTCTTAATTAATTCTATTTGAAAGTTGATCATATCACACAAAGTCTTAGTGTGATTTACTAAGCACGTTGCCATGTCACCTTATCGTGAGATCGGCTGTTCACCATCTTTCTGTTATAATTACTCTTTCTAAATCTTTATTCTCTTTATTCTTTCTTTTCCTTGTTCTTATTTATACTTATTTCTTACTTGCTGACATTATTCCGACGTTGGCGTAACGATACACTTGCCCAAACTGAATTGCTGTAGTTATTTCATTTTTATTTCAGAAAAAAATGTTTTTAAAAAGTTATAGAGGTTTAAAATTTGATCATTTTCACCAAGTCAGGAAACAGGATTTGGAAGCTGTCATTTTGTGCGTGACTGCCCATTTTGTTGTCAAAATCCTGAAAATTCTTACATTTTTTATATTTTCCGTGGATTTTTCTCGAGTCCAGCTAGTTATAATAAATAGATCCATAATTTACGACTAATAATATAATAGTACTCAGTGAAACTCTTTAGTACTCACACATTTTCGTGCCTATTTTGGGTGGGTGGGGTGGGGGGTCTTTTCTGTTTGGTTGCCAGCGTCAATTTCCTACTCGAATTGATTTCATATTCAATGTAATGATACACTTTTATAGGCTAATTAACGAAGTGAAAATAATTTTTGCTATAATTTAATGAATAAAGATGTATTAGTAATTAATGTTTGAAAATTTTGGTAATTTTAGTCAAATTGATGGTTTTCTCTTTTAAATTAACAAACATTTATTTACATGAAAGAAAATTACCTGAGAACTTTCGTGCTAAAAATAACAGCTAAATAAGATTTATCTGCATGAAAGAAAACTTCCGCAGACATAACACGTGTTGTTTACAAACATTGACAACATGTGCTATTTTGTCACACACAAAATGACAGCTTCCAAATCCTGTTTCCTGACTTGGTGAAAATGATCAATCTTTAAATCTCTATAACTTTTTAAAAACATTTTTTCTGGAAAAAATGAAAATATCCCCAACAATGCAGTTTAGACAAGTGTATTATTGTGCCAGCGTCGGAGTAACCATTGAACATCGAATGATCAACACCAAGAAGGAAGAAATATTATTTATATATATTTATTCATTTGCCCGACAGGTAGTTAGAGACAGTGGTACTTGTAGTGAAAGCGAAATTATTTTTCGATAGTAACAAAAAAGTTATTGTCTGCCAGTAGAGAGGGAACAAATAAGGAATGTATGGTGCTGACTAGAAATGAAGAAAGGGTAAAGATGACTCTGCTCTGATTGGCTGTATGCAAATGAGTTTATTACTGGGGACCGGATCTCTCGTAGGAAAAAATTTAACTTCCCGCTCGTCGGGCAGTTGCGATCGGGAAGGTGAAACTCTGAGTAGAAGCTTTTTGTGATGTTTTTCGCAGCTTTAATAAAAAAAGCACATTACTCTACCTTCGGTATTCGCTTAGTATTTTTATCTACCTTGTTTTGAATCTATGTGCTTACTCATCTGTGTGTGTATGTGTTTATATATATATATATAAATGTGTGTATGTGTGCGTGAGTGTGTGTTCCTGTCTGTGCGTGTTCCCTCCACTTGTCAACCGGTGCTGGTGTATTTGTGTCCAAGTGATCCAGCAGTTCGGTATGGGATACCAATAGAATAAATACGAGATTTAAAGTGTAAAGAAAGAAAAAAAACTTAATTCTTCTCGCCGATGCTCCAGTACAGCCACAATCTGATGCCTGAAACAAATAATCGATAAAAAAAGTACGTGGAATATATGTATAGTTAAAAATAGTCGAGGCATTTTTTCAAGTCACAAAAAGAGTTTAATAATCACGCGTCTAAAAGTTCCATACATAAGAAGAACGCAAAAAATCGCTTTTAGTAATCTGTTTGCAGTATAATAAAAGTATATGCAAATGCAATTACATACAATAAACATTCGGTAAAGATTGACAATAAATTAAGTAAATTGAATTTAACAAAATGTGTCTAACTGATAGAAAAGTTTAAATAAATATATTCAATCAACCTACTGAACTGCTTAGTATCGAATTCATGTATGTTAGTATTATCATACTGAGTCAAGTGTTATTATTAAAACACACACAGACACAAACACGGGCACGCAAGCTCTCTCTTACACACGTGCATACATAAATATGTAAATACTCACACATATGTATATATATATATATATATATATTATATATATATATATATATATACATATAAACACATATATATATATACATATAAACACATATATATATATATACATATATATATATATATATATAATATATATATATATATATATATATATATATATATATATATATATATATATATATATATATAGATATATAGATAGATAGATAGATATATCGGAGATATTCGTTAGAAACACACTAATATACATTTCTGCTGCCCTGAATATATATAAGAATTTATTTTTACGTATAAAATTTTTAAGTCAATTTTTTGGTCTTCACTCGGGAATAATCAGCCGCTTGGTAGGGAACGATGTAATACTTGGTTATAATCTAATTTCATGTAAATTAATGTTTTGAAAAGAAATTGTTCTCATTTCTCCTCTGGACAGTTTAAAAATAATTAATTCGGGTCAAAACAGATTTTATTTGTTATTATGCACAAAAGCGAAAACAATTTACGTATCAAAAACTTTCATCTGAAAGTTTTATGTATTGAGTGTATTAACAGAAGGTACGTCTGTGAGATCGTGAAGAATTCTTTGCATTCTGGTTGATTCAATATAAAGCAGCATCTTAAGAAAGCAAGGTTTTTCTGTTATGGCCTCCAGCATTGACAGTGCCTTTTAAGTCCAATATTTTGAAGTAATTTGCAGAAGTCTCTCGCAGACACTTACATAGTCATGCACCCTCAAAAAGAGAGGCATTGCCCCGTCAGAACACACACCACAAACTCACACATATGTATAAGTGCAGGCATTGCTATGTGGTTAATAATATCTCTTTGCAACCATATGGTTCCGGGTACAGTTCCACTGTGCAGCACTTTGTGAAAATGCCTTCAACTATATCTGCGGGCCGACTAAAGCCTTGTGCGTGGATCTGAATGACAGAAACTGAAAGAAGCCCACGCACACACGCACACATATATTTGTGTTGTATGGGCGATTCTCTGCTTGCATTTGTTCACCACCACACCGTTTAATAATCAGTGTTGGTTTGGATATGTCCCCGTAGATTAGCGGTTCGGTAAAATAAAAACAGGACGATAGAATAAGTGCCACACATATCAAAAGTAAAAATAAAAATAAAAACGTGATAATTACCTGGTAATTATCCATTTTAGTCGAAGAATTTAACGAAACCCTTGAAAGCAGTGCTCAAACCTGACCACAGACCAATAACTGAAAGAGGTTTATGAATGAAAAATTATGCATGCATATAGGTTTGTGTGTGAATTTGTGCATATGTGATTATGTGTGTTTGTGTCCAAAATTTATTGCTTAGCGATGTAAAGTGAGGTGTATTGTTCATTCATGTCGAAAACGGGACTTAATGAATCAATAAGTAGAAATGAATGTGATAAATATCAACCTGAATAACGATTTAAATCAGCATTTAGGATCGTTTTTTTTTTCGGGCATTTGTGAATGTTTGGTAGTTTGCTAGTGTATGTTTGTATGTGTACGTCCGCACGCTCATGTGTGCGTGTGTGTGTACGTGCATGTGTGTGCGCGCGAATCCGTGAGTGGGTTTGTGCGTCTGTTCAGTTTTTAATGCTCCAAATATACGCTCTGAGTATTTGTTCGTTTTCCGGTAACTAATTAGCGCTTCTTTGTATATAAATATGAATGATAGAATTGAACAACGTAGTCATAGTGATATATATATATATATATATATATATATATATATATATATATATATATTGGGTTGGCAACTAAGTTCCCGCCGTTTTTATAAATTTTGGAACTTATTGCTTTTTAAATTTTGGAATCTATTTTTCTCAAGAATTCTATTTTTTAATCATTTTCGAATCTATTTTGTTTTTTTTCTAGTTAATTTTAGTTAATTTTTGCTTATTTTTAGATCATTAAAATGGAATGTCAACTTAAGAAAAACGAGCATTTTCGACAATTCCTTCTTTTATGCTTTTAATCAAGGTTCTAAGGCTGCAAAAGCTGCTCGCAACATTTGTGCTGTGTATGGAGAGGGTGCCATAGCTGAAAGAACCGCTCGTGATTAGTAAGCCAAGTTCAAAAGTGGAAGTTTTGAACTCAAAGACGCACCTCGTTCTGGCCGTCAGTTGAGTTCGATGAAGAGCGATTAAAGCAACATTTGCACGAAAATTCTCGTCAAATGATAAGGGAACTGTCAGAGAAAATGGAATGCTCTCACACTGCTATAGAGAAGCATATTTACTCGATGAGAAAGGTTCAGAAGTATGAAGCATGAGTTCCGCATGCTTTAAGTGAACAACAACAAAAATCAAAGGGCCACAATCTCCGCTGGTTTGCTTGCTCGTCACCTCTTTCGATCTCTTTCAAATGCTATGCGCGAAGTTTCGTTCAATACTGATGCAAAATTGAGAGCTTGCTTGGATCAATTTTTCGAGTCGAAATCGGGTGATTTCTACCAATGAGGTATTGAAAAACCTTGTTGAACGTTGGGAAGAAGTTGTAAACAACAAGGTTAAATTCATTATTGATTAATTAGTTATTTATTATTAAACCTTTAAAAAAATTTGAATTTAAAAATACGACTGGAACTTAGTTGCCAACCTAATATATATATATATATATATATATACGAGCAAAACGCCCCCGTCCAATGGACGGTGCTGAGTTGTCAAACATTTAAACCAAATTTTTTCAAAACAACTTTTCCGACCGTCCCATAAGCCTCCCTCTTTGAGAAACCCTGATTTAACTTAAATTTGAGACACCAGCAAAAGAAGAAGTGAAGATAGACTTTTTTCTATTCCAAAGAAAAACGATTTTATTCACACAAATATGCAACCGAAGAGTTTAAAGTACCAGTAATGATATGGCTGTTGACTGGGAGAACACAAACATGCTTTAAACAGTAAGCTTGGCAGGAAAGAAACGTGCCTTTAAGCAGTACAAAGCAACAAAAAATAGAAGGTGCAGTTATGTACAGGTTGACGGAAGAAAATCAGGACAAAAACGGCTTTATCGATCGCATTCTCACTTGGAATTTTTGTAATTTTTTCACGACTTATACCGTGGGTATCTACATATCAAATTTGAGCGCAATCGGCTAAAGGATGCCCGAGATCCGAGAAGACATACAGACAGACAGAACGGATTTTATATAATATATATATGTATATATATATATATATATATATATATATATTATATATATATATATATATATATATATATATTAATTTAAATAATTTGGGAAAACAAATTTCCAAATCAATCAGGTACAGCCTTTCAGCATTATATGCATCTACATATCGTACCTTGGGGTTTTATGTATCATATATTTATATAGTTATCTATAAATATACAAAGCATCTGATAAAAGTCGGCATTAATTCAATTTTTAGGGATTAATCGATATGCGAGTATCCTATTTCAGATAATACAAAAAATAACCTAATGAGTAAATCTGAAAGTAAGCTCATGGTATCAGTTTGCACATCACGAAATAATAGTTAAAGGATGTAACCAAAATTACCAACAGAGAATATACTTCATTAAATGTCAGATTTACAATTATTGCAACACATTTTCAGGGTCTTTGTCATAATATATATCTAATTTTACATCCCTTTAAAAAATAAGCAATACAATTAAGCATTAAAGATTTAAAATTAAGAATTAAAAATTAAAAATATAAATTATATTTAGTAATATTAAGAATTAAAAATTAAAAATATAAATTATTCTTAGTAATATTAAGAATTAAAATTTATAAATTATACATTATAAATATGAATTAGTATATATATCAATCATGTAAAATCAAGTATATGTATATCAAATACAGAATGTGAGATATAAAATTATACATCAGAATAAAAATGCCTGTGTTTAATGTGACATATAACAAGAAAAATTCTCGTGTATTTTTGGTGGTACTAAAATAGTGATTAGAGGAAGAAGATAGCAGGGAACTATGGGTATTTATAGGTGATTAGTACCAAAGTGGTAATTAAACTATACATAGTTTTAATTTTAAATTATCCTCTATTATTACCTATACTGGGAGATATATATAGATAATTTGTTATTATATAATTTTAGTAATATTTAATTCATATATTTATTTAAATTATTGCATTATTTTTTTATTTATATAGTCTATTCAAGTGCTTTAGAAATAAAATTATGTGGTTATTTGATTCTGGGGTTGGGGGTTCAGTACTTCATTTAATTCATCTCTAGACTGTAGTGGTTTCATAAATTATGTCATGCATAATAAAAACATTTTATTCCCAATATTATAGGAGTGGGCTCTACCTATAATATTCCAATTAAGGGTGTACTCTCTTTTTCTAGATTTTAATTCCCATATATATTTACTTAAGCCTGTGGACTTACTTAAATTGAGATTTTTAAAGGTCTGGTAGTGTTGGGATATTCTTTCTTTAATTTCATTGCTGTTGCTCCAATATAGACCTTATTTTTAATTTTATTATTATTATTATTATTATTATTATTATTATTAGAGCTAACTATACATTTATAAATTACATTACCGATATTACAATTATTAGAGATCTTACATTTAGATTTATCACGACATGAACATTTTTCTATATGTTGATAAAGACTTCTATCACTACCGGTTATAGTATGGCTAAAGTTATTATTTATTATGCTATTATAATAATTATTTAATTTCTTATTATTTATAGAGGAAGTGATATTGCCTACATTTCTCGATGTTGAGTGTCCCACTCTTATGGTTTTATTGGAAACTATATTTGAATAACTATTGCCCCTTTAAAAAAAAACATTTTTACTATTTTAAGTGTCTCCTTAATAATATTAGTCATCACTTGAGTCCCATACGTAATGATTAACCATATAATATCCTTTTAATTTTCATATTTTTTATATCATCATTATTAGTAGACATCATCGGTATTAAATTGTTATTCTTAGGTGTATAATATCTCTTCTTGTATACTTTACTGTTTCTTACTATTGCTCATATTCTCATTATCAATATTACTATTATTATTTTAATCATTAATAACATCTATATCGTTTTTATCTTTATTTAGTTATATTGTCTTTTATTATTATTATTATTATTATTCATATGTTTACTGTTAGATTTATTATTAGCTTTATTAGGAATACTTGTTATATTATTATTATTATCATTATTATTATTATTATTATTATTATTATTATTATTATTATTATTATTATTATTATTATTATTATTATCATTATTATTCATGTGTTCATAATAATTAAAGAGTTGTTTATATTAGAGTTATATTCTGCTTCTTTTCCTGCTTTACAATTATATGGGACATGTTAAATTTCCTACAATACGGCCTCTTTGAAATTCAGACAGTTCCAAAGCTTCTTTTGTACTTGGCATGATTAAACAGTCATATATAGAGCCTGAAGCATAAAAATGTCATTTAATAAAAAATATAAATCTTTTCAAGTTAAAATAAGCATAAAACGATGTTTTATGGGCTGTCTATTTACTTCTGTCATATCTGTGTATATTCTCTTAGACCTTTTACTACCAATGGAGGCCCTGTCAGCATTATTAGATTCTCAGAAATATTACTCTGAGAGTCATCAGAGCACGCAAAATCTCCCTCACCATAAATAACAAACATGAAATGACCCACCCCACACACACACACACGCAAACACACCACATACACACAGACGCTTGCACGCGCACAACACCACACACACACACACACGTACACGCATTGTGATATAGGTATCTCTTTTCCTATATTGAGATGGCTTCCAGGCTTCCATGCCAGCTGACTTTTCTCAGCTACAAATTTAGACATTATGTTTTCCAACACTGTTGACTGTTCACCATTAGACCAAGCTGAAATATGGAGACAAAGAATATCGTCAAATTTAGTCTGAACACTCTGTATTTATAGACATTTTTTCTGGTTTTTATATCCTTTCTGTTCCTGTTTTGTTTTTACAGTGCCTGATCCTTTGTTATAAAAATATGTTCTTTGCATCTATTTATCAATTGCGAAGAGAGCCATAGCACTGGTAAAACTTTGAAAGATATAACAAGAAGTTTTCGTTTTTATATAGATATATAGGCACAGGAGTGGCTGTAAGGTAAGTAAGTTGCTTACCAACCACATGGTTCCGGTTCAGTCCACTGCGTGACACTTTGGGCAAGTATCTTCTAGTGTAACCTTGAGCCGACCAAATCCTTGTGAGTGGATTTGGTATACGGAAACTGAAAGAAGCCCGTCGTATATATATATATATATATATATGTTTTGGCTGTCTGTTTGTCCACCCACTATCGCGTGACAACCGATGCTGGTGTGTTTATATCACCGTAACTTAGTGGTTCGGCGAAAGAGCCCGATAGAATAAGTACAAGGCTTGGAAAGAATAAGTCCTGGGGCCGATTTGTTCGAGTAAAGGCTGTGTTCCATCATGGCTGCAGTCAGATGACTGAAACAATTAAAAAAGAAAAAATGAATAAAATAATATAAACACTACTAGACTTAGTTTGGTTTTAAAACCCGTCTATCAATAATTCATAAAAGAACAGAGGAACCTGGAAAAGAACAACTTCAATTAGTAGGTGAACTTGAAGAACAACAATAGATACTCACCTTCACGAATCGTCGTTGAAAGAAGGAAAGTACTGCCTTCCGGCACAGAACATAGACATATCGGATTATATTTTTCGAAGCAGATATTTATATATTTTATTATTTATTTTACAAACTTCATAATTTTATTTTCAATAGAAATTGTGATTTATTTTACTTTAGCAGTGCTTTCAGACATGAATTACTTCTGAATGCAGAATAAATGTTTGCACGACTAAAAACGGCTTATGCGCTGAATTGATATAGTTCATTATATGATAATCACTTGCAAAAATATACATCGAAGTTACAGTCAAACTTTCGAAAATCTAGTAACTTTTAACGGACATTAACCTTTAAGTGATGTAATATATGACTTCTCACGAAGCTCTATTTCGAACGACTCTGGTCAATGTGTCAACAACATTCAGTAACTGATCACGAATCACGAATTAAAAGAACATATGACTGTCTGAGTGCTCCTACCACACGCATAGTAAAACAGTGTTCTTATTCAGCTATCTGTTCTAAACTGTCTTCGCTATCAGACACTTAAGCGTTCATATAGGCTATTATAGGTTTGATCGGATTAAAATCTTTTTATGTGTCAGTATAATGAAATAAAATACCGAATGACGACTGAAAAAAGTGTTTCATTTTACTTTTTAAAAAATGTGTTTAATACAATTATGAAACTTCTTTAAGTATTTGTAAACATGATAAGCAACAAATGACTTATTTTACCTCAAATAAATTCCATTAATCTTAAATTTTCTGTTCATCAGCTGCTAAAAAAAGAGAGGAAAAAGGAAAAATTAAACAGAATACACAATCGTAAAACGGTTTCGGTATTTTTCTTCAGTGTTTCAATCACTATCAGTACAATTAGCCAAATAAACTGCTTAAAAAACTGCTACATACAATAAATCAACCGATAAATTATAATTTAGTTTACTGATTTTGATTTCATCTCTTACGATCAAACGTTCGTGCATAGCATAGTTTTCTGTGCAAAGTGTGATGAAAACTCAAAACACCAGCGTGTTTGAGAAAAAAATGCGTTTCTAACAGAGGGAATTTGTAAATAGGAAAAAACTTGTCAGAAACACCAAGTCTATGAATGTCACCCTGCTGTTAATGAACTGGAATGCTGAACTTTGAAAGTAGTAAATAATGTTACAAAATACTTGGATGAAAATGCAAGAAAGTATATGCAATCTTTACTGTATAATAAAACTTTTCTGTGCATTTCCTTTGCCAACAGAGAATAGCTTCTCAAGAAAATACTGAAGAAGTTTCTAAAGTGTATAACCTCGTAATATGGAAATGGAAAAGATTGTTCTGATCTTCAAGTGCGGAACAACAAAGGAGTTGAAAGATATCTGAATTACGCTATACAAGATATCGGTGAAGAATGACCTAACAGTGATTTTAATTTTCGGTGTAGGATCAAAGCAGAAAGGAAGAATAAAATACTTCTGAATAGAGTTCCTGCAGAGTTCGCTTGCCAACACGAAAATAAGTAAAAGAAGTAGTTTAATGGTAAACTGAGTTGAATAATAAAGTATTAGTATGGTTGTTACGACTAATTTTCTTAGAATGGCATTGTATAATTGCTACTATATAATGCAAAGTTTACAAAATTTTATGAAAGCCTTCCAATCCAACCAGTCGCCAGATATTACAAGATGCGGTGACATAGAAATTGACAGTACCAAAATGATTTTTTCATTCATCTTTTAATATTCCTTTCTAATATAGGCACAAGAAATTTTAGGAGAGTAGGCATATCGATTATATGGACGTTGCCTTTCATCCTTTGGGGGCGATACAATAAGTATCAGCTAAGCAACGAGGTCAATGTAATCGACTTACCCCTTCTCAAACCTGCTGTGCTAAAATTTGAAAGCCCAGCAATTTCAAGGGTGGGAACGTGCCGGTTACTTCGACCTTAGTATTCAATTGGCATTTATTTTTATCGACCATCGGCGGCATTTAATATCAGATCTTTAAGACGAGTGAAATGCCGCTAAGCATTTAGCCCAAAATACTAAATGTTCTACCAGCCACAAGCAATCTTTTTTAATATTAATATGCATTAAGTTAGCGAGCTGACAGAATTGTTCACGTGCCGGACGTCATGCTTAGCACCGTTTAGTTCACCTTTACGTTCTAAGTTCAAATTTCGGGAGGGTCTACTTCGCCTTTTATCCTTTCTGCGTCATAAAATGAGTATCAGTTGAGTTCTTGGGTCGACGTAATCAATTTACCCCACCCCCGAAATTGTTGGCCTTGTGCCAACATTTAAAAACAATATTAACATACATTAAGTCAGTGAGCTGGCAGAATCGTTAGCATGCCGGACGAAATGCTTAGTAGAATTTCTTTCGATTTTGCACTCTGAGTTCAAATTCCGCCGAGGTCGATTTTGCCGATCATGCTTTTAGGGGTCGATAAAATAAAAGTAATCGCTTAGTTCCCTATCCCCCAAATCCCAGGCGTTGTACGTTATGAAGAAAAATATCATCATCTTTCATATTAATTTATAGGTTAATATGTATTCTTTTCTACTCTAGGCACAAGGCTCGAAATTTTTGTGGAGGGGGCCAGTCGATTACATCGACTCCAGTACACAATGGTACTTAATTTATCGATCCCGAAAGGATGAAAGGCAAAGTCTACCTCGGCGGAATTTGAGCTCAGAGAGACGAAATACCTATTTCTTTACTATCCACAAGGAGCTAAACACAGAGAGGACAAACAAGTGTACGACCATAAGGACAACACATTCAGGTTAGACTGGATGTGTTATATTCGTCACAAAGGTTGCTTCTGTAACTAATTCCTAACACACACACACACACACACACACACACACACACACACACACGCACGCACACACATATACACACATACATACACACATATATAGTAATTACTAATATCAAAGGGTAATCTGAAATATTAGAAATTTCCATTACCAGTGGGCCTAGCGTGTAAAAATTTAGCCAACAGACAATATTTTATTCATATAAATACAGTATCCATCATAGGGCTACCTATACGCTAGAGAGAATAGTTAAATTTAAAACCACTATTAGGGATAAAATTTCGAAGGGAATGAAAAATAAAAACATCTATCATCTAACTCTTGGACCAAGAGTTAGCAAATGAAATAATTTGCTAGGCGAAGCCTTCTTGGCAGGTACATCTTAGATTAAATATATATACACGAGGCAATCCAATTCTAAGATGTACCTGCTGAAGAAAGCTTCGCCTAGCAAATTATTTTATTTGCTAAAAAAGTCTGAAACTGTTGGTCCAGGAGTTAGATAGTAAAGGTTTTTATTTTTCATTCCCTTCGAAATTTTATCTCTAATAGTGGTTTGGAATTTAACTGTACTCTCTAGCGTGCAGGTAGTTCTATGATTGATGCCTCTAATGTGTTTAAATGTACACTGCATATATATATATATATATCGTCAGGATTCCTCTCTCGACCTTGGTGACGTAGTCTAAAGAAGTGCAGAGCATTACGTTTGGCACTAGCTTAGTTGCAGGAACTGCTATATATATATCTTTTTCTTCTACTCTCTTTTACTTGTTTCAGTCATTTGACTGCGGCCATGCTGGAGCACTGCCTTTAGTCGAGCAGATCGACCCCGGGACTTATTCTTTGTAAGCCCAGTACTTATTCTATCGGTCTCTTTTGCCGAATCGCTAAGTGACGGGGCCATAAACACACCAGCATCGGTTGTCAAGCAATGCTAGGGGGACAAACACAGACACACAAACATATACACACATACATATATATATACATATATAGGACAGGCTTCTTTCAGTTTCCGTCTACCAAATCCACTCACAAGGCATTGGTCGGCCCGGGGCTATAGCAAAAGACACTTGCCCAAGATGCCACGCAGTGAGACTGAACCCGGAACCATGTGGTTGATAAGCAAGCTACTTATCACACAGCCACTCCTGTGTGTATATATATATAAGGATGCGATTAATAAATTGTCACCATTTTATATTTTTTCTTTTGTGCATGCGCATTGTTTGTGTTTCATTTTGTCGGCTACACAGTATAGTAGAAACGACATGCTGTACTCTCTCCCTTTCTCTCTCTGTATATATATATATATATATGTATATAATGGACTCTCGCGTTGTTAGATCACATATGGGGGTTCAACGATTTCTTACCGAACAACCATACAGATGTTTTGTTCATAGTGATTAAAAGTTTGTGTACACATAAGCTCACGCCCTCCATCATATCGACATTACCTGTACATGTTCAATGGGTATCACATGTCAGATGTCGAAATGATCGCAGAGCATCGTGAAATGAAGTGCTTTGCTGAAGAACACCATGGAACGCCCGGTCTGGGAATGGAAACCACGATTTCACAATCGTGAGTGCAACGTCTAAACCACTAAGCCATGCACCTTCCCACACATACATACACACACAGAAATATAGAGGATGCGGTTAATAAACTCTCATCTAAATTACGCAAAAACGAAAATATCCTGAAATGCTAAAGAGTAAATTTATTCAATAAAACCGCCATTAGTTTCAACAACGGCCTCCAGACGACTTCGGAGTTTCCTGAAACTCTTCTGGATAGTCTCCTTGTTTAAGTTGATGTATGCTGCCATAATCCTTACCTTCAGTTCATTTTATGGTTTCACAAGGGGTTTTGTTGGTCTCTCATTCAACTGTGCCCCATACCTAATAATCAAGGGGCTTGCAGTCTGGGGAGTTAGGTGTCCAAATGTTAGTGGTGGTGGGATCTCAGAAATTGTCTGACAGCCATGACTGGGTTCTCCTGCTTCTGTGACATGGTGCAGCATCCTGCTGTCAGACATAGGGTCTTCCAGCAGCTACCCTCTTGACCCAGGACTGCCCTACCTCCTTCAGGTACTTGATGTAGGCCTCCGTGTTACGTTTGAGGCCTTGTGGGAAGATGAATGGAGGCATAACGTCACCATCACTAGTGGACACTTCTAACACCATGATGTTGACTGGATGTTTGATTTTGATCACTCTCGGTACATGTCCTCAGGATACACTGTCTTCAGATTGATACCCAAATATTCTGAAACGTGCGTATTAGAGCTTCCGGTGGCGGCTTGCAGTCTGTCGTTTCTATTATACTGTGTAGCCGACAAAATGAAACAAACAATGCGCATGCACAATATTAAAAATATAAAATGGTGACAATTTACTAATCGCACCCTTTCTCTCTCTGTCTCTCTCTGTCTCTCTCTCTCTCTTTCTCTCTCTCCATAGATATACAGCAGCTCCTGCAACCAAGCTGGTGTCAATGCTCTACACTCCTTTGGACTACGTCAGCAAGGTCGAGAGAGGAATCCTGACGATTGGGCTACCCAGGATTTTCTTACATCTAGCCCAGGCCTGCGCAAAACTGGAGAGGAAACTGAAGAGGACATGAAATGTCAAAAGCAAACTGCATTCGTTTATGCGCAACTCCATTGTCTCCCGAGACAAAAGGATGCCAAGAACAACAACAACAACAATATATATATATGGTAGTTGTCTACTCTTTATGCAGAATTTCACCACCTCCTGCACCTACACCTTAGAATTACCATGTCATCTGATGTGGCTTTTTAACCCAGACAATGTTTTGAAAAACACCCACGTAGATTGCATATCCGATTTGTCTCACCAAGAACTACAGTTAAGTTCTCATTTTGGGGGATATCAAAATTTCTTTTCAGGCCTCACTTAGATTTGCAAACATTTTAGTATACATTGTATTGAAAGATGTGCACAGGCATATAGACAGAATAGTTGGTGGAGTCTCATATTCTATGGGTTCGCAAATGAGATTTGAGCCCCAGAAAGGCGACCTGTCACAAACTGTCCACACAAAAAGTTCATTGTGATTCGCCTTCTTGATCGTAACATTCTTCTTTAAACCTCTCTTAAGTCTTTCATGCATGCATTATCCTGGCCTATTCAAACGGTTTCACTCCACTACGCACTTTTGTTCACCAGACAAGGCTTAACAAGCTAATATTTTGCCAAATAAGTGGATTAGAACGAAGATGCTCAACGGAGTACCCTTTGTATTTACTAGACGTCACACAAGTCAGTTTTTAAAAATTCTGTCTGTAGATTCTATAAAATTTTGAAAATGAAATGTATTTTGCTAAACGCTGGCCTTATAGTAATTTCATTCAATGTGCGTTTTAACTTTTGAGATTCCTAGCATATGCATGCATAATACGTAAATACAGACGTACGTACGCGTGTATGTATGTATGTATGTATGTATGTATGTATGTATGTATGTATGTATGTATGTATGTATGTATGTATGTATGTATGCATGTATGTATGTATGTATGTATGTATGTATGTATGTATGTATGTATGTATGTATGTATGTATGTATGTATGCATGTATGTATGCGTGTATGTATGTATGTATGTATGTATGTATGTATGTATGCGTGTATATGTTGTGTATGTGTGCATTTATAACTAAAATCATCAGACAAAAATAGAAGTGACTGAAAGCCAAATACTGAGACAATATATGTTAAAAAGTAAATATGTCTTTGAGTTCAACGTTTTGCAAGGTGTTCTTGTCAAATAGGAAATATGTGAAAAGTATATTTGTTTATATTGAAAGGATGATTAGTTGATATAGATATAAATGAGTGGATTTTATAAAGGAAAAGAGAAAATATAAAATATAGGAAGGGTTCGATACGCATGAAAATCAAATGGAATCCTTGCGATAAAAGGGCCAATAATTAAATAGGTGGCAGGAAAAAGAATAAATAGAGTATGCCCCGAGTAACAATCTGAAGTTAGAAATAAATTAAGGAAGCAATTGTGGTCATCATACTACTTAATATACAGTGCTGCACTTAACTATCAGTATGAAAATCTGAAGCATAGAATCTCAAAATCTAAGAGTCCTCTGGCTAATTCTAGTGATAAAAGTGTGGAAATTACAGGCGTCACATGAGTGAAACAAAATAATCTTGGCTGTCTTTCACCTAAATATGGCCCTGATATCATAGTACTGAGTTCAATTCAAAGTAAGATCCTTAAATAGGTTGATCAAGAAATGAAATAAATGAAAATCAAAGAATTACGAACGAATATAAGAGTAACTATCTGAAGTTAGAAATAAATGAAGGTGGCAATAGTAATTAGCTTACCTATCTACGAGGTTATAAATACAGGGAAAATGAAAGAAGCGTGGTCACTTAGTGAAGGTGGCAAAGTTATCTGTTCAAACTGACAATTGCTGTGATAAATAAAGAGTATTTATTTCATAATTTCATAATTTACAGTGATAATATTTGTGAAAAAAGGCAAATAATTGAAGGAGACAGATGTATGTAAGTGGGTCAGCATAGAAATTGAAATATAAAGAATTTGGCGAGAGAAGAATGAATAAAAGATAGAATTCGATCCATATATACAAAGAATATAGTTATTATACAGATATGCAAATTAGTATTTAAAGATGTATATATGCATACATACATATATAGGTACTCAAATAGTCACAGAGATATTTAAACGTAAACACGGAGTACGCAAATATTCATTCCTCCAGGCAATACTTAAACGTCTTTTTGTGAGATAACCTCCTATTAAATCTGTAAATAAACGGGTATTCGATGTTTCAAGCTTTCGCTATTCCAATTTCTAGGTCATTTGAATTCGGTCTCATCGCCTTCGATTTTCTCGCATACGATTGTAGAACGACTGTGCGAAAAGAAGATGGTGAAGAATGAATGACTCCTTTAAACACTGCACGGTCACCTTACAATAAAAGCTAAAAATAAGGATAAATGAATTCAAGTGCCAGAATGAATAAGGAAGGCGACACAACCGTTAGAATGTAAGAGAAAGGTTTTATTTAGATGTCAACATGTGGGTAACAGAGTGTGTGTCTGTGTGTTCGTGAGTGCGACATAAGTACGTACATAATAATAATAGATATGGCTATCAAGCATGCAATAATGTGTATGTGTGTACAATCAAGGGTGTGAGATAAAATACAGAGCAAAGAAAGTGTCTATAACAGGACGCTAGAAGATCAGACACAAGATGGAGTTAGATACCACTCCGTAGTAACGAGGTCACAAGGCAGAACCGGTTACTACGCGTGTAGAGGTTGTGGCTTCTATGCTGTGTAGGGTTACTTGGTACAGAGTGTCCTCGCAGGTAGACTTGCTGTTAACTATGGTGAGTATTCACAAACAGCGTGAAGTTAAACCTAAGCAAGTGGCTGTGGCGTCGTTAAGATGAAGGCGACGATGGCGAAGGTCCTGAAATACTGCTGTTGTTGGTGTCGCAGTCGTTGGAACTGGCTGAGCCGCTGGAACTGGCTGTGTGTCGCTGGTAGCTCTGTGGTCAGAGGTTAGTCCTTAGAAGGACTAGAACCAAAGACGCACGATTCGATGAATCGCTGTATTTTATAGCAATCTAGTAGGTTCAAACCAAGCATTTAGAAGACTGTGTCACGGGACCTTATCAGAAGGCTGCGATTGGTTGGGTCGCACATTGGTGCGAAATAAAGCAAGAGACAAACTGCACCAAAACCAATCAATCAGAGTAGTGGACACAATTGGCCTAAGCTACTGAAGGTTAACTATTATCTGCTACGTCCGTATTTGTATTATATATGTCAGTGAGGGAGGATGTATTTCACTAAGGGTCCGCTATAAATCAAACTTTGACTCCGGAACGAGGAAAGCCACTGTTGATTTCTGTTGGATGTGAGCTCAGAAAGTAAATGTCAATAACTAAATATAATCTAAGGTCTTTTGTCCGATGTTCCAACAGCATGCATCTGTGAAATATTGACTTCTTTGAATGGTTAATATTTGCAATGCTTGCCAAATCGACCCAGTATATTAGTGGCAGTTTTTGTCTAGTCGTGGAATATCATTAAAAGCTAAAGGACTGTTCTTAGTAAGCTGCTTCAATAAATCAGCTGGAACAAGATATCATTTGTAAGAGCCGGAATTCTCTTCTAAATTCATTTGTATGTATTGCCAAAATCTAATCTATACATTTTTCATTTAAGTGAAGTATTTTAATTATTCTTGTGTTATGTACATCTATACCTAAGACGCTGAACTAAAAAAAAACAATTACCCGGAATAATTAAAATTTTATAAGTTAAGAATAAGCTATTTGAAATAGGTTCCTTCTCTGACATCCATTTATATTGAAATCAAGTCTAGGAAATATAACATAAAAAGAAAAAAACACGCGCCAAAAAATGAAAAAAGAAATACTTTAGAAAGTAAAGATCAAATTATTCATTAGTATCTATGTAACTATCAGGGAAATTCTTTGGGAAGTTTCAGATAACTTTAGTAGGGTAATTAATAATTCAAACAGTTGAACAACGATTTGTCTTTATATATTCCAATGCAGTTAGACGAGAAATTTGTTATGCAAACCTCAGAACCAAGAATAATATTATCAAATATATCAAGACATACGCTTAAGAGCTCGTATATAGAATAACAAAAAATCAATGCTTATATACTCTCAATAAAAATTAACAAAATAACCCCAGTCATTTAAAACAAAGATGCTATCGCATTTCATACGAATATTAAATGAACATATGCTACATTTCTCGTAAACCTACATCATGTTACAAACAAGTATTGTATAATTAACTATATACAAAGTGGAAACGAAATTGGTTTATGATAATTGCTGTTTCTTTAGAGTATTTACGCATTAAATAATTTTCATTCATTTTCTTAATATTTCTGATGTTACTTTATTAATATATAAACAGAATAATTATCAAAAAGAATATGCCGAATCTATACAATTTATAAAGTTACTGTATTTTGACATTTCGTTCAGTGCAATTACTTAAGTCTATAAATTAGAAAGAATTCTGAAAAAAAGTTTGTGTATTCACAGTCTCACAAACAGATTTAATAA
This sequence comes from Octopus sinensis, assembly GCF_006345805.1. NCBI lineage: Eukaryota > Metazoa > Mollusca > Cephalopoda > Octopoda > Octopodidae > Octopus > Octopus sinensis. The sequence goes on along the minus strand of NC_042998.1, from coordinate 103,237,193 downwards.
TCAACTGCATTCTCTATATTTGTGTTGCCTCGCCCAATAATAAATAGGCACATAACCATGTAATCTGACAACTATAAGTTCAAAAGTATGGTTTTAGAAATCATAAGTATTTAAAGAAAAATCTCCGTCTCATTATTTTTATGAACTTTAATCATTGATCTGCGGCCATACTGGAGCGCAGTCTTCAAAAGTAGCAGTACATTATAAGTAACATTTTTGAGACGTTTTTTCTATGTAACTGATCAGGCAGAATTGTTAGCACGCCGGACAAAATATTTATCAGCATTTCATCTCTATTTACGTTCTTATTTCAAATGCCGCCTAGGTCAAATTTGCCTTCTATCTTTTCTGGTCGATCAAATAAGTACCGGTTGAGCATTGGGATCGATGTAGTCGACTAGCCCTCTTTACTCGAATTTCAGGCTTTAGAAAGGATTATTATTATTATTATTATTATTATTATTATTATTATTATTGTTGTTGTTGTTGTTGTTGTTGTTGTTGTTGTAGTTGTTGCTGTTGTTGTTGTTGTTGTTATTATTATTATTTCATATACACAACATATTAGACTGTTGAAAAAATTGTTATAATCGGATTACAAGTAAACTTAGATGCCAAAATCTTCCTAGCCATCTTTAATAATATTAGTTACTGGAGCTGCACAAAACTGAGTTTTATCTTGATTTTTATCCAATTAGTCCCCAATGCTTGATCTTGTGCTGTTACTAAAAACTTTCTTTTTCCCTTTTCATTCCTCCTTCCTGCAAATACAACTATGTCTTACTATTACTATTTTCTGAAACTATCTTTGGAATATACCATGCAAAGCCTTCTTTTTCCAGTCAGATAATCCTGCTTCTTTTTTCTGGCTTTTAACTTCATTTGGCTTTCTGGTTTTCCTGTCACCTACTAATACTCTTGTAGCTCTTAATATGATTTCATCCCTATTCGCTATATAGCGGGGTATATCTACTCTTGCTAACTCCACACAGATATAAACTTCTACACATACCATTCTAGGTAAATATGATCTTGCTCCTCCTGCTCTTGAAAGAAGTCCTCCATTCATATTGAGTTGCTTTCTAGTACTATCTAGATTTGTTAATTCAGATTTTCTCCAATAACGATATTGCCCAAGTATTTACAACTTAAACTAGATTCAGATCATTTAGCTTTAACTTCATTAACTTCCTCTCCCTTCTGTTGTACTTCTCAATTTTCGCTTTCATTTCTATAGTTAGTATCCTGTCAGATTTTAATACTCCTAGATATTTGAATCGTTCTCCTTCTTTCAGTGATTTAATGTCTTGCCATTTGGTAATTGAATGCTTTGCTGATGACTACCTGTCTCTTTTTTAATACTAATACTGCGCACTTATCTATGCCAAATTGCATACCTATATCTTTGTTAAGGATTCTAACAGACTGTATTAAGGAACCTCATTAATATTCTTGCTAAAAAGCCTCAGTTCATCCATGTAGAGCAAACAGTTAATTTTTCCTTTACTATATCTAAACTGATAACCTACCCTTGCTTTTCTTAATACTAACCCGGTGGGGAACTAATGGATTTTCCCGTAGCGAACAACCTGCACGTGATTTATTTACAGTGATCGATTTTATCTGCCGTACGTTAGATCACTCCCTCCATCAATTCGACGTTGCCCGAACAGGTGCACGCGTCAGCATAACAAATGTTAAAGGGGATAACATGTCTGATGGAAAATTTTTCTTTTGATATTAACTTTCCCTAAGGCTATATCATCTGAGTAGATATCTACTTTCCATTCATTCAAGCTATAGCTAATGAACTCTCTTATGTTGTCTGCAATACTTAATATTCTCAAACATTCACTTATCCATGAGTATGGAATTATGCCATAGGCTTTCCTGTGTTAAATTCTTCTTTCTAGATTTCCATTCTTTTAGAACTGCTTTGTCAATGTATAATAGCTCATGCGTTCCTCAACCCTTCTTCCTGCAACCCTTCTGTTCTTCTGTCAGTAAATTCTGGCTGTCAAGATGCTCATAAATATTTTCTGAGATCATTCCTATTAACAGCTTCCACACTAATGGTACGCAAGTGATTGGCTTATAATTGCTAGCTATATTGCCATTGCCTTTGCCTTTCATAAGAAGTACTCTTTTCCCTCCTGTCATCCTGTCATTCATGACTCCTCCATTCAAACAATCCTGAAGTTTCTTATGTAAGCCACTAAATTTCTTTAATCGGTACTCTTGAATTAAATATGGTCCTGGGGCCTTCCAATTCGGCATTCTTCCGAACACTTTACTCATGAAGGCACTAGTTAGTTTTAGACCTGGCTGCGTTTCACTGGCTACTTTTCCTTACTTTCTTTAACCATGCTACATCTGCATTGTGATTAACTGGCTTATCCCAAAACTCACTCCAAAACTTTCTAGTTTCCTCTGCATTTGACTTCTTATCTTCAGTAGTTTTCTGTACGCTATTTATTTGGCAATAAAATTATCTCTGGTCTCTCATACAATCTGTTCTAGTGACACTTACCTATTCTTTTCAGTTATCTGGAAAGCTTACTTGCTACTGCTATGATACGATGTTTTGGCTCGTCCATGTCTATTCCAAAATCCTTTCCTTTGGATAGGTATTTTTTTCAAGAGGAGATTGACCTTTTGTGTTTCCTAACTTGTCCTGTTTCTAGGCTTGTATTCTACTCGAATCTTATTTTGAAGGCTTCACTTTATTTTCTAATCTCCATTTCCACATTTGCTACTTCATATTCTTTCTTCGAGGAATACCTAGTCTGCTAACTACTACCCCTCCTGCATTAATTAATAAGTTAGTATCATATATTTTCAGTACCTATCCCACTGATAACAATCTATTCTAGTCATATCTAGCAAATTCCTTCTATTAACACATTTTAATGCTGGTAATCTTTTACACTCTTCTTTACTCATTACTTCCAGCATCTCAGCTAAAATCTCCTTCTTCCTCACTTAATTCAGTGGTGTCAAATTTCGCTATCTGATCAGTGGTGACATTATTTTCCATTGCAGGCTCTTGTTCGGCTTGGACTGTATCACTTATGTTGTTTGACTGTTCATTATGGCCTTTCTTTAAGATCTCTGGTGATCGCTTCTTCCTCCAATTCTGTCTTCCACATGTTCTCCTAATATTAGCCTGGTCCATTAGTTTCTACTCTGTTACTTCAAACATACCTTCCTTTACATAAAGTGCTAACATACGTTTTCTGTAACCCCTTACATTCCAAGTAGCACTACATCACTACTCTGCTCTCTTCGGTTGTCTATTTCCTTCTCATTACTCTATTATATACTGAT
>NC_042998.1:103221366-103228866 GCF_006345805.1 Octopus sinensis | reverse complement strand
TCTAGCATTTATAAGCAAGCTACACCAAGAAATAATGGAAGAAAACGTTGACCTCGGTGGAATTTGAATTCAGAATGCAAAGACTTACACCATATACCGTGAGGCATTGTGTAAAGCTTTCTTATGATTCCACTTGTTCACCGCCTTTAAAGAACATCAACCGTACCAATCACTCAACAGTCAACGGTCCTTCATTAGTCATAATCACTGATGTTCATCATCTGTCTGTCTTGTTAAATCTTTCACTTCTGTATATAACACCTTAATCAATAAACATATCTTTATACAGATAACATCGAAATCAATGAAATTTATGAAAGTATACATTCGATCTATATCAACAAAATAAAAATGCTGTATAATTTTAAGAATAACTTAAGGTTGGTCGCAGTACTCGGAAGATTAATGATGCATAAATATTATATATAAAAATTATAGTGGGATAACCATTCACATTCCTTTTTTGTTTGTTTTGGTATTAGTTGTCTTATTAAGTGGAGAGTCAAGAATGTAATTTTAATAGCAAAAATAACTGCAACATTTCTAAATTAAATAAATTTGTTATTGTGAAGTATTGGGTTGTCCGGAAAGTTCGTGCCAATTTATAGTAGCTTACATTTCGACTTATTTTAGAACATGGTTGAGTCCATAAAATAGGATTTGACTACACCTTCATTTATAGCACAGTTTAAGCTATCTTTTCGTGGAAAAAGGTTTTATGTTCCTATAACTTGTGTTAATTCTGTAACCCTTTAAGATGGAAGATGAGAAAATTTATTTTCGGAACTTGATGCTTTTCTTTTTCCGTAAAGGGAAAAATGCCTCACAAGAAACCAAAGAAATATGTGCAGTTTACAGTGATATTTCTTTATCCGAAAGAACTGTATGGAAGTGGTTCGCAAGGTTCCGAGCTGGAGATTGTAGCCTTATTGATAAAGAGCGATTAGGCAGACCATCCAAAACAGATGATGACTGAATAAAATCATTAATTGAGAATAACCCACATTGCACAACCCGAGAATTGGCAGAACGTCTCAACATATTAAAATCCGTCGTTCATGAGCACCTGGTAAAGCTTGGATACACAAATGGCTACGATGTTTGGGTACCACATGAGTTGAGTGAAAAGAGCCTTTTGGATCTTATTTCCATCTGTGATTCTCTTTATAAACGGAATGAAAACGCGCCTTTTTTAAAGCAAATTATGACAGGTGATGAGAAATGGATTATCTACCGAAATGTTCAGAGAAAGCGATCCTGGAGTAAGTGACATGAGCCACCCTTAGCCACCCCAAAAGCGGGTCTTCACCCTAAAAAAGTCTTGCTTTGTGTCTGGTGGGATTGGAAAGGAATTCTGTACTATGAGCTTCTCCCAAGTAACCAGACAATTAATTCTGAGAAATATTGCACACAACTGGATGAGTTAAAAGCAGCAATTCAAGAGAAACGTCCAGAATTGGCCAACAGGAAGGGTGTTGGTTTCTAACATGATAATGCAAGACCGCACGTTTCTTTGGGAACCAGACAAAACTTGCTGCAGCCCGGCTGGGATGTGTCATCGCACCCTCCATATTCACCAGATATTGCTCCTTCGGATTTCCACTTATTCAGGTCTCTGCAGAATAGTCTTAATGGTAAAAATTTCAATTCCTTGGATGACGTAAAAAGATACCTTGATGAATTCTTTGCCATGAAACCACCTCAATTCTGGAAAGATGGTATTTTCAAGTTAAAGGAAAGATGGAGACGCGTTGTGCAACAAAATAGTTCGTATTTGGTTGATTAAAAATGTAATGGCAAGTATTTATTGAACTTTTTCTTTCCTTTAAAGATCGGCACGAACTTTCCGGACAACCCAATTGAATGAAGAGAATATTTTTCCAGGCCACTTCCTTGACACCTATTTGGAATATCATTCATATGGCGAATACATTTGATGCGTAACACCACATGGGAAAAAAGTAAGCAAATAGCCGTATCCCACCCTTTTTAAAAATCATCTTTCCTAGTCAGTAAGAAACTGAAAAGTTTAAAATTTACTTCTCATGATATTTTCGTGGGAATGAAGCATTGAAACAATATTGTATTTCTAGACGTGGAGATTTTCTTGCTACATACCATCGAACTCCGAAGCAATACACACACATCAACGTATAGTTCATGTATGCATGCAGACGTAAATACCCTCAAAGAACTATTTATCTATCCATGAATTCGTATATATATATATATATATATATATTATATATATATATATATATATATATATAGACATATATATATACAGGGATTTGCAGATAAATTGAGACAATCTTTTTACGATGCATAAAACTGGTTATAAATACTGAAATAATGGTAGTAAACTGATATAATTTTAATGTAATATTTATTACAAAAAACACATTTATCACTCAATATGGCCACCCTTTTCAGCAATTATTGTCTCCACAAGAGAACGAAATTTTTTTTTGCAGCTGCAGCAACCCCCGCTTTTTTTATTTTACTTGTTGCACGCACAGTACAGGTATTCAAACTGTTGACATTCGAGTGTGATGAAGTATTGGTCATTGGTTGAAGTACGCCCCATGAAAATTAATCGAGAAGGTTAGATCTTGGTTATTAGTGGGCCAGGTGCTGGCCCTCACAAAAAATGGCACCTTCTTACCAAAGAAGGCCTGTGTTTCTTTTGACTAATGGCATGGTACAGAATCCTGGATATGCACCACATTGTCAAGCCAAAGCTTCTGCTCAATCCAATGTGATACAGAGTTCTTCAGGATGTCCAGATACTCATTTATGATGATCTTTAAGCCAGACTCAATGGAATGTGAATTCATGACACTTCCATCCCTTGCCAAGGTTCCAAATACTATAACAGAAGTAGGATTCTTAGTCTCAATCACAGAAGGGGACATCAGAAGGGTTATATACAATTTCTGCGATTCACTTCAGCATCCACAGTGAACTTCTCGTCGATAAACACGAGAGTTTTTCTTGTACTTTGGGCTTGTTGAATGACAGAAGCTTTGAGCATCTCTCGGCTCTGATTGCCTTGGCTGATAGGGGGCGACGACGTCGTCGAACATCGTTATGCCAAGGTTCCTGTTCACAGCTCTGGACACCGTGGAAAGGGAGACATTGTGCTTCTTTTCAAGAGTTGTCATGGATGTGTATGGGTTGGCTTTAATCGAGCGTTTGAGGACAGTGAGAAACTTTGGATTGCGCTTGGAATCACGTCGAATTCTTTTCTATCAATCTTACCCTCGTCTTTAAATTCTTTTGGAAGTTTCGTCAGCTGCACAATTTTATTGGCAGTGTGCTCGACGCGCACCAAAGCAACAATGGCGGAATGATTCTCTTGTTCCATGATTTTCTGTTGTCGAATCAGTTCGCTATTTACCTGAAAAATAAAGAGGATGATCAGATTTTCATGCTAGCAAGGTTTTGTCAAAAAATGAAGTGTTAACCGACCAAGTCAACTGCATAAAATTGGTCTCAGTTTATCTGTAAGACACTGTATATACATACATACATACGCACATACATACTTACACACACACACACACACACACACACACACACACACACACACACACATATATATATATATATATATATACACGCATTCATTCATTCATTCATACATTCATACAGTCATGCATTTATACATTCATGTATCCATTGTTTCATTCATACACACGGCCAAATAAATATATTCATAAAGGATATTATTTTGTGGGCCATAAACTTATTGCTAATACAATATACAATATCATCTGTAGGAAGGACCTCAATAGAGTTAACATTCAAGAAATAATTCTAACATTGAGAATATTTATACGCCTCAACACGGAGAATATTGTTGAAGAATTCCAGATAAACATATTTCCAAATATAACTACAACAGGCCTACGGGATACCTACATTACACAAGATACCTACGAGATACCTACTTTACACGAGAGAAAGAAAGAGGGAGATAGAGAGAGAAAAAATAGAGGCACAGACAGATAAAATGAGTGAGTGAGAGCGAATGATTAAGAAAGAGTAAGATGTGATAATGGGGGAAGTATTTATATCCAAAACACACGACCGAAAATGTTGATTCTGACACAGTTCTGTTGAACCTTGAATGCAGAAACCCGGAACATATACCATGAAGCAATCGATCCCACATTCTACAAGACCAGCGTGAACAACACGTCTGTGCTTTAGGCGTAATTATCGGGAAATGACGCGGCCTACTGGCGCAGAAATTTTTGAAGATGCGCAGGAAGAGTGATATCACATCTTACTCAAAGGATTTTGCACATGTGGCATTGTGACATTAGTTTTGGTGGGAAAGAATTAGGTAGGCTACTTTTTAAAGACACCTCGTATATAGTTGTAATAGTCCTTACGAAATGGCTATATATATATATATATATATGAGTTCAGTATCCAAGCAATCATTATATATATATATAAATCTTGGAACAAGTTTAGTGTTATTGGACGCTCAGGAAAGAAAAGAAAGAAGGAGGAATTAACGTTTCGAGCGGAGCTCTTCGTCGGAAACATAGAAAAAGGAAAGGTTCATAGAAGGGAAGACGGAGAAAGAAAATCTCCAACGATACACACGCGGTCACATATTGAACATATATATATATATATCTCCTTGAGTCCCATTCATCTTGTTTATCATTCTATCAATCAATTAATCAATCAATCAATCAATCCATCAATCGATCAATGAATCTCTTTATCTAACTATTCGTTTCTCTATATATGCTTTTGCATGTTTCATATACTGCATATAGGTACACACACACATACATACACAGCGGGGCGGCGTCATTTGAAGGCTAAAATAATACGAAGCGCATTGTGACCAGCGATGTCTAGCAACATCTGATAGCCTGGTCGGATCACGTGATATATAAATATATATATATATATATATATATATACACATATACATACATACATACACATACACACACGCATATATATATATACATACATGTGTGTGTGTATACTTGTATATAAAAGCATATGTATACATACGTAAACACTTACTTTTCTACCTACTCCCCACACACACACATTTATATTCGTGTATGTGTGTTTCATGCGTGCGAGTTAAGTATACTGTATGTGCGAGTGAGGATATTTGATGCTGAGAAGCAAAACAACTGAAGGAACCAAAATAATAATGTAGAAGATATTCTCACAGTGGAACATCTAAGAGAAATAAAAGAAATATTGTCTAATGTTTTTTTTTGTTTATCTCTAGTTTTATGTTTACATTTTTCATAGTCACTTTATCTTGATGTTTGATCTGGCATCTTTTACTCCTGAAGGCATATTTTTCCTGATTATTTTAATTCTCGTCTCAAAAGGTAGTAACTGTATTTTTTTAAAGGAATGTTTCGAATTTCTTTTTCTTTTGAGATTCCACTTTGGTAATACTTTCTTATTGTAATGCATCAGAATATGACACGAAAAAATATATAAATAACGACATCATATTCACAGTGGTTTTATCTCTAAATTATATTTTATTTATTTTATACATATACATATATATATGTATATATATATTATATATATATATATATATATATATATATATATATATATATATATATATATATATATATATTAAGGTATGTAGAAAAATACAACATGGACAAGAACGTATAACTCTTAGAAGACGACACAATAAACATGGACAGGACATTCGAACCCCTCAGTCTTCAGTCAAGAACCGGATCATCGTAGTAATTTCGGCTGATTAATCTTGAGATTACTAGATCACGGCCAGCCCTCCAAGAAAACTAAGCAACGAGCATTAGAAAAACTAAGCTGGAAGCGTAGATTTCCTGGAAGAAGGATCGAATGCATACGAACACCAGGACAGCAAAAGGGACAGATATAAAAACAAAAAACAATAATGGAATACAGAAACATGAAATACAGAAGCATTAACGGTGAAAACAACAAGTGTCTTACGACTGATAACAAGCAAAACAATTTTTTCTCTGGCGCATGGAAGAAGCCTTTATAGCGGCGGACGAAAAACAACGATGTTAACACGACGAGGGTCAGGAGCTGAAAGGCAGATTTCGGCCAACAGTCACGTGACAGAGAAGAGGGAAAAGAAAAGAAAGAGAAGCAAAGATATATATATATATATATCTGAAGCTCATACCGTCTTATATACATATTCAGAATCTTCAAAAACTTTGTGGAAGCACCGAAGACCTTCGTAGAAAGAGGTATGTGCATAAGAAGTGTGTGCATGTCAGTATTTGTGTGTGTATGACTAATGTATGTGTGATAATCAAAGGGTATAAAAATACGTGGTAAATCTATAATTGTCATATATTTAAGAATAGTGATCAGAAGTTTGCCAAAAGTTTCTAGAAATGCATGCGCACAACACACACATCAACATTCACATACATACATACATATAACTATATGTGTATATAGGAATAAACATAAAAAAAAATAGGGGATGGAGTTGAGAAAATCCAGGCCACATATAATAATAATAATAATAATAATAATAATAATAATAATAATAATAATAATAATAATTGTGTACAGTGCTCAGGTGCACTACAACTCATCTAAAGTGTATATATAATCAGGTGTAGTTTCGGCGGATTTCGGAAAGCATGAGGGCCTTAAAAGATGCAGTGTCATGGCAGTCAACAACTGACGCAGGCAGTTTATTCCATGCTTCAGCAACTCTGAGCGTGAAAAAATGTTTCCGAAAGTCATGGGAGCTGTATTGTTTTCTGACTTTGTAGGCAGTCCACGTGTGTTAGACACATGGAGATCAAAAAGGTGTTCAGTGTTGTTGTTGGTGAGGTGGTTGATAACTTTGTGGGTGTTTACCAAGTCCGTCGCCAAACGCCGGAGCTTCAGTGAATCCATGCCCAGGGAAACAAGGCGCTCAGAATATGGTAGGTGTCTGATGGAGGGTATACATATGTTTCATAGCTAGCGAAAACTCGGAGATAGTAAATTACCCAAACGATGGTAGACCGCAAGCAATTCTTCAGGCCAAGGATACCTTAATTAAGGTAGCTTGTAGTCTACATCTTGTCTGGATAATTTACTATTTCCAAGGTTCCGTTAGTTATGAAACATTTGTAGCCTGGATTTTATCTATTCCATTCTCTAATTTTTTTAATGTTTTTTAATGTTTATTTGCATATACAGCAACCATTGTTGCTAACCGTGAACTATAAAATCAACATTTTTCAGCTTATCGTACTTCGATACGGGAAAAATTCACAACTTTCAGTGCCAGTGAACCACTACCGTTCCTGAAAGTTGTTTTTCATATCTTCTACTCATTGCTTGAAGTTCACTAAATTCCTACACCTTGATCCTTGGATCTTACATTTACGCACGCACACACACACACATTCAAACACAGAATAGGAAAGGGCTTAGGCTACTGGGAATTCAAAATAATAGGTACGTTGTGTATGTGCTTTTATT
>NC_042998.1:103166366-103216366 GCF_006345805.1 Octopus sinensis | reverse complement strand
GTGTGTGCATGAGAGAGAGAGAGAGAGTGGAGAAAAGAGAGAGAGAGAGAAAGATAGAGAGAGAGAAGGGAGAGAGAAAGAGAAAACAAGAAAGAGTGAGTATATGGAGAGCATTGGAGAAAATATCATGAGGTAGTTTTTTCCGACTGTTTACTTGTTCAAAGCTCGCTATATGAAACGTTGCTTTCATTCTTTCCGGATAACAAACAATTAATGTGATCGAGGGTTCAGACTAGCTCCTTCATCTCAAAATTGCTAGCCTTGTGCCCAAATTAGAAAGTATTAATAGCCATAGATGTAAGCATGAATTTGTGGTCAAGAAGTTCACTCAGTAACCACGTGTTTTGGATTCTGTCTCACAGCCCGTCAGCTTACCTGCGGACCGACAATAGTCTTGTGTTTGATTTTGGTATATGAAAACTATAGAAGTCCGTCGTATACTAACAGACATATTTACATGCATACATACATACATACATACATACATACATACATACATACATACATACATGCATACATACACACACACATACATACATACATACATACATACATACATACATACATACATACATACATACATTCATACCATAAAGAGACAACTGTACGTCATTGATTTATAGAGATGAACACTTACACGAGTACCTCTCTCTGTGTCTCCGTGATTAGTACATAGCGACAAGCCTAAGTGTGATGATCATTTATCACGTGAAACATTTTCCATCAGATTGTCCCCCTCCTAGAAGGATGCTGCGATTATACATTGTGGTGTCCCACACCGTCGGTAGTTTTTGCTGGAAACCCTATTTCTGCATCCCCGCGTTTAGATGGACTGTCATCACACATGTTATGCTGGCAATATAACAGGTGCTACAATCAGTGATTAGTACAATAGTGGCTAAAATTGGAACAATTCTAGGAACAATAGCTGCTAAATCTTGGCTCTACATTCTTTAAAATCTTTGAACTCCCTATCAGAGCCCTACAACGGGATGTAGTTTAAAGTCAGATCCAGGACATGTATACAGCCATACAAATAGGCATACATACGAGCTTATATAAAAACAAACATACATGCATGCACACATACATACATATATACATACATACATACATACATACATACATACATACATACATACATACATACATACATACATACATACATACATACATACACGCACATACATACACATATGATGTTAACATAAAGCTAAAGATCAGCGAAAAAGAAATTACCTACGTTGAACTATTGAGAAATCTACAGTAATTCTAACCGGATTACAAGTTCAGGTTTTTACCTGTAATTATTGGAGGCCTGGAATATATAACACACTGCCTAAGTACCAATCTTGGAAAATTAGACTTTTCAAAACCAGAAAAGAGAAAGCCTTTTCGAAGACTACAGATCCAATCCATCACTGGAACTGTTAAACTCTATAAAACTTTCCAGGTGTTTAGCATTTAAATATATATGAGTATATCTAGACATGCAACTATATGCATGAGATTACATACATAAAGTAAAACATGCAAATCTGCACCTATACATACGTACGTACATACATGCATACATACATATCTTGCTGGTATTATTGAAATTCCTTGTAAACGAGCCTAGATCTAGGGTAAAAACACGGTTCTTTCTCTATTGGCAAGAAATCTTGAAACAAAACTGAATAATGACATACATACATACATACATACATACATACATACATACATACATACATACATACATACATACATACATACATACATACTTGCAATCATATATGAAACCGTTATTTTTTCTCAGTCCGTGTTTTACTAATTTCTTTTTGTCAAAGAGCGTAGGCTCTAAACGTCGAAGACTTTTCCATTTTTTCCGAGGGTCAAACTAATACCCATTGTTTATTGTTCTTTCACCCGCTTCTGTCTTCCGTTTATTTATTTATTATTTATTTATTTATTTATTCTTTGCTTTTTGCACATTTATATCGCACGAGTGGCTAGGTGCATGAGCGGCTGTGTGGTAAGATACTTGCTTCCCAACTACATGGTTCCGGGTTCAGTCACACTGCGTGACATCTTTGTCGAGTGCATTCTGCTATAACCTTGCACAGACCAAAGCCCTGTAAGGGGATTTGGTGGACGGGGACTGAAAGAAGCCCGTCGTATATATATATTTGGATACATTCACAAAATGTAATATATTTCTATATATATATAGTTAATAAAAAAACGGACAAGAAAACAAACAACACGAGGAAGTGGTATATACAAAGTATTAATAAGACGCTCAGAGAAGGAATGAAAAGGTATTTTACGTTTTGAGCTAAGCTCTGCTTCAGAAACATGAGATAGAAGAAAGTTCAAGGAAGACAGAGGAAATAAATCGCCAACAGTTCACATATGGTTTAAATCATAGAGTTCATAGTCATGGAGCTCTTATTGCTTTTCACAGCAAGAACATTATCCGTTTCGTACATGTGATGCTCCTGAGTGAGATTATGAATCCCTCCTGCAAGTCTATATGAAAGTCATGTGATACATCATTTATAACAATACGTGAGATACTAAACACAAAGATATACACATACGTACACACAGGTTTATATATATACACACACACACATATATATACACATTAAATAATGTGTATGTATATCTATATATATATATATATAATATAAATGATATATGCATATATGCATATACACATACATATATGTACATACCTACATATATGTATATATACCTGATATATGTGTACAGGACATTAAAAAAGCGTTGAACACAATGAGAAACAAAAACATAGAATCGAACTTTTTTTTTAAACAACGAAAAATACAAACAGAGAAACGAGACATGCAACATAAAGAATATTCCACTTCTTCAGTTGTCCCTGTTTCATCTACTCCGCGTATATATCGACACTACATACATGTCTACATACTTACCCTCGCACACACACATATATATACACATTAAATAATGTGTATGTATATCTATATATATATATATATTATATATATATATATATAATATAAATGATATATGCATATATTCATATACACATACATATATGTACATACCTACATATATGTATATATATATATATATATATATATATATATATATATATATATAGGAAAAAAGCATCAAGAATGGATTAAAATCTCGGTACGATCGTTTCGTCCTCGTACGAAACGATCGTACCGAGATTTTAATCCATTCTTGATGCTTTTTTCCTATTTGTAATCACCCCACTTGTCGTATGGTTAACACCATATAGATTTCCGGTGCATCCTAGTTAAGGACCATATTCATGTGAATTCTTTAGAATTCACTAGAATCTCAATTACTTAACCGTATATATATATATATATATATATATATATATATATATATATATATATTATATATATATATATGTAGTAGATATTATATACATGTGTGAGTTTGTGTAGGAGGATTGCATGTATAAGTGCATGATACAAATATCTAACTGTACATATTTTTTCAGAAATACGCAGCCGATGGCCTTATAATATCGTACTCGATTACTTCTAAATTAGTGATTCCTCGATTTTCCTATTGAATTCCCTGATACTCTATTTGACAATTTAAACTAGAATGATAAAATATTATCATGCTTAATATGTGTTTAATTTATGATACCAAAACAAACGATCCTTAATTTTGGAGAAATATAAAAGTTTTGTTAATACAATGAATTGTACTTAGAGAGATATTAAATAGTAAAGTGGCTCATGGACTCCCTCACCAAAACTTTCTTTTACTTCTTGCCACAGTACATTGCTTTAATATGTTTTATACTAGCGAGGCTTTCAAATAATGACTTACTAGTGACGGCCGGTATGTTTTAATCCAGATTACGTTGAATGTCTTTTGCTATAAGGTAAAATATGAATTTGTAATTTTTGTCCATTTTCCGTTATGTTCCTCTTTTATATTTTACTTGTTTCAGTCATAGGATTGTGGCGATGCTAGGACACTGCTTTGGTGGACCGAATCGAACAAATTGGTCCTTGAACTTATTTTAAAACTCTGGTAGTTATTCTATCGATCTCATTTGCCGAACGGCAAATTTAGTGGGACGTTAACAAGCCAACACTTGTTGCCATGCTTTTGGGGATCCCAATCAGAAAAGTAAAAAATACAAACAAGTATATGAACGACGGGATTCCACATAGTTTCTGTCTTCTAATTTCACTCACAAGGTATTGGCCGGCCCAAGACAATAGTATACGACACTTGCTCAAAGTCAGCAGGACTGAATTCCAAGCTATAAGGTTGCATGCGGAATTTCTTAACCAAATAACTTAAGAGAAATATTTTAATTTCATCTTCTACATTTAACTCCATTTCAATCTCTTGCTGTCTGAAAATTGAGTAATATTAATTTTTTTATTGACATAATAACAAATAGTTTTAGATACAGATATAGTCTACTGAATGGAGACTAACTTCTGGTATTTTCTGCATCATGCTGGACTTTAAGCTTCCTCTCTTAAAAACAGCTAAATTTATCGCTCATCCTATATCTCCATTGACGCAGAGCTTTTCTTCGAATTTCGGATTTTACAATCTCTTGATACCAGAGTCCAAACTCATAATATCAAACCCGAATGCATTAAAGGCAAAGTAATTTAGGTCGGGATTTAAAAAGACGTAAATGGCTACAAACTTTTATTTTATCACTCGATTAGTTTACAATTCCAAATAAGAAACAAACTAAAAAACCACATTGGATAATGTAGCAAAATAATAGAATCAAATGAAAGTAGTGATAGCCTATGGTACACTATAGTCTGGAAATAGACGTGGGGATGACCATGGTTGAAAACGTGTTTGTTTATATATCTTCTCTAAGGAGTGAATTGGAGATAAATAACTGCATCAACGATAAAAGAAAAGGATATTGATAGTATCTCCACCAGCCTAACTAGTAATTATTTCATCACATCTGTCAGTTTATTTTATGTTGTGTTCTGGCTGTTGATATCTCAAAACATGCCTGACAATTTGATGTTACAATTCAGATAAGTTTCAGTGAACAGCATGCATGAATGGCATGTTGGTGAAGACGCTTTCAAAACACTTAGAGATAATAACTATGAAGTACAATCGGGTTTACAAACATCTAAAGTCTGCTTTAAATGATGGTAGACAATACGTGTGTGGTAGAAAACGTTTCTTGGTCAAATATTCTGTTTATGACAATAAGGAATATACAAATTTGTTTCACCAGTAGACAATTTATGGAATATCAGCAGTAAGTTTTATTAAATCACATGTATTCATTCATTGCCAATTAAAATATTTTGAAAGAAATATAAACTGAATATAGCGATTTGCTGTACCATTGGTTATTGGCAGTAAATACATCTCGTGAATCTTTGAACTTTTAAGAAATATTGATATTCCTTGAGCGAGTAAAATTGTGCTTAGCCGTTATGTTATACTCAGCCAGAGCATAACATAAATGATAAATAGTTGTGGAAATTCGCATTCTCGACTCATTTAATGACGAGTTTTAACTATGCACTCGTATATTACAGTGCGTTTCTGAGCTGATATTCGACATATATCTTCATTGACAGATGCTCGATATAGGCTATTTTCACTCCCTGCTAATAGTAAATAACTTCAATCACTTCTGTTCTTGTGAAAAATACAACCAAGATGAAGGTTTCTATCTCCTTTCGAATTCGTTAATGTCATTCTTACTAGGCTTGCATTAGATCTGGTAACATTTTCCAGACATCAATCAAAATGTAAAATAATTAGAACTCTAAGATATAGTATAGGTAGTAATATTTTAAAATTTACATTAACATAAAAATGACCATTATTTGCTTTCTCAAATTTAAAAACATGAGCATTCTTTATTCTTTAAGCTAGTTTCTTTGAAAATAGATATCAAATACTTTATTTTTTCACTTAGAATATAACAATACAACATGTATAGTTATAAAAATATTGTTATATTCTAGACATCTCAAAAATCTCTATTCGGAAATATTATTTAGTATTAAATTCTTAGTGCATTTACATTTAGGAGATACGATTAGTTACATTAGACAAAACTTCAAGGGGCGTCTTAGATACGAAAGACCATTCATAAGGCTTCCGGAAATATTTTGCATTAAATATAATATTTTTGTTTCGTATCATTTATTTTATTTTATTTCCATTTTTATATCATTAAACATTTAAAGCTACTTCAGTGAACAACCTCAAGAGCAAGTATATTCTGATAAACAGCTTTTAGATAAAATAAGTGCACACTTCTACGAGTCAACGTTTACTCGTCCTTTAAATCTACTAGAAACAACAAACCAAGCAACCCCCAAATCAAACTCTACTTCTATAACAATAAAAGCGAAATTCTGTTTGCCCATCTGGGGCCCCAGTATCTCCGTCCCCATTTGTTCTACATAGATATATTATACATTTCTGGAATCAGGATGCCTTTCATTTGGTTCTTGAACATCCAGCATTGGGATCTGATTTAAAAGAATTTGGGTTATTATTTCTAGCAGGTAAATTTTGGTTACTTCACACCATCCTGGTTGGCGTTTATCAGTTGACGTCAGAGATTAAGTGAGAGATAAATGACACTCGCTTCCTTAATCTTTTGTCGAGATGAGAACTTTGAATGAGAACAAATTGGCCAACTGTTGGAATTCAACTTGGGACTGGAATAATAGAATGATTGCATTACAGAACTAATTCTCATCCATCTTTAATCCTCTAATCAAACACCAACGTGGAATGGAGTCATTATAGACGTATTATAGTTATGCTACTTAGCTCTATTTAGTTTTGGGCCGCAGGCCCAATAGCTTATCGGAGGATAAAATTAAAAGTCCTCTTTGGGTGCGGTTTTTAAGCTAGTAGTAAATAAAGTATGAACCAAATTGACAGTGCATCTGTACTATTAAGAAAAAATAACTTTTCAGAGTAGATCTGCTCGACCAGGGCCAATTCCTCTAGAGATTGTACATAGTGACTGCGCATCTGTAACCAAAGCAAACCCGTATCCCAACAATGTTCATACCTAGTCAATTGCATACTTACACACAAACAAACAATTATGTGCACCCGCCGAGACACAAGCAGGCACGTGTATATACACTATTATTTTAATCAGTAGAGTTACAAAGTAATTAAGCGGTCGAGTGTTCCGTCAATAACACCCATCAAGCTTTCATAAAAGCCTTGCACGAAATTCTCGGCGCTTGAGTCACTTTGTATTTAAAAGATATACAGTCTTCTATGGAGCGCTGTTTATGTATATGACGAATATGAGCAGATAGTCTTCATCTGACTATTTCTTAAACTTGGGCATAAGAAATTATACTCTCTTGCACTGTTTCTCTGTTTCAGCTCCTTTCTATTTCTTACACACCTATACACACACTCTATATCAGTGTTTTAGTTCTTTGATATATGACTTCTACATGACATATATAAATAACGGCATATACAACACTGATGTATAGTTGATAACTGAAAGATACTTTCGTGGTGTGATTTATACATGAGCGATGTGGATTTGATCTAAAGCTAATACATGACTCAAGTAAGAGTAACAAAGTAGTAATATCATTTTATAACATTTGTCTGTATTAATGGATTTCAGTTATTATGACAAGATGCTTTTCCTCCCGTATAATTCAAATTAAAGTGTATAAGCCATTTCTGATGAAACTGAATTTCGATGGTTCACGATATTAATTAAATTTTTTTGTCACTTCAGTTATAGTTTCTGCAATATCGCTATAGTGGAACACTAATTGTACAACCTATTCAATGCTTTCAAAATAAATCAATTTTTAGAAATGAAAAGAACAGAAGTCTCAGACAAGTTAACATCCTCAGTATAGAGAAACCTAATTTGATTAAATAAGTGCTTAGGACTTTCGAATATTGATTTAATTTCTGATCGAATGTTTAATAAGAACCCGCAAAGTATTGTTCGCGTATTGAATATATTTTACATCAGTATGATTGATAATATGGTACTTTAATTTACGTTCAACTATTTAAAAAATAATACAAACGTGTCAGCTGCGAAACTTTTAATCCATTTTACTCATGACATCGTACACATGTGGGCTTTCTCTTCAAGTGTTCTCCATTGGTCACTTGTTCTGATATATTTTCCAGTGACCACTGACAGCCTTCAGTTTCACTTGATATATTCGACTCCATGTGACCACGTTTTTCCTCGTCTTCTCCCTTCTCCTATTGATGCTGCTTCTGCATATGACTGCTGCAGAACTTCACCAGCCAGTATCATTCTATATTCTGTTAACGTGTCTTGGTGTTGTTGCGACACAGCTTTTTAAACAACTTCGTTTTTAATATGATTAGGATTTTCCTGAAGCATATTTCGTTAATACATTGAAACCTAATGATTTTCTCGCTTTAATTTCTCGGTCTTCTTTGCATATAACACCGTAGAAACAGACGTTGATGTTGCTGGCTTGCATATTCACTGAACAGATTTTGTACATATGCAGAAGTATTTCTATTGACGTTCGAGTTTTAGCGTTTCTACCAACGCATTCGATCACTGCCAAATTATGGGTATGAGCCCATGGCCTCGACAATGTAGCTTTCAAGCATTAAAGTAGTGTTTTTTTATTCCATGACAGATCACTGTGCTCTTTCTCTTCTTTACATCCAAACATTTCTGGTATTTCCTTCGATGCTATAGTCATTGCTATTCTTTTATAAAGGAACCCAGCACACGACATCAACACAGCTTATCGAAATTGAAAGTGAATCGTTGTAAGTCAATAGTGACACCAATGGAACATAAAGAAATTTCGCAAGGAGCTTAGTCAAGTATTCTACCCTTTACTCTATTCCTCTGCAGTTGTAACGAAAACTAATACCTGTTATAAATCAGTCATTTGTGAAAAAAAATTATCTAAGCAATTTATAGCGCGCAAGACAACCATATGTGATTTACATGGCAGCAGGTAACTAACTATAACCTATATAAACTATTGTTTTAAGGGAAAAAAGTTTCCCACAGGCATTGCAGAGTGTCATACAATTTCCTTTAGCTTGATTTATGGAACGTATATACCTATTACTAGTCTATGCGAATAGAGTTTCATGATAAATCAGAGCAATTGGTGTGACTTGATACATCAGGCCTTAGCTGACGGGAAGACGTTTAATTACTGGCTTGCATGCAATAAGATATTTATATGTTATGTGGACGTTTGAATTAAAATTGGAACATATCACTTTGTAAAAACTCGTTTGTATTTGCATCTATACTTTAACAATTATAACATCCAGATTGATTACAAATGCTTCTTAGCTTTTTAATTAACGATGCTTCGTTAAGAAGTATTATTATGAATACGTCTTGCTATCGTTATGAAACAATAATTAGATTAAAAATAGACATCGAACTTTAGGTATACAAAGATGAGTGCTATTATTTATTCTGAGTTGAACACTGTTCAAACGGATGTTTAATGAAAAGAATTCCTGCCAAAGTAATTTATTTTGTTAGAGGAATATTCTAAATTTTCTTTTATTTTTGTGCTAGGGAGAGTTTAGTCGAACAAGTCAACCCATGAACTTTTTTTAAGGCCTGGTACGTATTCTATCGTCTCTTTTGCCGAACCGTTGTTACGAGGACGTAAACAAATCAACACCAGTTGTCAAGCGGTAGTGGGGCACAAACACACAGTCACATATATATTCACACACATGAACACACACACACACATATATACAACGGACCTCTTTTCAATTTCTGTCAAGCAAATCCACTGACAAAATTTTGGTAGGCCAGAGGATATAGTAGAAGACACATATGTATGGTGCCACGCAGTGAGACTAGACCCTGAACTATGTGGGTGGGAACCAAGCTTTTTACCAGACAGCTGAGCCTGCACCTCCCGAAATATTTTTTCTAATGTAGTCGTTCATCATTTCAGCTGCTAGTGGTTGTGCAGTGCGAAATTTGCGTGCCGTTTCTAGCAGGCAGCAGAACAACAAGCTGCTCTCATGCCTTTTCTTGTAGTACATTATATCCGTTAAAAATTATATATCAGCAGAAATGGGAGTCAAGACCTTCTTTTCTTTATTTTACGATGATGCATTTTTTCAAAGATATTATTAGGAAATTGATTTGCTGCCTTTTAATATTCCATCATTTAACAAAACATTTTTATCGTAAATATAACTACAAGGGTAAAAATAATCGAAAAAGACTAATATAAATTAAGGCGTGTTACTACAATGGAGTCTGAAAAAGCAATATATGCCCAGTAGAAAAATACTGAAAACATTAACTCAAAAAGTCAATTTAAAGTATATTGAAATAATAGAACTATTTCGAAAAATAGGAATACGAAATCTAATAAATAATAAAATGAGCAATAATTTAGTGAAATAGTAATCTCTATTCAGCGTTATAGATAAATCGATAATTTTTATTTGAGCTATTCTGAATCTAGCAGTTCGATTATTGAAGACTGATATTCAAATCACTTGTGAGTCAATATTCGGACGCACATGTCTATTAAAGAGTAATTTGAGTGCAATAACTTTTCTCTTTTAGGCGGACTGCTAATCAGACAACAAAGAGTTGCAATGGTAGAGGACATGAAGTGGTTGGGCCACGCACACAATGTAATGAATTCATTTTATGTATATAGGGCCACGCTATAAATTTCTTTTAAAAAAATAACTATAATTAACCCATTTGCCAGAATCTAGAGTAAGCAACGAAAAGAGACAATATAACGTAATGCGATACTGAAATAAGTAACTTGAAATCGGTGTGTCGTTTGATGGTTTAGAGGTTCAAGCGCAAATAGTTTCATTTATAATGATGCATAAAATCTGTAATAGGTATATCTTGAAGAATCACAACGAACTGGTTAACATTCATTCTTCAGGAAACATTGTAAATATTTGAGAACAAATAGAAGACTTATGTAATTTTATTAGAATCATGCTTTTCACAACGTACTCTATTTCAATTAAACAGTGTATATTTAAAAGTCTATACTAAAACCAATAACTCATGTTATATCTCAGAATTATAACCAAGACAGAGACATAGATTTCACTGATATATTACATACATACATACATACATACATACATACATACATACATACATACATACATACATACATAAATACATACATACATACATACATACATACATACATACATACATACATACATACATACATACATACATACATACATACATACATACATACATACATATACATTTATGTGCATATGACAACATCTCCAGTGTATACACTGAACAAACGTAATTAAATACAATGTTTTTCTGTAAATGTTTTACGATAATTATTCTATAATAGGTTTCTCTCAAATATATCTAATAGTCTTGTGTAATAAATCTAGTTGTTTCTTTCTCTTATGACAAGCTGTATTTTACAATCCGTTATTCTTTAACTCTTCCGCTGCCTGTATAATATCAATATTTTTATCTGAACGGCTGTCTGACTCGTAAAACAAATTTCTGAGAGGACCAATTTGTGTTATGTATATTTCAATGTATCTTACCTTGTTTTCTATATACTTTTATCAGGTTGTGCGTTCCGAGCTCAAAATCTCTCGTGGAAGCGCCATCCAACCAAAATGCAAATATATGGGAAATTACCACCTGTGTCATCTCTTGTGAAAGGTAGGAGAGTCCAGTTTGCTGGACATTGTTGTAGAGCTGAAAAAGAAGTAATTTCTACTCTTCTCCTCTGGAAGCCATCTACTCGCAATACCGGAGGGCGCACACTCTCCTACCCTGATGTAATCTCCAGGGATACAGGCATCCAGCAACAGGACCTCCGTAATGCCATGATGGACCATGAAGTCTGGCATAACATAGTAAATTCCATTGTCTCGACCACGGTCGAACAATGATGATGATGATGAGTTCTATATACATATATATATATG
Source organism: Octopus sinensis (assembly GCF_006345805.1). NCBI lineage: Eukaryota > Metazoa > Mollusca > Cephalopoda > Octopoda > Octopodidae > Octopus > Octopus sinensis. The sequence goes on along the minus strand of NC_042998.1, from coordinate 103,204,381 downwards.
CCTTTCTAATTGTCTTGAACAACACAACCCCTGTTTGAATGAGTCGAGCTGTCATATATAATAGCCTAGATGCGATAATGAGAGTTCATTTCTTTTGCAATAATAATTTTTCGTATATTTTTCACTTTCCTTAAAGGATATATACCTATTTTAATATACCTGCTACGATTTCCCTATTCCTTTGTTCTTACAAATCAGATCCACTTTCGTTCATGCCTGCTAAGCGTTCACTGTTCCTAATAAGTTTTCATTTCAGTACCAGTTTTATTTTCAGTTAAGCATCTACATTTTTAACTATATAAAAACATTCTTTAATAAAAACAAATTCTAGATAGCTTTCCATTTCATGCCTATTTCAGGCAAAATTCATTAAAGATTGTCTATCTATCTATCTATCTATCTATCTATCTATCTATCTATCTATCTATCTATCTATCTATCTATCTATCTATCTATCTATCTATCTATCTATCTATCTATCTATCTATCTATCTATCTATCTATTTATCTATATGTCTGTCTGTCTATCTGTTTGTCTGTCTGTCTATCCGTACGCATGTACGTACGAGTGTGTGTGTATGTATGTAGTTGACTCTTCTGCCGTTTCGACGAATGAAAGTTTAGTAAGGATGGTTTGTACAGGGTCAGTCCCACTCTGCCCTCCTCCAAAGTTACATTGATCTGGTGCAAAATATGACGATTCAGTAGTTAACGGCTGCAGAAATTTCTACTTTCTCTTAGCTGAGCAGCTGTAGAGTTGAAGGACATCATCTGTCCCCCAGAGCTGCTGGGGTGTCTGTGAGTGACCTTCTTTCAGCGGCACTTCTGGAACATATTAAACCAGAGTGCGTGTGTGTGCGCGTACGAATTTATGAACGTAATGAGAGTCTACGCCGAGAGGAACTACATTAAAATGGCAGAGATAATGGAAGTTAATTGAATTATAGCACTTAGATTCTTCCCTCCCTGTAGCAAGTCCTTATATCCTTGAGATCTACTTTGCTTTTCAGGTCAATATCATTGTTAAATAATATCAGTAGAGAATGCACAGCGGACCGACTGACTACCTCTGCACCCGACGAAAATTACTACTAATCAATAAAATGAAATAATAAACTCGTCTTTAAAAAATACATGTTTCTCAGTACAAGCAACATTTTAGTTTCTAATTAATTTATTCTGAAACGTAATATGTTAGTTATTTGTGTGTGTTTTATGAACGGAATCCCGACAAAATATTTCTGAAATTCTCACTTGATGACTTACCACGGTTCAAACAGTAATTAACAATCTTCAAATAGTATTTAAAGCAAACTTTCTTAGAAATTTAATTTTCTTTGTTTACAAATATTAGTAACTTAAACAATACACAATTACACTAGAAAAGGAAACATGCAATCTATATTATTTGACAATTTTATCAAATTTCTGTACATTTGAAATGATGCAATTGTTAAATGGATTACATTTTAAAGAAGTTCAGTGTAATGAGAAAAAAGACCTATTGTTCAGTAATAATATCACGTAGTTTCGAAAATAGTAAATACCCGATAGTCTGTAATAAAGTGTATATAAAAACATATAATGAAAACAACTATTGCATCACATGATCCCCGCATTTCTCTCTGCAATAAGTATTGAAATATACACCTTTTCAAGCGAAATGCATTAGCATGTCTGTTCGTAAGGCCGCTAACTAGGAGAGTCGTTAGAGAATAATACACTATGTCTTACAGCATTGATTCCATTTCTCTGTTCAAATCTGCGATGATCAACTTCACCTTTTACTTCATCGGGGTTGATATATATATATACGATACCACTCAAGAACTCGGAAACATTATTCTACTCTCGGAAACATCTTCGTGAAACATAATTTTTAGCAACCTGATCCCAACATTCATTATACTTTCTCTCTGTCGATTCGATAAGAAAGCAAAGCCAGGAAGATTGATTTGTAAGCTGAAGCAATTTTCGATTTCGTAGATTGCAATTACGGCAGTGTTTTAAAAGCTTCATTTCTTTAAATGGTTCTTTTAATGAAAGTAGGATTTGATTAAGCTGAAAGATATATATAAAAAAAAAAGGAAAATGACTGATGTTTTACATTCACTGAATTGCGATTTTATATATCATATTTAGAAGATATACGCTAGGGGGCCCTAAATTTGACATTGACAGTACTAAACAAAAACATTGTAATTTCTTTCTATTGATAATCCTTTGATGTGTGTGTGTGTGTGTGTGTGTGTGTGTGTGTGTGTGAGAGAGAGAGAGAGAGAGATAGAGAGAGATAGAGAGAGAGATAGAGAGAGAGAGAGTGTGTGTGTGTGTGTGTGTGTGTGTGTGTGTGTACAGACGCAGTCGAGGCTGTGTGGCACCTTAGGCAAGTATCTTCCATTATAGCACCGGGCCGACCAAAGTCTTGAGTGTTTGTGTCTTTGTGTCTGTGTTTGTACCTCATCATCTTCTTGTCACCCACTGCTGGGTTGCAGTTCGGCAAAATAACCCGATAGAATAAGTACCAGGCTTAAACAAGTGAGTTCTGGGGTTGAGTCATTCGACTAAAAATTCATCAAGATGATTCCCCAGCATGACCGCAGTCAAATGACTGAAACAAGTAAAATGTATAAAAAAAAGATATCCACATAGATAATAATTTATCAGATTTTTTAATAATTGATCTGATTTAATTTTCCTTGTACACCTACAAAAGACTAATATGCCACTGCCCTTATATTTCGAAAAAGCCCATATTTAATCATCGCATCCTAATACGAGTGAAATTCAGCCTAGGTGGCTTGTACAACAAAATAATGTTGATACCTGCATGGGAAAGATGTATTAAATAGCGTATATTTTGTAAAAAGTCAATCATAAATTTGATGAGACAGCCGGTACATATATTAGTGTCAGGTATTCCTTTTAATTCCATTATTCTATAAAGTTTAGCCACCGTATTCACCATTCCCTTATTATATTTAGTTTACAACCCTCAATATTCAAATATTGCAATATGATATGCAATATTCACCCCCAAATCTTATTAAAGTTTTCATATTTATAGCTCCAGTTTGAATATTATGTAAATAATAGTACACGAGTTCAACAAGAAAAGAGAGGATAACTTTAGTAAAAAGTGAAAATGAAAGAGAGAAAAAACAAATCATTGATTAGAAAATCACCGAGGCTAATTACATGCTATGACATAATAGAACAAAATTATTTTCTTCCACCGTTATTATTTGTTTTGCGAGTCGTACATAGTTAAAACTCGCTACTCTTTAAATTCTAAACTAATGTTTCTATTGCTCACATCAACACAGAATTCTATATATGGAAAACGTATGATTAAAAAAACAAACTTTCATACTACAGGATGGCCAAAAAGCCACGCACCATCCTGCAGTATGTGAAATTGCTAACATTCTCTTATTTTATCTATTTCACAACTGCTGATATTACTCAAAAACCAATCCTCATTGAATAGAGGCAGATAATCAACAAGGCGGGGGCAAGGTAATGGTGTGGTGTTGGATTTTGCACAATCAAATAATTAGACTCTTTTATTTTGAAGGTTCTGTAACAGAGTTAATTCGTATCTGGACATGCTTAGCAACAAGATGACGCCTCACGTGCATTCACTCGGAAGGGAAAATCCTGTCTGGTTTCGGTCGAATGGAGCTCCGCCCCATTATACATTACACGTTCGTAGTTTTCTGAGATGGTTCGAGCGTCGCGGGCCAATTGAATGGGCACGAAGGTCACTAGATTTAACTCCCATGGACTTTTTCTTCTGGGGCTACATCAAATCCCTTGTGTATTCTGAAAAGATTCGTGACCAAAGACAATTTCTTCAAAGAATGAAGAGCTATTTGAGAAGGTTTATGCCAAATTCAAATTCCGTATGGACACTTGTTTGAAGCTATATGGCCAACATTTTGAATATATGCAATGGATCACATACTTCATATCTTCTGTGGTACGTGACTTTGTGACCACCCTGTAGAACATTTTGCATTCGTTATACAGGTGTAGCTTATAGGCTTTTAACTATCATATATATTTTACTTCATTAAATTGTGTTGAATATTTTATATAGACTATGGCACACACACACACACACACACACACAGACGCACGCACACACATACATCCCATGCACACACATACACACTTATACACACACATATATAAATACACAAGCACATAAATACATATCCTTGTTAATATGGTCTAAGCCATACAGACAGTCAATTCAATGTTTATATTCTGAAGAAGTGTATGTATGTATGCCCGTATGTATGTATGTATGTATGTATGTATGTATGTATGTATGTATGTATGTATGTATGTATGTATGTATGTATGCATGTATGTATGTATGTATGTTTGTATCTATGTATGTATGTATGCCCGTATGTATGTATGTATGTATGTATGTATGTATGTATGTATGTATGTATGTATGTATGTATGTATGTATATACGTACTTATCTCATTATTCAATTTTCTTTCAGGGTTTCTTGCCAATAGAAAAAGAGTCGGTTTCCAACCTAGATCCAAGGCTCCTTCATTGGAATTTCAACATCAGCAGCAAGGTATTTCTGTATGTATGTATGTATGTATGTGTGTATGTATGTATGTATGTATGTATGTATGTGTGTATGTATGTATGTATTTATGTATGTAAACATGTTTCTATGTATATGTGCAGATTTGTATATTTTGTTTTATGTATGTATTCTCAAGCATCAGGTTGCATATCTGGACAAGCTCATATATATTTAAAGGGTAAGCTTCTGGAAAGTTTTACAGACTTTTACATTTCCAGCGATGGATGGGATCTGTAGTCTTCGAATTAGCTTTTTCCTTCCTGGTTTCGAGAAGCCTAATTTCGCAAGATTGGTATTTAGGGATTGTTACATATTGCAGGGCCGCAATAATTACCTGAACTTGTAATCTGGATAGAGTAACTGTAGATTTGTCAATAGTTCAGCGTAGATATCCTCTTTTTCACCGATATTCAGCTTTATTTTAATATCCAATGGGCAGCTAATTTCCACAACGGTACACAGTTTCACATCTCTATCCCAAATCATTATATAAGATCTGTTGTGCTTACGTTTTATTAAAGTTTCCACTGGGACATTCCACCAATACTCCATTTTATTATGAGTGGTTATGGATTCCGCCATACTGTGGGCTCTAATTTCTTTGTTCTAGAGTTATCCTTCTAACGGATTTCATTATAGAGTGCCCTAGCTACAGCATCATGTCTCATCGTTACATAACACCATGAAGACATTTTCGGACAACTGAGTATGATGTGGGTGATATCTTCGGTGTTAACTTCACTAAGACTGCATCGGTTGTCACATTTTACTGCTTTTCCTCCATCTCTATCTCTTTTGTGCATCAGGTATTTGGTTGATATTTCCTGTTCCTGGATTGCAAAGGCATACCCTTCAAAGTGGGAAATAGCAATCCGGTTATTGGTCAATGAGAGACTGCTTTGATGATCAATGTTACTATCATTTCGGAGCTTCCTATTAACATCCATGCTTCGTCTTCTGCTCATATAGGCTCATCCTTTCATGTAATAATGCGTTGCGGTAGACTCGTACGACTTCTTTGGGCATGCATTTAAGGTTATCAAACAAGGAATGTTGGTCAAAGAGCTGCCTTCCAATTCATATAATGTTATCAGCCTCATCTATGCAAACGTGGTCAAGGGATGCATTTCGACACTTGGTGTTTAAAAGATGAAGCAGAAAGTATATGATACGACGTCCAAAGGCATTTTGAATCAGTATTCAGCCTCTTCTGCTTTGCTTTCATTTTAGGTAGTGACGGTCTACCTCACTGTCTACCCGGAACTTATGTGCTGTTAGTATTTTCTGGATTTTTACATGTATGTATGTATGTATGTGTATATATGTATGTATGTATGTATGTATGTATGTATGTGTGTGTGTGTATGCATGTATGTATGTATGTATGTGTGTGTATGTATGTATATATATATGCATGTATGTATACATGCATTTATATATACATACATGTATACATATGTATATATATATTTATATGTATATTGTATATATATATATATATATATATATTATATATATATATAATATATATATATATATATATATATATATATATATATATATGATAAGTGGATTAACTGTTGAAGTGGACGGACGTCTATTTGTTTCTCTCCCAAGTCAGTAGCAAGCTACACAGCTTCAAAACTAACTGACCTTAAATATATATATATTTGTAACCACGTGTTTGCCTACAAACCCGTAAGTACGTTTTCATTTAACTACAAATTGTTATATACACCTGTTTTTCTTTTAATATCCTCAAACAACCAAATAATCAAAAACTCACACCCTTAAGAGAGAACATTTATATATATATACACTTCTTTAACTCCCAAGAAAGAATATATATATTTTCAAAAATCAAAAGGAAGACAAACAAAAGAAAAACAAACATGACTAACTTGCAGGCCTGCAACAGACGAAATTGGTCTGATAACGAAATTGATGTTTTAATAAACACATGGTTCTCTCTTTCCCAAACACAAAATCTAAATGTTTTGTGTTTGAATGAGATTGCCGAAAAAACATCACAAGTGGTCAACACACGATCCGTCAAACAGATTCGTAGCAAGCTGAAACATATCGAAGTATCTTTCAAACTGACAAAAGACCATTTTGAGAAGCTTCTTCATATTTTCACAGTTCAAGAACAGCAACAGCTAGAAAATCAGCAGCCACAACAACAACAACAACAGAATGAGCCACTCCTGGTTCCCAGCACAATGGCTGACCCTAACATCGGTCAAGCACAACAACAACAACAACAGCCACAGCAACAAGAACAACAACAGCCACTCCTCAACTCTAGCTTACTAGACGATTCACTAAATGCCAGTATCTTTTCACCGCTCTCACAGCAACCACCACAATTATCATCATCATCATCACCACCGCTGCCACCATCGTCTTCTATCACCAAAAATACCAACAGAAAACCAAATAAGAAACCATTGCCCTCTTCCCCCACATCACCACCTCAATACTACTGCAGTAACAAAAACTTAAAGAAACATAGGAAGCAGAATGCGCCCCCCACGACACAAACAAGAAATCCCCAAATATGCCGCTATTCACTGCGCCAGAGACTCTGCACAAATAGTGACTGCATCTTCACGCATCTACCCGGCACTAGACGCACTACCGGCCAAGGCCAAAGCACGCATCCCACAATAACATCAACACCACCAAATAGTAAATCGAAATTCAAAACACACACAACTCGGAGTCCCAAAATCTGCCGGTATTCCCAACGTGAGAGAACATGTCTACTGAGTGACTGTCCCTTCACTCATCTTCCAGGGACCCGACGCACAAGCCAACACACAAACCTGAATAAAAATAAAAATAGAAACACACCATGCTGCAGTAATGCTGGTCCAGTCTTTTCAGGAAGACACAAAGACAACAACAACAAAAGTGGAAACTACAACCCTATCCAACAGTGCAACCACACCTCCAGCCAAAAACTGCTCCCTAAGCAGGAAAATTCTTTTTTAGCCATGTTGAACATGACAAAAGAGATACACAAAAACATTCTAGCCATCACTCAACACCATCCTATGCTATTACCCCAGTGCACCAATTCCCCACATTGCTGCCACTAACACACACAAAAAATCCAAGCCCCCTGCAACAGTCAAAACCAGCCACTACACTAACCTCCACATTCCTACTCAATGCACAAGGTGTCAGCCCTTCCATCAATGCACAAAAATGGAAGGTCCAATTCATTGAAGACTGGGTTGGTAACCATTCACACCACATCCCTTTCTTCATTCTCACTGAGACCCACCTTGACAACTCCCACTTGGAAGCCGAAGTGAGAGTGAAGAATTTCACAACCATCCGCGCGGATCATATCGGCAGGAGGAAGGGTGGAACTGCCATTTTCCTGCATGATTCATTTACGGCAGATGGAAATAGTATATTCTCCAACGGCTACTGTGAATCAGTCACCGTGCACAACAAAGCCAATGACCTGACAGTATCGGGCTCTATAGGCCGCCCAAAACACCCATACTGTGCTTTAAAGAATGCCTCAACAGCATTAAGTGCTTTATTCAACAGTGCCATTCTAGCAACATACTCATGATGGAGACTTCAATCTACCCTGTGTTGACTGGACTACAAACTGTTTGAAACCAAGCACTCCCGCCTCAACCGCTGACAAAGAAGCAGCAGAGTCACTTTTCGACTTTACGAATGAGTTTTTCTTGTCCCAACTTGTCCTTGCACCAACAAGACATCAGAACATTTTGGACCTAGTGTTTAGTAACCACACTAACACTATACATAACGTTACAGTGGAAAAAACCCTTCTTTCAGACCATGACATGGTTCTCTGTAACATGAAATTCCACCAGCCGAAAGCTAATCCTAGTGACCTTCCTCCAGCCCACCCATTTGACAACATGGATCTCCATAATGCCAACTGGGATGCAATCAGGAACGAGCTATCACATGTTGACTGGTCCTTTACACATACACACATCTCCACCAACCATAAAACATCTTGGCAGATCTTTGTAGACACCGTCACAGACATATGTGCAAAACACTCCCCACCAAGACCTGTGAACAAAAAGTGCAGAATCCCCCAAAACAGAAAAACCATTATCAGAAAAATAAAAAGAACAAACAAAAAATTAACAAACTAAAGTACTGCCAACAGCAACACACACATTCGACGGCTATCGCACTGCTTGAATCTAAAAAATATAACCTCCAACAATGCATGAAGACCCTCATCAATAACCAAAGATCAGCTGAGGAGAAGTGGGCCATTGAAAAAATCAAACTCAACCCCAAAGTGTTCTTTTCATTTGCGAGGAAACGCAGGGTTACTGTCTCCACTGTAGGCCCTCTAATTGACGAAACTGGCACTCTCCAAGATAATGCCAAATCCATGGTCGAGATACTGCAGAAACAATACTGCTCTGTTTTCAGCAATCCTGATATGGCCGATCTGGGCTGTATCAGTGATGTCAACCCCCAACACACTATATCGGACATAACGTTTAGTGCCCCTGATGTCTTAGCGGCGATAAACGAAATAAAACACAATTCAGCAGTAGGCCCCGATAGGTTCCCTGCTTGTGTCCTGAAGGTGTGTCGACACCAACTTGCATCTCCCCTTGCTAATCTGTGGAGAAACTCACTGGATGCTGGCTATATTCCAAAAAACCTTCTGTCCCAGTCTGTTGTCCCAGTTTTCAAAAGGGAAACAAGTCACTTGCAGTGAATTACCGTCCGATCTCACTCACCTCTCATATCATCAAGGTATTTGAGAGGGTGGTGAGATCTCGAATAACCCAATTTCTGGAAAGCAACAGACGGCTGATCTCCAACCAACATGGGTTCCGTAATGGAAGGGACTGCCTAACGCAGCTCCTGCATCACTTTGAGGACATTTTGAGAGCTTTGGGAGAGGGCTCCAACACCGATGTCATCTACCTTGATTTCAGTAAGGCCTTCGACAGGGTCGATCACAAGATCCTATTGAAAAAACTATCCAACATTGTGTCTCTGGAAAGTTACTGAAATGGATCAAGTGTTCCTGACAGACAGATCTCAACATGTTGTAGTTGAAGGGGTAAAATCAAGCCCAGCCAAAGTCAGTAGTGGCGTTCCGCAAGGCACTGTGCTGGGCCCACTTCTTTTCATCATTACATTAATGACATTAATGACATCATCAAGCGCAGCAACATAAAAATCTTTGCAGATGACTCCAAGCTACAGAAGGTCATAAATGAGGCGAGTGACCGGACATGCCTTCAGTCAGATCTACAGGCTGTTATCCAATGGGCAGAAAAAAACAATATGCTGCTGAACGAGGATAAATTTGAGCTAATCCACTTTGGAAAAGAGGATGCCCTGAAACTCCCATACTCCCTCCTTCAGGTGAACTCTCGCGGCGTCCAACAACATCAGAGACTTGGGAGTAATTGTGGACAACAACATAAGCTGGGCCACTCATATAAACACCAAAGTTGACATGGCCCGCAGAATTGTTCCTGGATTCTCAGAACTTTCCAGTCGAGAGATATCCACACATTATCCTTCTCTTCTCCACTTTTGCCCGACCCCACCTTGAATACTGTTGTCCACTGTGGTCTCCCCACACAATACAAGGTATCATAAAAGTTGAAGCACCTCAAAGGGCAATCACAAAAAAGATAGATGGCATGACAGGCCTCGACTATTGGGGTCGACTAGAAAAGCTAAAACTCTATTCTCTCCAACGTCGTCGTGAGCGCTACATCATCTGCATGATGTGGAAAATATTCCATCAGCATTGCCCAAATGATGTTGGCATCACCTTCAAGGTATATCCAAGGCTTGGCCCCGTGCCATCCGCCCAAAACAAAAATCGCACTCTCATCTCATAACAACAATACGGCACAATTATTTCACCTCAATTGGCCCCGCTTCTCTTAACATTACACCAAAACACATTAAAACAGAAACTGACCCTATAGGGTTCAAGAAGTCTTTGGACAGATTCCTTCAAGAAATCCCGGATAAACCCCCTACACCCGGATATGTCTCTGTAAACAATAACTCTCTACTTGAGTGGGCCATAGTGCCCAAATTCTGACTTGAAAGACTTCACCAGGTGGTGCTATTAAGTTAGACATGGCCTGGGCCAATAATGGCCGAAACCTATCAAAGTATCAAAGTATATAATATATATATATATATATATATATATATATATATAATATATATATATATTTATATATGTATATATATATATATATGCGCACGCGCACGCTCTCTCTCTCACACACACACGCATATATGTAGTCAATTAGTTTCACAAGTTGTGGAATTTATTTTAATTTTGAGAAAAAATTGATTTTTTCATTTCTCTTTTCTATTAAGTTGTAACTATTTTTACCACTCTGTTGATTTCCTGTGATTTATTTAAGCATGTCATGAAGGATTGTATAAGCAATGTTTCTCGTGATTGATAGTCACTGTTTATCAACTTTCCGTACATTGTTGAATTGTAACCACTTTTTGGAATACGTTTTATTTTCGGTTATAATTATATTTAGAGCTGAACTCCTATACTAGCAATTTTAAACGAAAATTTCTGACTTCCAGTTTGTATATTATTATTATTCATACACAGCATTAATTCAAGATGCTCTTGTACAAAAGTACACCGCTTATTTCTAAATTATAGATTTATGGAAAATATAGTTTAAGGATATATTATCAGCTTATGATCAAACGGCTTGTATCACAGAATGTAGTTTGATTTATATAGATGTTACTTTTGATAAATCATTTTCGTTATAAATAAATGTGGATTATATGAGTAGATCCAGCATACGATGCAAACTATGGAATGCCGACGAATGAGCTGTAGCATGTGTTCAATAAAATCTGCTTTATTCTGCTGCGTAATTGTAGCGGCATGCTTAGTTAGGATACGCATGTAAAAAATGAGAAATGACCATGCAAGACCAACGTTCGAAATATAATAGGATGTAAAATATATACATGTGAGTTTACATAAGAAATAAATGTGTACACACACATATAAACACTGGAACACACACTCACATATATATATATATACACTAGCATTAGATGAATTTTGTAATCCATGTGTGTATACATCTTCCAATGACTATATGCCAAACATGTCTCTTTTAGCAGCAAATAAGCGCAAACGCTACTTTACGCGTCCCTTAATCATCAGCAGCACGCGCCTAGAACCCTGATAATCCCTTTAAATGATAGGTCTCATTATAATCGGGTTCGTCTTCTGACAAAAGCACATCCTTACCATTTTGCCTGTCCTATGTACCACAAATGATACACAGGACATATTTCCCTGTCGTCCATAAATCAAATGTGATACATATTCCCAATTTGTTTTCAGTCACCAGAATAACAGGGAAGTTATGATAGAAAAGCTTTATGTTGTTCAGAACATATGAGACATGGGCTAACTAGAAGTCTGAAAACAGGCACGAACATTTAATTCAAGCATATAAAAATTACTTGGACAGGAAAGAAGGAATTACCATAGAAAGTGTCGCAATCCAATGGCTGTCCCGTCTCTAATTATTGACACTCGGAAAAGCCATGTGAAAACTACAACAGTGTGTTGCCTTCACACATGAGACTACTAATTTCAAAATATCAAGCAACATCCACATAACAAGTACCTGCAGCATAAGGTTCCACACAATAAATAACTGAATGAATGAATAAATGAATAAATAAATAAATAAATAAATAAATAAATAGATAAATAAAGAGAACGAGGCCAATAAAAACACGCCTGTATCTAATGAGTAATACCGTTGCAGATGTGGAACGAACATTTTCAAAGTCTTGAAAATATATATGCTGTGAAGATTAGTAGCTTGCTTACCAAACCACATGATTCCGAGTTCAATTCCACTGCGTGGCACCTTAGGCAAGTGGATTTGGCAGATAGAAACTGAAAGACACTCGTCGTTTATATTATATATATATATATTATATATATATATATATAAAAATATTATTCGAGACAAAACCACTATTTTGCAAAACAAACAAGGAAAGACTTAATCAATACATAAATTTTAATAAATAGTCAAAAAAACCGCCACTACAATCGTTTCTTGTCTTGATCGACAATCTTCAGGTGGACTTCCAATCTTTTGAATCTGGGGTAGCAAATGAATTCACAAATTGTCCAATATTTTCTATGTTGTGATCAACTCTTGTAGCATTCTTCAAGTGGCTGACTTCATATTCTTCAAGTGGCCGTACATCCAAAACTACAATTTTTCCTTCTGGTTTAGGGATCTTCAGTTGGTCCTCATTCCTGTTATTTAACCAAATATCAAGATCGCTTGTGCTGACTTGACCAACTTTTGGAAATTTCATATTCATAGCATTTATAACTTGGTTCATTGTAAATTGTTTCAAACTTGAGAATAGACCTGTTGAAGATCGTCCAGTTGAATCCATCTTTCAGTGGGTATGGATGGTAGTCCGTATGTCCTTAGGTAAAAGGCAAGGTAAATTCAGGCAGTGTTACGGCAAAGTATGAGTGGTATGTTCACAGCATAAATATCCAGGCAATATTTTGGCAGAAATAGGAATGGTGTGTTTATAATGAGATATATATATATATATGCATATTTGTGTGTCTGTGTTTGTCCCTTCATCATCGCTTGACACAGATGTTGGTGTGTTTACGTCCCCGTAACTTAGCAGTTCGGCAAGATAGAATAAGGACTAGGCTTACAAAAAATAAGTCCTGGGATCGATTTGCTCGACTAAAGGCGGTGCTCCAGCATGGCCGTCGTCAGTATACCGAAACAAATGAAAGAGTAAATATGTAAACTGAATATAACAAATTTCCTGTTTTTAGATGGCTAGAGTACCTCTCCGCCATTCTGTCTTACGAAGTCACAACAGGTGGTACTCTGAAATCACTGTCATCCATATTGTAATAATAAATGTGACGCTCAAATGTATTGAAGCGCCTTCAACTTATATTTGACAGTTTTTATAAATAAATGTACATAAATACAAACCATAAACGCATATGATATAAATGTGAATATTTTTTTGCTGGAAATAGTTGAGATGGTAAACGTTTTTAATTTTCATTCCTTTCGAGAATTTATCCTTTTTTTGTTGTCTTTGAGTTTTCTACTGCTCTTTCTAACTCAACGCTTTCCTATTTGGAAGCATCTTATTGCATTTCTATATGAATAATATATAGTCTAATGACTAATTCGTTTTTTGTGCTAGGCCACTGGTAATAATAATTTATTATTACCCTATGCACTATGTTTAAATATTGTTTGATAAATTTCTTTGAAATTTTTACCGGCATCCTCTCTGTCACCGGGTATAATCTGCGTCTGCGCAGTGGTTTGAAAAGTTAGGATATACAAACCGTTAGTTCTACGTGTGGATCTGGCTGTCTGTACGTCTGAAATCTAAAGGCTATCCCACTGATGAAAACTGGCCTTCAGTGAATATTTTTTGCGGGAAATAGTTAGAAACCATGGTCTGGGAAATAGTTGAGATGGTAAACGTTTTTAATTTTCATTCCTTTCGAGAATTTATCCTTTTTTGTGGTCTTTGAGTTTCCTACTGCTCTTTCTAGCAAAACGCTTTCCTATTTGGAAGCTTCTTATTGTATATTTATAAATATATAGACTTTTCGTGGCTGTGTGGTAAACAGCTTGCTTCCTAACCACATAGTTCCGTGGTCCCTTGTAAGTGGATTTGGTAGACGGAAACTGAAAGAAGCTCGTCGTGTATATATATATATTTGTGTGTTCATTGTCTCCCCCACCGTCATATATATATTTATGAAAATTGTGGCAGAAAGGAACGTCACGGAATCTGATTAGGCGGATCAACAAACAACATAGAAACGAAAGTAAACATTTATATATGTATAAATGTGCGTGTGTGTACGGTGATATGTATACATTAATCCTAAAATGTCATAATGTGTGCTGTTAAAATTCAGCAATGTATGTGCCTTCCTTTCCAATACTAACTGATATCTGAGAATTTGCCCTCTGGTTATATATTCAAATGATAATAAAAAAAGGGGTAATCATCCACTGGATGATGAAATTATTGGCTATCCTTAACAGGGTGCTCTGGGAGATCAAAGTGTTATGAAAAATAATTGCTCGCGTGGTCGACGGAACACCAACCATTGAACGCGTGGAGGCATGTATGTTGTTAACATTGTAAGTTATAAGCTACATATTCAGTATCACTTAATTTGATTAGTAGCCGTTAATCCTTTGGACTTATCTTTCTGTGTAAACTTATAGTAATTGATTAAACAGAAATCAATGTATGGTGAATATGAAAACTACTGCTATACACGCATAGAAAAATCGTGCTCTGTATTTCACAGAAAATTAATGTGTTATTCACTTATTTTCCTACATGTGTTATGGAAGTTAATGGGTTAAAGGATTGTTTGTATCACATAGACCATATACCAAGAAGAGGATCGAAAACAGATGAATGTGTTCTCATACTGTATTATATATTAATTAAAGTATTTAGTTCTTTAAAGAAATTACTATTGATGCAAAAATTATTTTTTATTGTACAATAAACTGAACATCTATAAAAATCCATTTATTTCTAATCATTCCGTTTATTGAAAAAGACAGCGGCAAACTGTCATCACCAGTTTCCTAACCACTTCAAACTACTTGAAAGTGGTCTTTATTTTGTTCTTCATGAAAAACAGGAAAAGAAGAAATCAAATACGGAGAAAATTATTAAACAGATTTCCATGCGGCAGCTGTTGTTTCGACAAGTCTAATTAAAATGACTTAAAGTGAGATTCCTTTTAACAATACCTTAAAGACTTTATAAAAAAGGATTGTTCTTTGCTAAACATGGTTTTCGTTAGAAAAACATTGTTCAACATTGAAACTGGTTAAACCATGCTCACTTCATGCATAAATAATCAAATCAGACATTTTAATCTCTCAAAAATCTGTCTGTAAGATCAATTCACATATATTTACAAATAGTATATTATGTAAATAAATTTGTTCATACAATAATGTAGTAGAACATTATTAAGGGTGGTGTTCTACTGAAAGTAATGTAAAAGTGGGCTTAGCATTCTTAACTGACACACGGATTGGTAGAGGATATCTTCCTCTATAGTTACAGCCTTTCTGTTCTTCAATGCTGAAAAATCAAATATTCGAAGCAAAAGAGAGATTTACCACTAAGTTCTTGAAGAAAGACAGGTGCAGGCTGTCCGACATGCACAGAAGTCTACTGGTTGCACGTTAGACTAAACTGGTTGTTTGTAGAGAAGACACAATTTACAAGAGCAATGAGCAAAGGTGAATGAGAACGATTAATGAAGGGGTAACCAACATTGAAGAAATAAAACGCAGTGGGAGGCCATCAACTGCACCCACTGACACGAATCGTCAACTAATGAATGAACTGAGTGTGAGAACAGACGAGTCACAACACATGAGCTTGCCGTTTAACCCGGACTGTCTTCACAATGCATTATAGGCAGGTTGAAGACTGGGTATCGGAAAGTTTGCATAAAGAGCAGTTGACATTAGATTTGAAGAAGAGCAGAAGTCTACATTGAACTGCTAAAACCTGACCACAATTAATCAAGAAACAACACGAAACGTTCTCTGCATGTAAACATAACTTCTATCGCACCTTTAGACTCCTCCATAGGTCGAAACGCATGCAAAACCAACACACATATCACTTGCCTATATGCATCCACGGTCGTTATAATATACGTACATTTTGTCTTCTTCTCTATCAACGTAAGTATCGTAGGAGCTAGCTATCTGCAATAATCTTTTAAAATTTCTTTAAATTTTTATTTTAATTTTTAATGTATAACCTTTTTAATCTTTTATTTTGAATTGTTTAAATTTTAATTTTTATCCTTTATCCATTTAATTGTATTTGTATCCTATATATATATATTCCCTTAATGTAGGCATTTATTTTTTTTACCTATTCCTACTGACAACTGAACTAGATTTTCTTTCTGGCCAGACCGAATCTAGAATTCATCTATTTAATTAATAGGTAAAAATGCCTTCCTCTTCCTCTTTACCAAAACCTTAATACCTGACCTATCACCCCAAACTGACCCTTACGAAGAATAATATTAGCATCTTATTTTTATCTTTATTTTTTATTTTTTATTTTACTTACGCTCTCATTCATTCTTTCCCACATCTATCTCATTCTTTTCTTTTCACTCTTTCTCCTCTATCTTTTGTTCACTGAGTGAGAATCCATATCTGCCTTTCTCACTCTATATCGGACCATTTTCATACTAGCTAACCACTTAATTCTTTTCCTTCAAAATGAACGCAACATTCACAATACTGCCTAAATACTGCCTGGATATAACTAGGATTATATCTAAGGGCCTATACATTTACGGAAGTACAGACCAACCTCCTTATACTCTGGAAGAAGATGGTCTGTGAACTTTATTCTTCTGTCTGTATTCTTCTATCTACCGTTTTACTAGTTGTTCTTCTATCTACTATTTTTAATGCTGAAAAATTCCAAGCCCTGCGCTACCAGTATCCAAAACTGAATATTAAACTTACAGGGTACACCGGTCCACAGGGAATTTCAATCCCAGAGCCTAAGTCAGTGAGGGACATGGGTATCGACATGAGTGATGATACCTCTTTCCAAGTGCACATTACCAGGATGGCGACAAAGTGCAGACGACTGACTGGATGGATCCTAAGAACATTCAGAACCAGAGATAAGGAAACCATGATGGTTCTCTGGCGGACATTCGTCCTGAGCCGCCTGGATTGCTGCTAACAGCTATGGTCACCCACCAGTGTGAAATTAACAGCGGACCTTCAAGCAATCAGGAGAAGATTCACAAAGAAGATCGTCTCTCTGCAACAGCTCGGCTACTGAGAAAGGTTAAAACAGTTAAGATTCTACTCCCTGGAGAGAAGACGGGAGAGGTATGCAGTAATATCTATCTAGAAGATCCTGGAAGGAATTGTGCCAAATTTTGGAATTGAAAGCTACACCAATGACAGAACAGGACAAGTTACTGTAACAGCCTGGGTTTCAAGGGCCCACAGCTTTTTAATATTCTCCCAAAGAGTCTGAGGAACTTGCACAAAGTAGATGTAGGAGTTTTTAAATCAAAGCTGGACCTCTTCCTGTCGAGAGTCCCAGATGAGCCTACCTCACGGCAAGAGATGCAAATGAGGGTAGCTATATCAAACCCCATGCTTCACCAAGTGCCACATATTAGAGGAGGCTCTTAGTAATAACAGTGTAGCAAAACGGCGGTGCATCAACATGGCCACAGCTCTGAGCGGAATCTAGAGAAAAAAATGTAATTATATTAAAGGGATCAGATTAACCGCTCCAACACCAATGATACCAATGAGGCCGAAAAGCACCTTAATTCTCCTTCAGCACAGGTTGTAAACGGGTAAATGAAAAATGATAAATACAAGGCTTTTATTTTACGCTGACCATTAAAGTAATTTTATCCTTAATTCTATAATGAAAAATAAAAAATGCTCCTGATCAAATGACATTCACTCCAAGATTATTTTGATAAAACGCACGTGGTTAAAATAAAAAATGCAAATACAATTTTTTCTAGTATATACATGCAGATGTATGTATATGGTCGTGCGGCTTTGGTGTTCGTACGGGTATGTATAAATATTTGTACTTATATGCTTAAGAATGTTGTGCTGACGCTGGCAGTATGCATTTCATTACATTTAGCCTGAAATCGTTTCGATACACAATTATATGGAATGTTGTATTTATCAATGTTTATTTGCCCATTTACAACGTGTGGTGAAGGAGACCTCAGGTAGTTTTCAGTGTCATTTAGTATCTGTCTCTAGAGTTTTGGAGCGGTTAATCCGATCCCTTTAATATAATTATGTATATAATTATCAATTTAGTATATAAAATTACCTACAAGGTTTTTATTTTACGCTGGCCACTTCATAAAATTATTTAAGTGATTTCATCCTTAATTCTATAAACTATATATTATTTATATATATATATATATATATTATATATATATATATATATATATATACACACAACGGGCTTCTTTCAGTCTACATCTACCAAACGGCTCCAAATGTTTTGGTCCACATGAAGCTATAGTAGAAGACCCCTGCTCAAGATGAAAGCAAGATTCTTATGACACAACCATACCATGCCTGCGCAAGTATATACACACATATATATATAAACGGAGCAAATAATTCACGAAAAAACAATTTGCGAAGATATCATTAACTTTGTTATTATCTAGTGTAACAATTTTGGCGACTTGAATAAGTGTTTGACTGTTATTTCCAGCAGGTAGACATACCTAGTATGTCCTTTGATTAAATTTAATCCTTCAGCTATATATATATATATATATATATATATATATATATATAGAGAGAGAGAGAGAGAGAGAGAGAGAGACAGACAGACAGACAGAGACAGAGATAGATGGATAGATAGATAGACACTTGTCATTAAAGTGATTCAAGGCACTCGTCAGCACCAGTATACTAATGACCTCAGTTACTTTAGTGACGTATATATTTCTGCCTTTTAGTTGTGAAATTGCGAACCCACCCTTACTATATACGCAAACACCACTGTTAATGTGTATCTGTGTACGCGCGCATTTTTGTGTCGATGTGTATGAGAGAGAGATAGAGGGGGGAGAAGGAGAGCAATAAGAGAAACGTAGTTTCTGACTTCACAGATAATTTACCAGTTACCAGAATAGGAGACTGCTTAATTCAACCTTGATTTCAAATCAGAGTACAGAAAGACAAGACTTGTGATGCATTGTGTTCGATGATCTTATGACTTTTGGTGCCATAACATATTTAAATATTTAAATTTATTGTTCTTGTCTGAAAAGAAAATATTCAAATAAATTTTCCGTGTAACTCTTCTTGAGTTTATGTGTAAAACATCATGAGATTACACCGTCTAGAAAGATTCTGACAACAACATTTATAAACAGTTGTATATATCGTTTCATATAATACTTCTGAATCATTTTCACGTAATAACATATTTTGCTGAAAAGTATGTAGTAAAATGAATATTTATACAAATGCCAATGCTAATATTGTCATCAAGATGTTAACATTATATGTATAAGTTGAACTGCTCTTTTTCTAATCCTAGCCTATTTTGCATTGTCACAGAAAATTTGCATCTTCTCAAAAATAAATCATCAAATAAAAACACAAAGAAAAGAAAATCTCTAAACATGACAAAGTCTGCATTGTAGCTGTTCGAGGTATCTGAAACATTACAAGCAAAATAACCTTAAGCAGAAAAGAAATAAAATTAAATGCAAAGATTGACTCTACTTAAACAATAGAAAATCATTCGATTTCACAAAGAATGTATTGTTGGCTGCCAATATTTGTTCTATGACGATAATAAATCAGAGATAAGAAAAAACTGAGGGATGCACTCGCATAAAAGTAAACAAACTGAATTTGTGCACTGAAGAGAAGATAACATAGCATCAAACAAAAATTAAATATGGCTGCAGCTCAACCAATGCAATAAGTAAAAGAATAAAAGACTAAAGCAAAAGAGTTAAGAATTCTACTTTACAGTGGAAGACTATCTGTAAAACATTGACGGAGCAAATAACGTGAATTACTCAACACGAAAAAAACATTATGTATATATATATATATATATATATATATATATATAGACATGTTTGTTTTATGCTCATTCATAAAAAATATATCAATATGAAAGGTTACTGTATACTTTAGAAGATTACAATTTATTATTCCATAACATGAATAGTATTGACAGTGTCTTCGAAGTTTCAGCCAGCTAAACAATCAGTGATGTGTGAAGCGTTAAGTTAATCTCTACTGAGATAAGAAATTTTCTGGGGTTTGTTAGGTTCAGATATATGGTAATTAGATTGTAGGTTGGGCTGTAGGGAGGGGTTTTGTGGAGAAATTTTATTGATTAAATTTAGAGCATACTATTGTTCATGTTTTCATGTGTGGAGAACTTTGTGAGCAGCTGTGCCTATTTAGGCGTGTCTGATTCAGGCCACGGTATTGTTATATAGTGTTTCAGAGAGAAAGAAGTAGGTAGATAGAGGATAGATTCTGTCAGCGTGTCTTTTAACTACTTTTTGCTTCATTGTATTTAAGAGTTTAATGCTTTGTTTTGGCAATGTAAAGGTCGAAGTTCAAAGATTAGTCCCACATTTACAAAATTAGTAACTGAGTGTGTCAGCTTTGTTATAGTGGAAATTTTAAGGGATCTGAAAAGAATGTATGCATGTTGTAGCTGGTTAGCAAGTTTCTTTATTTGCTAATGTTATTTACAGCATTTCCTGTTTGTATCTGAAAGGTGGAGGAAATTAATTAAGCACGTTATGGTTTGTTAGTATAGAAATGTGTTTATCGCGTGTATTGATGTTCTCAAGAGAATGTGTGTAGTTTGTTAGTATATTTCTCTCTACACGTTTGTAGTTTTGATATGTAAAAATTTGATAAATAATTAAAAATGCCATCCTTTATAGTTTATGGTGTCAGGATTTGGTGGCTATTTACTTATAAACATTTCAATTCTGTTTCAAAGGTGGATATTTTATATAATATTAAGCCTATCGATATATGCAAATTTGTGCATATACACAATGTATACTCACACAAACACACACTCACATACACGCACACACACACACACACACAACACACACACACACACACACACACACACACACACACACACACACACACACACACACCACACACACACACACACACATATATATATCCTGCGAGAACTACGATATGGCGGCGAGTGAAATTATGTAACTAGAATTCACTGCATATTGGTCAAAGAAAACAGCCTGATACCAGAGTATATAACCTACCAAACTGGAAGAAAAACGATATTAGTACGCTTGCTAACGCTCATTTCTTCCTATTGAATGGCTTATATGCCCCAATATTAGACTATTTTCTATAGTCAATACAAAGTAAAGACTTATAATTCTGTTCATTAAATTATATATATATATATATATATATATATATATATATATATATTATATATATATATATATATGTATATATATATATAGATAGATAGATATAGATATATACATGATTAATGATAGAAACGGAAGGTGGAAGATACGGTAATGTTTATTGATCATTACAAATGATTCGATACACCTAGCATCGATTAAAACGAACACTGCGAAACTGAAAGTTCTAACGTGTTTTACCGGTAAACTACAAGGTGTATACCACGCTATATATATATATATATATATTATATAAGCGGGATCAGCCATCTGAATGTGGCTAGGGACAGGGCGGGGTGGTGGGGTGTTACTGATGCATTTAGCCCCAGGCGACTATCGACGTCACCAGAAGAGCCGACACCATCACGGTGTCCTTACTAGCCTGCAAAGGGAGATCAGCCTCACCGAAGATACGGATGCTACACACGGACCGGTTTCGAGGTATTTGCCTCTTGTCAGCGCATGGCAAGCACCGTTCTTCGCTGAGGGACTTCCTGTAGGGACAGGGCGACCCCGCCCTGTCCCTAGCCACATTCAGATGGCTGATCCCGCTTATATTATAGAGCAGTTACTGTTTATACCTCGCTCAGAGATTTATTATATATATATATATATATATATATATATATATATATATATAAAGGTGGGTTCAATTAGAGTTTAAAAAAACGTCTAAGGGATATTTTTATCCATTGAATTAACTGGTGTATTACCCATATGTGATTATGACTATTAGTATTAATGCTCATAAATGATGGGTAAGGAAAAGAAGAAACCGAAGTTTATGTTTCAATTATCAATTTTATTTCCATTTTTTTATTTTTCCTTATATATATATATATATATATAATATAGATATATATAAGTGTAAATGTAAAAAAATACAAACTGGGACAAGAAAGTGAAACATTTAGGAGACGATACAAAAAACACGGAAGCCTTCAATCTTCAGTCAGGAACCGGATCATCTTCGCAATTTCAGGTGATTAATCTTGAGATTGCTCCGATCTGGCCAGCCCGAAAGGAAAATCTAAGCCAAGCGCATTAGATTCCTTGGAAGAAAGCCTCGAATATATACAAAACAAGGACGGAAAACCGGACGATGTTTCACGAATAAAAATACAAAACTATGTAAAAACAATAATGATAACACGAATAAGAATACAAAAATACCTAAAAACAATAATGAATAATAATAACAACAAAAATAGGACGTCACAGACAAGCGTCTTTTCGACAGGACGAGTAAAGTTTTTGAGCTGGCGTTAGAAAAAAGCCTTAGGGCTATATATATATATATATATAGTTCGCATTCGTATTTTGGTTTGCAAGGTACTTGATGTGAATTCGTGTCTAAAGAAATACTATTGAACCTTGGGATGAGCATTATGCTGGTAATAAAAGAAAACACACGCACTGGTTCAATCCTTTATTGTTAGTTAATGGGCTATTTACTCCGCTAACAAATTTATCGATCAGCTGTCTTTTACTTGTTTTTTTTTTGTTGCTAGTAACTAACCCATTAACTAACAATGATAATAAAGGACCGAACCAGAGCGTGTGTTTATTATTACCGGCATAATGCCCCTCCCAATGTTCAGTAGTATATATATATATATATATATATATGTATGTATGTGTGTGTGTGTTTGTGTATATGTATATATATATATATACCCACATATGTATATGCATAACACATGTAAGTGTGTATGTATGTGTAAACTTTAAAAATGACAACAAATACAGAGTAAGTTATAATTATTAATTTTACGCTCTCATAAATAAAAATAGAAATGTCAGTTTTTTTCTGTCGTTATTCTTTTATCATAAAAATGACTACATGAGAATAAAAGCTCACGACAAAAAAAGTATGCACCAAAGACTTCATACGTCTACATACGAATTTCAAAGTAACTCCATATTGAAAATGACTTTAAGTGGACAGGAAGGTGGAAACAAGTTCATCTATCTATCTATCTATCTATCTATCTATCTATCTATCTATCTATCTATCTATCTATCTATCTATCTTCTATCTATCTATCTATCTATCTATCTATCTATCTATCTATCTATCTATCTATCTATCTATATCACAGTCAAAGCATTCTATAGGGGATTAGTGGAGGGGAGGTACGACGACGAGCTCGGGGCGAGCCAGGACGTCGCCTGTTCGGGACGACTTTCGGGTCAGGGCCCATGGACAACTTCCAGAGATCCCTGGCCTGGCAGTGCTACCGAGAAGCGCTACCCGTTCGGGATAAGCTCTACAGACACGGCTCGAGAAACACAGGGCCGACCTGCCCGAGATGCCGTCTGAGCGACGAAACCGTTCTGCACGCACTCGTGCAGTGTCCAACAATTTCCGACCTGTGGGCTTATGTCGAACAACTGCTGTCACGTGTGGGACGAGTCGGTTTATCAGCTGAGTCTATCGTCAATATTGTCACGCCCCCTTCCTTCAAACGGGAAGGAAGAGCTATTTTCATCATCCTTGTGGCTATGACGAAATAATGTATCTGGTGGACGCGTCTGAAAGGATTGGAGACAAACACTTTCCTCTCTGGTCAACCTCTCATCAACTTTTTCAAGTACCACTTGAAAAGGAAAGTGAGAGTAGAGAGGCAAGTTTTATCTAGGGAACGTTTTAAAAAAAGATGGGTGAATGTAGCAAGGATGGCACGTATGAATGACGAAGCCACATTGAGCATAATCCTATGAACCCAGAAATTGAAAACAGAGGGTTACCCACTTGCAAACAAATATGGTAACATATAACAAGATTGACCAAGGTTACAGTGGTCTTTTTCGTAGGCTTTTCTTCCCACGGATAAACCTTACTTGCTTTCCCCTTTACACCATACATCATGACACAGTGATACACGATCCCTATTGATAATTTTTTTCCTCTTCCCCTTTTTTCCTCTTTTTTCTTCTTTTTTCATTTTTCTTTTCTTTTGTTCCTTTTCCCTTTTTCTTTTTTTTCTTTTCCTTTTTTTTCTTTTTTTTCTTTTTTTTGTTCTTTTTTCCCTTTTACGATCCCTTTTGATCGAAAACCTACGCGACCTTTTTTTTTCTCCCCCAAAAGATAAGCTCTACCTTGTAACTTGTCCCATCTGTGTGCAGCCCTGTGTGGCCAATAAAGAAACTTATCTAACTATCTATCTATCTATCTATCTATCTATCTATCTATCTATCTATCTATCTATCTATCTATCTATCTATCTGTCTGTCTGTCTGTCTGTCTTTGTCTGTCTGTCTCTCTGTCTACTTATCTATCGAAGCTTATATGCACACATACATAAGCATGTATGCATATGTATGTAGCATACATTCTTAGCTTTCCTGAAATAACTAAAGAGCTGTACTTTCATAATAGCTTTACTATGATAAAATAATTTGGAATCAATGTAGATGTGAGGACGTTTATGAATATATTCAAATATCAGCAGATTATTTTCACACGACGTTGAATTTCCCCTTGACAAATTAGCTCAATATTCTGCATTTAATTTCACAGACAACCAGACACACAAACACACACGCACACACACACATACACACACACACACACACACACACACACACACACACACACACACACACACACACACACACTACACTCATTCACACACATCTATCAAAAAGTTATATTTCGACAGAAAACAGTATGGAACATCTCGTGTAAAAGAAATATACTATAATGTTATAAATTAATAGCTTAACTACGTGTCTAAATATTTATATATGCATCAGTGGTCTAATGGATAAGACGTTATAAGATGTTTTTTTTTTTAATAATGTTCTATTTAAAACTTTATCAGGGCCTCTGCACACATATTTGCATAATAAAACTGACGACGTATGAACATCGAACTAACTGAAACGTATTCTATTATTAAATACTGAAATAGTATATAAATTAAACACAGTAAAAAAAAATTAAATCGATAAAATGGTTAATAATACGAAAAATTATGAACCTAACAATGTCACTTGACCTTTTTGTTTCGCAGTCTTCTCTCTTGAAAATTCATCAACTGTGGTTTCATAACCAGCAAGACAAGCATAATAAAATGTTTCAACTTACTAAAACTTAAACCACAGTATAAAAATGTAGTGCGTTTACATTTAGGGAGAAACATGTAGATTAATGTTGATTATTGCTCCTTTGCTTTCACAGTTCAGAGGTGTCGGTCGTGTTGATAATGTATTCTTGCACATCATACTGTCCTTCTTCAGAGTTTCTTTAGTTTACCTATAAGTGAGCCCTGAACGACTGGAACTTGGAACAGGCAGTCAAAAATTGGCGATACCGGCTTAACTTCAGCCATCTTGTATCTCGGAAGATTTAATGTAATGCGTTCGTCTTCAAAATTGGGGACTGTTTTTTAGTGTTAAATTTTTCTATTATGTATTGTAGTTTGAGTGTGCTGAAAGATATTCCTTTATTGAGCTTTTGCAATTTTGCTATTTGGTTTAGTTAGTGTCATCGTCTCTTTCACTGTTTCATTTCTTGATATATTCACTACTGATGTAACTATTCTTCACATACCCTTCTCCTCTTCCTTCTTCTTACTAAGACTGTTATTGTTATTATAGCTATTGTTTTACATCTTCCTTCAACAAACGTTCAAATGATGTGTTAGCTTTTGCGACATTTGCTGCTTTCGTGTTGTTATATCACTATGGCTATAGAAATATGCATATACATGTAAATACGTATTTACAGTCACAAGCATACATTTGCAGCCAAAATTAGAGCTATAAGATTTCTACTGTTAAGCTGACAATGTCTTCTTGAGTTTTTGTGTCATTATTGAAAGATGAAGCATTTGCTTCGCTGAAAGCTGTTAGGATACAGTAGAAAATAATAGCCTACCATTGTTAGAGTAGGCCTTTTACAGATAAAAAATGTTGCCACTTATTATTTGTGAAATCGGAAAAAAATATGCTTCCCACTTAAAACATTTCTGTTCAATGTGAAAAATTCAAATTACAAAAATACAAAAGTGGGTAACATAGAGTTCAAGAGAAAACGACAAAAATACTAAATAAAAAAAGCTCCCATTAAACAACAACAATAAAATAATACTCAGAACGGCACGATTACCAGTGAAAATGGAGAACAAATTTGCAATTGAACAAACCTTTTCATTTAAATTCATTGGAATTGAGAGAAATTTTAAGTTGTACGGAATGCTAATTAAAAAGGAAAATATTGGAAGTTATTTTCGTCAATTTTTCATTTTAAATACCAAGCTATTAAATACTTATAGCATTCTGAAAGCATGACTAGATTCAAAAGTTGGCTAGCTTAGGTTTCAGAATTAGCTGTTTGGTTGGAAGATTATTGGAATGTGAGAAGATAAAAAATAAATCCATGTGAACAGTGTTAATCACTAACATTTTTTAAAAATATTTATTGACAAGAAGCTGCTAATTCTTCGTATTTTTCATAATTCTTTTCTACATTTCACGTTTTGTTCTCCTGCGTGTTCTACTACTACTACTACTACTACTACTACTACCACCGCCACCATCGCCACCACCACTACTACTACTACTACTACTACTACTACTACTACTACTACTACTACTACCAGCACCAGCACCAGCACCAGCACCACGACCACCACGACGACGACGACGACCACCGCCACAAATCACCACTACATTTTATACTCTCATTTCTCTGATTAGATTTTCACTCTCTCACACAATCTGTTCATTTTTATATCAGATCTTGTTCTGGGATTTAATTTTCTGTTACTTTGTTGCTGTTTTTGTTGTTAGTGTTATAATTGTTGCTGTTATTGCCTGTCGTTGTAATTGCT
Organism: Octopus sinensis; assembly: GCF_006345805.1. Taxonomy (NCBI): domain Eukaryota; kingdom Metazoa; phylum Mollusca; class Cephalopoda; order Octopoda; family Octopodidae; genus Octopus; species Octopus sinensis. Next base: position 103,176,805 of record NC_042998.1, on the reverse strand, counting down.
TCTGTTGTCGTTATCGATGTTGTATGTTTTGCTGTTGGTTTTAGTCCTAGTTTAGCTCTGATCTAGCAGCAATATGGCACGCAAGAACTGAACCGAGAGATTAGGCGTGGCCCACAGATCTATTGCTCCAGTGATACCTTACATTCGATTAGATGAGGCCCTTACTGCATATCCTGACATGCAGTAATGAATACTATATAGTGTGACAGTCTGAACACTTTTTCAGTTTGTACGACTGCACTCTTTATTGGTGGCCACTCTGAGAAGGGTGAAAGGAGGGTTTTATCAGAATGTAATAGTTGTTTCTTTACACTTATTGGTCGTGTGCAACCGAGTACACTTCGTTTTAGGGATGAAAGTACTTCTGTGTGCATGTATATTGTGTTTACTTAAACTGAAGGGTGAAAACGCTGAAGCAAATTAACACCAAATATATAGTGCGTGTGTTTTTATTGGCTAAACTGGCAAAATGGCCATTCCTAAATACAACATCTGCTTCAACACAACATTTCACATCAAGAATATTGCAAAACATATATATATATGTATACGTATATATGTATATAAGTAGAAAGTAATGTAAAAACATTACGGAGCATATATTACAAATAATTAAGATTATTCATGAATATATGAATGGCCAAACATGGTATCATAAAATATAAAGAAGAAAAAATGTTTATATATGAGAAATATTGTTACGACAAGGCACTAATGTTCGCTGGAAATAGTCGATAACGATACGATGCTAAGTAAAGCTTCACTGAAATATATTCTGCAAAGTTGTATGTGGGCAGCGATCATAAAAAGTTTCGTCTTACCTGTAAGTAGACATCGTAAAAATGGACAACCCAGGATTGATAAACTAGGACCCAAGTTTCGGATTTTCGAAACCACGGTTGTTATCGTAAATTTGATTTGACATCATCAGCTAGATTCATATGTGACAAAATTTTAAAATATCGCTACATCTTGCCAGTATATTCGGCTGAACGCCTAGCCGTTAACAACCAAGATCAGGGAAAAAGTCGTACCACTATTTCTTATCTATATTTCTACATGTACGGTGCTTTATTTGGCTGGAAAGTGATACTATTGTATTGCAATGATATTTAAATTTTCTATAGAAAACATTTTCACTGATCTCGGTTGTTAACGGCTAAGCGTTCAGTCAAATATATTGGCAAGATGTAGCGATATTTTAAAATTGGATTAAGAAACTGATGATCACTCAATACCTCACAATAAAAGTAATTACTGCCCGACAAAAGTAAGAAATCAAACTCTGGATAACTTTCATGATTTAGTATCCAGTTATCCCTATAATTTACTCCCACTTCGAAAATTTAAAACAAATACAAGTCGAGAATAATGAGAAGTCATTAAAGATCTCAAGGATGATCATAATTTAATTATAAAAGAAATCGATAAAGGAAGTGCTGTAGTAATCATGAACTCAGAAAAAATACATAAACACTACCCAATCCTCCTTCAAAACACTACCTGCTACGAAAAAAATCAACAACTACAATCAATCCAAGATAATGACAAAACTTTCAACGCTTATCGATCAGTTTCAACAAGATTTAACGAAAAAGGAGTGATTATTTTATAGATTTGACTGCAAAACCAGCAACTTTTATAGACTTCCCAAAATCCACAAAATTGAAGCCATAAACGAATCCTGTAACAAAACAACTTCTGTAGTTATAAATATTCCACAAGTGAGATCTCAAAATGAGACCAATTCTGGCCGGTCCCTTCTGTGAGACACACAGACAGTAACTTTATTGACGTCCTCCTTAATCCTATTCACCAACATATACTGAGCTTTATAAGAGATGATCTGGACCTTTTAAACCATCTCCCGAACAAAACCAGTACGGACTCCCTTCTGGTTTCAATCGATGTAATAAACATTTACATCTCTGATTCCTCACGAAAACGGAATAATATTGGCTGGAAAATTTTCCAGATGACATTCCTGACCAAACTGGAAATCAATTAATCGTTGACGGAATGAAATTCATCCTACAGAACAACTTCTTCAGTTTCAACGAGAACACTTATAGACAAAATCGGGCACGGCGATGGAAACGAGGGTAGCCCCCTACATTTGTCAACTTTATAATGGCATACTTGGAAGTCCAAATATACGAGCATGCTAGACTGAGGCTTGGAGACAACTTCCCACACTACTTACTTACCAGCTGGAAACGTTACCTGGATGACTTTCATTCTGTGGCCACATAACCTTGAACAACTCTCAAAATTTGAAAACTTAATCAACAGCATTCACCACAGTATACACTTCATAATGGAATACAGCCACAAACAACTAACCTTCCTAAATCATAAAAAGAGATACTGAAATTGAAACAAACATCTTCTTCAGACCAACAGACTCAAAACGATATCTTCTAATCTTCTCCTGCCACCCAAAACATACTAAAATAAATATGCCGTTCAACTTAGCAAGAAGAAATTGGCACGATTGCATCAAATCCTGAAACCCGATGGAAGGGATTCCAAAAACTTAGAAGCACATTACTAGATAGAAAATTCCCGACCAGTCTAATCAAAAACTGAATAACAATTGCAAAAATGATAGACATCCAAGAGTTACGGAAAATAAGAAAACACCATGACACACTTAAGCCTTTATCTTACTATCAGCATACAATCAGAGGAACATGAAAGCATACAACATCTTTCACCAAAACATACTCCTTATTATAAAGGACCTGTGAATAAAAAAGGAACTGGAAATACATAGAATAATTAACAGCAAGAGACAACCACAATCCCTAAAAAAAGTTACACACCAGCGTCAAATTACCCACCAAAATTACAACTCCACTTGTCAAAAAGTGCAACAGCCCTAACGGCTTGACTTGCATCTTCTTCTAAGAGGGCTCAACATACAAATTTAAATGAGGTAAAACTTTTTTCCTCTTAACTCAGTATGGCTGAAACATTGATACCATAAAAAATAACTTCACCTGTGCTTCGAAGAACTTAATCCATGTTCTCAAATGTGGAGAATGTGGTGGAGACTACATAGGTCAAACTAGTTTAACCTTGAGGGACAGACTAACAGTACACAGGCAACAAATCTGGGACCCCACAATCAGGAAAATTCCCCTAAGCAAACACCTAGACCAATGCCCTGCAAACATAAACCCAAAATACCATATTTTCCCTCTCTATCAATGCACCGGAATTACTTCAACCCAATTCCGTTTAAATAAAGAAAGCATACTCATTAAAAATATAAAAAACACATCTTAATATCCTTTAGAAAGGAGAAAAAACACTAAAGAGAAAAGAGAAAAACCCAAATTCGCCACAAAAACAACTAGACTCAACAGACATAATTAAAAAAAAACTTCAGTAGCAGTCTTTCACGTCGGTTTCGAAACCCCAAATCCAAATAGATATACAACACCATAGAAACATCAGTTGCTAACGTCACATGATACTAGACCAATGACATTTTACTACCGATCAAAACCGAACATCAACAAATTCAACAAAATGACTCTTTAAGAGAATAAACCAACTGGAACGGCTGATGACCGTTCCCCACAAGGAAGCCAACCAGGCAGAACGACAAAATAACCACCAGAAAAGCAGACGTCACCAGTATTTTAACGAATTAAAAATTAGATCCGTTCACGGAAAAAGTAATAAATACACCAGATTAAAAATAAAGACGCCGTTACAATCGAAAGTTCCTGCACACAACGGAAAGAGAATCACAGAAACTGTAAACCAAACCTCTTTTGTTACTCTCTTCATTTCTCCCTTGTCTTTCTCCTTCTTAACTCAGTATGACTGAAACTTTGATGATATTCATTTCTTGTCTATCACTACTAACACTATTGAATTTTCTGCATTTAAACAAGATGATCTGTATTTTTTTATATTATTGACTGTTATGAACATTTAACCTTGTAAACACGGAAACTTTTAAACATGTTTTTCTAATTCTTAATTTAAAATTTTTACCACTGATAATCAAAAAATATTGTTGAAAGTAGTTTGATATATATGTAAATAAAATTATTTCAAAACAATTAGAAGTTTTTCAGTGCATTTTCAACAACGAATTTGCCTATATATATACATTTATGCATGTATACACACACACAGACACACACACAACACACCACACACACACACACACACACACACCACACACACACACAACACACACACACACACCACACACACACACACACACACATACACACATATATATACACATACATATATATACACCGGTGAATTACCTATACTATTCTCCGAGGATACTTTCTCTTTGACCGTTCCCTCATGCATGTTATAACGTTAGGCTGCTGAAGAACATAAGCGGCCCCGCACTACTTATATTACTCTCTTCGAACAGGACCTTTTTTCTTTTCTTGTTTATTTTATTGACATATCCATTGTAACGGTTTTAACTTGAGACCTCAGATCAAATTGTAACTGACCTATTGTAGAAATCGCCGGACTTAGAGTTGCCACTTTGCGAACCATAGGTAGGATTCTCGATAATATTTTCTGTGAGTAAACTTTCTGAAGTAGCCTACGGTAATGTTTTCGATACATTTACTTCAGTTTACTTCGTTAGCATAGGCACTGCCTTTTGGTAATCATGTTAGTAAGTTTCCTTATATATATTTTTGATAACTTCTTTTCTTAAATTTTAAAACATCTTGCCCACCCTACTTAGATTGAAACTACCCGTAAATAATTTGAAGTATTCCCTAGACCTTTACTAGCTCACTCTTTTATTTACGGACTTCGTAGCCCTAAGATGGTAGATTATATGCTTAGGACATGTTTTCTTTCCAATTCCTTCTTTCCTTTGTTTATATTAGATGCTCTTGTGCTTTACTCTGATGAAACTCCATGCCTTAATTCGAGTGTCCTTTGAAGATTAAAATTTTTATTTTCGCAATTATTTATATATAGCGTTTGGCAACATATGCGGAAACGGCCGTAAAATTATGTCACCTATTTGTTATGTCATGCTTTGCATTATAAAATAAACTATAAATGTGGTCCTACCGATGTTTGTTAATCTGAGATTTTCTCCATTTTCTGATTATATGTATATATATACATATATATATTTGTACACACACACACATATATATATATATATATATATATATATATATATATAATATATATATATATATGTACAAGAATAAGTCCCGGGGTCAGTTTGTTCGACTAAAGGCGGTACTCCAGCATGACCGCAGTCAAATGACTGAAACAAATAAAAGAATAAAGGAAAATATATATATATATTATATATATATATATATATATATATATATATATACATATATATATATATAATAATATATATATATATATTATATATATTATATATATATATATATATATAATATATATTATATATATATATATATATATATATATATATATATATATTTATCGCATATAAATATATATAATATATAATATATATATTTATAAATATATATATTATATATATATATATATATATATATATATTTTATCGCACTTCGACTTTGTTTATATATATATATATAATATATATATATATATATATATATATATATATATACGAAGTCTGGTCAACAAGTATCCGTAATGTTGCCATAGTAACAAAGCTAAACCATGCTGAGTGAAGCCGCAAGGCACAGACCGGCCTTAAACTCCATTGTGCAAATCGCCTCCAAAACTTATTCTTTGTAAGCCTAGTACTTATTCTATCGGTCTCTTTTGCCAAAGCGCTAAAGTTACGGGGACGTAAACACACCACCATTGGTTGTCACGCGATGTTGGGGAGACGAAGACAGACACACAAACACACAAACACACACACACACACACACACACACACACACACACACCACACACACCACACACACACACACATGTATATATATATATATATATATATATATTATATATATATATATATATACGAGAGACTTCTTTCAGTTTCTGTCTACCAAATTCACTCACAAGACTTTGGTCGGCCCGAGGCTATAGTAGAAGTCACTCGCTCAAGTTGCCACGCAGCGGGACAGAACTCGAACCCATGTGGTTGGTAAGCAAGCTACTTACCACACAGCCACTCTTGCGCTTATATATATATATATATATAATAACTTAGATATGTTTCGACCAAAGAGTTGTCCAGGCGATGTCTAACTGAATAGCACCACCAGGTAGAATTAAGTAAATCCTTTTTAAATCAAGTTTTGTGGTATGATGGTCCATTCGAGTAGGGAGTTCTTGTTGAGTGAGTTGTATCCAGGTACAGGTAGCATATCTGATATTTCTTGAAGAAACTTTCCCAGATTCTGTTTAAAGGTGATGGGATCCTTTCCCTCTTTGACATGTTTCGGGACAATGTTAAATAGGGCAGGGCCTATTGAGGAAAAGAAATTGTGCTGCAGAGTATTTATGTGTTGTAATCAAGAATTTGGTACGGAACGTATGGCACGTGCTTCTAGCCTTGGATGAGATTAAGGTCGCTTGGGCAATGCTGATGATATATTCTCTACATCGTGCAAATGATGTATCGCTCACAGCGGCGCTGAAGAGAATAGATTTGCAACGTTTTAAGGCGGTCCCATTAATCGAGATCAGTCATACTCTTAATTGTTTTATTGAATGCCCTCTAGGGAGATTCAATTTTCGAAATGTCTTATTTTGTATGAGTAGACCACAAGAGGCAGCAGTATTCGAGGTGTGTCCGTACAAAGAAGGAGAAAAAAAGGATTGATGACATTTTGTTCTTAGGATCCAGGAGCTCATCCTACGATTTATATCGACCGTATTGTTAATGTGGATACTCCAGCTGAATTTGCTTTAAACAATTATTCCTGGTTTTCAATAATATTAGTTGCTGATTGCGGTTCCCCTGAACGAAAAGTGTATGGCTGTTTTAGCGCAGTCTCTTTTCCAAAATACATCATCTCAAATTTTTCCTTGTGTAGCTGCATTTTGTTTTTGCCAGCCAGTTGGCACACAGCATGTAAGTCAGACATATATATATATCATAATGTAAAGATATGAAGTACTAATAGAGTCTTACTTTAAAGCAAGAATCTATTAGTAGCTCGTATCTCTCTCTCTCATTTGCACGCTTCCGGTATGCGTATTTCTCGACTGGCAGCACTTGCATGTGCAAGCTGTTTGCAAAACATATATCTATATACATAGGGTCAGTTGGGTACTTTCTGTGGCATAAACAACACCGTGACGCAATTCACTCTCTTAGAAATTTGGAAAGGATATGCTGTACGACTCGGTATTCGTGCCGGAAGCTCCAATACGAATATTTCAGAATGTCTGGGTGTCAATCTAAGGACAGTGCAGAGGATTCGGAAAAAATTGGATGAGTTTAATGGTGATAACGAAAGTATGGCAGTTCGGGAAACTCACTCTGATCGCTAGGACCAGACTTAGACAGATTTTAAAACTATACACTAAGAGACAGAGACAGAATAAGACAGAGGCCCAACAACTCGGGATTAAAACTGCATGTGGCCTACGTAAGCTCATTCAGCGTACGAGGAACAGAGAGGTGGTATGCCTTCCCCCAGATAAGTCCGGTAGGATGTCAATAGACAGCTTACCGAACTGCATCCAGGCAATGCAACCTCATATCGCCAATACGAAAGTAACAACTTTACAGGCGCATGAGGAGAGAGAAAAAGTCCTCAACGCCCACATGGTGATGTGGACAATTGTTCGTGGACCCCAGAAACGCACAGCCTACAATTTCTAAGCCTGGAACAACGATATCCCGGCACTGTATGGATTCGCAAGGAACATAAAGTAACCACTGACCCTATAGCAGGACCACCAACAAGACCAGTCTGTGGAGTGAATATCGCTAGCAACTACAGAATCTTCTACTTCCTCTCAATGATCATACGCCCTATAATCCGGATGTCACCTGATGTTTGTGACAGCACGGAAAATCTCCTCAGCAGGATCAATGAATGTAACAACACTTGCGACCTGACTGGATGTGTGGTGGGAGCATGGATGTGGTATCCCTAAACCACATATACCAAAGGTCAACTTTGCCTTTCATCCTTTCGGGGTCGATAAATTAAGTACCAGTTACGCACTGGGGTCGATATAATCGACTTAATACCTATGTCTGTCCTTGTTTGTCTCCTCTATGTTTAGCCCCTTGCGGGTAATAAAGAAATAGGTATCCCTATACCCATCGATCGACGTGGAGTTTGCGGTGTAGATGTTGAACGAGAGCAAAGTGAAGTTGCGCAATGTCAACACAGAGGAACTGGGCCTCCTACTTAGACTGACATATGACAATGAATACCTAGATAAACATGATCTTAGTAGTTTCTGCCCCAGTAGACGTTTAAAAAGTAGACCACCCACAATTACTTCTATGGCTAGGAAGACCCATATAGAGAGATGGGACGGATGGACCAGAGCCATACGGAGCCCCGCAAATGTCCATCAGGTAAAGAAAATGATCGCACATGCACTAGGAGCTAGTATAAGAGTTACCCTAAAAGGCCACACATTTAAGTTTAACAATAAAATATATGTCCAGGACGAGGGGGCAGCCATCGGCGTTAGTATCGCTGGTGATGTGGCCAACCTTTTCATGGTATGTGGGACGGAAGGCTTAAGGAACGCCTAACACAGAGCTCCATACTCGTGAACATGTACTCTCGCTATGTTGATGATATCAACATAGTGGCAAAGGCACCTCCACAAGAGAATACTGTTAAAATAGAAATAGAAACTAATACTATGGAGAGCATCCAGCAAATAGCTAACTCCATCCACCAGATTATCAAGGTCACAATAGACTACCCCACTAAACACCCCAACCATAGACTACCAGTACTAGACACAGAACTCTGGCTAGAAACTGTGAATAATAAAACCCGAATCCTTCATTCGTACTATGCCAAACCTATGGCCTCCAAATATTTGATCCACCGGAACTCAGCCATTGCGAACAATGTCAAATTCAATATTTTGATGGCAGACCTCGTCAGAATAATGCGAAATGTGTCCCGCATGTGCGAGCCTACAGAGTTAAAGAGACACATACAACATTTCATTCACCGCATGCAGTTCTCAGGTTACAGCCATAAAGAAAGTATCAGAGTATACAAAGGAGCCATGAAGAAATTTGATAATAAAATATGTAAAGATAGGAATGGAATTTGCCCACTCTATAGGAGCAAGTCATGGAACACTATAGAAATGACAAAGAAGAAAATAGGGAAGGACCACTCTTGGTATGATAGCCATAAATACCAGAGTGTCATGTTCGTTGACACACCCCTAGAGGTGAACTGGCGTGCCACTTTAGAAGGACCCTAGACAAACTTAAGCTAAGGATTAAGGTTGTTGAAAAGCCAGGCAACCCTATCAAATCCCTAATCGGTAGAACCTACCCTTTTAGTAGAACACCCTGTACGAATAGGAACTGTACTGTACTGTGTAAAGCCAGAAATGTAGTCTATAGTATAAGATGTATAGAGGGACGATGCAGTAACAAGACAACGACATACGTATGGGAAACGGAACGAAGCATAGGAGAGCGGGTAAATGACATTGGAGAGAATTTAAGGAAGGAAAGAGCTCATCGATTCTGTACCAACACGCCGAGCAGGAACACAGGGGATCAATCAACAACATAGAAGTTAAAATCTTGTCGACACACAGAACACATGCAACAATCAGACAAATTACGGAAGCTATACACATAATAGAAGAGAAACCTAGCCTGAAAAGGAAACTGGAATGGAACACTAGCAAACACCATGACATATGACAGAAGAGGATCCCCATAAATTGGTTACAATATAAACAAAACCGAAAACATAATAAATAAAATACACAGATAAATAAACAAATAGAAATAAATAACTATATAATCAATGCTTTCACCAAGTAGAATTCGGCATGAAAAAGGCCATTTCACGGTAAGCTTAAGTAATACTTTATAATTAGGGTTCAGCAAAGATTTGCTTTACCACATACCGAAGTTTAGAAATAGCAGTCAAAAAACCTTAGCTATTTCTTCTACTTTAAAAAGGGACTCCCATATATATATATATATATATATATATATATATATATATATATATATATATATATATATATATATATATTAATATATATATATATATATGTATAAAGAGAGAGAGAGAGAGAGAGAGAGAGAGAGAGAGAGAGAAAGAGAGAGGGAGAGAGAAAGAGATTACATGCATCAGAAAAAAATTCATTAATGTTATTGACAAGTACATTTATGAAATCGCTGTATAGATTCGTTTGAAATAAAACTGTAATATTCAACGTATTATAGTGCATAGACGACTAAGCTGTATGCGGCTTTGTTGCAGCCTCTTGACATTTATAGCATA
>NC_042998.1:103148866-103161366 GCF_006345805.1 Octopus sinensis | reverse complement strand
AACATAAGGGGCATTAGCCATCTGAATGTGGCTAGGGACAGGGCAGGGCGGTGGGGGTGTTACTGATGCATTTAGCCCCAGGCGATCATCAACGTCACCAGGAGGGCTGACACCATCTCGGTGTTCTCTAGCCTGCAAAGGGAGGTCATTCCCCGAAGAAGCGGATGCTACATACGGACCAGGTTTCAAGGTATTTGCCTATTATCAACGCATGGTGAGCACCGCTTTCTCCGACGAATAACTCTCTGTACAGGCTATATTTAAGGGTTTTCACAGTAAACGTTGATGGTCGCCTGGGGCTAAATGCATCAGTAACACCCCCACCGCCCTGCCCTGTCCCTAGCCACATTCAGATGGCTAATGCCCCTTATGTTATAGAGCAGTTACTGTTTATATCTCGTTTAGAGATTTATTATTGCTTTCGAACGGTTTTTCTACACCAGTAAATGTGTTTACTGTGAAAACCCTTAAATATAGCCTGTACAGAGAGTTATTCGTCGGAGAAAGCGGTGCTTACCATGCGTTGATAATAGGCAAATACCTTGAAACCTGGTCCGTATGTAGCATCCGCTTCTTCGGGGAATGACCTCCCTTTGCAGGCTAGAGAACACCGAGATGGTGTCAGCCCTCCTGGTGACGTTGATGATCGCCTGGGGCTAAATGCATCAGTAACACCCCCACCGCCCTGCCCTGTCCCTAGCCACATTCAGATGGCTAATGCCCCTTGTGTTATATATATATATATATATATATATATATAAAATATAGACATATATACACATATATACACATATGTATGTATGTATTTTATATATTTTTTCTGCTTTTTAATAATGCATATGATTCTACCTCTGGTATATATATATATATATATATTATATATATATATATATATATTATATATAATTATATATATATTTATATATATATATACCACACACGTACATACATACGCACTCACACAAACACACACACACACACACACACACACCCACATATATATATATGATAAGAATCAGTAATTTGATCAAGCGTACATGATGCGAAACTATGACCAGATTTAGACAGAATAATGAAATGGTGAGAGTATGTGTGTGTGTGTGAGAGAGAGTGCGTGTGTGTGTACCGACACACATATTTCTGTAAACACATTTTGTAACCTCATCATGCAGGTAAATATGCACAATCCTTCACGCATTCTATTCATAGTGAATATATGCTGCTTTAAAAGATGCAATGGTTGTACATGTAATAAACATTAGTCTGTTTATGAACACAGAACTAAAATAGCATAGATAAAAACAGTGTTGAGAAGCTAAGTAAAAGTCACTGCTGAGGTATTAAATTCTCTTGAAATGAAACTCGTCTACATCATGAGCCATCTTCAAAGAACGTAATGTAAATAAGTCCATGACAAATTCGTAACGTTATTGATTTTAATCTTCCATATATTATTATTGTCCAACTTGCTAATAGAGTTATAGAGACTTTCTAATTTTCCTGTAAATCTATTTCTTTCTCCCCCGTTTCTCTGTATGACTGTTACATTTTTTTACAGCGTATTTCTTTTCTATTTTGTACGTGTAAGCGTGGAAGTTTGTGTATTTGCATTAGCTTGTGTACGCGTGGGAGTACGTTTGCATATATTTTCGTCATAATAATCAAAATCGTTGTCGACATCATCCTTATCCTCATCCTCGTCATCATCATTATCATCGTGATCGTCACCGTCATCCTTGTCGTCGACGTCGTCATTCTCCTATAGTTAGTCTCCTCGTTATCATCTTTGATATCATCGTCGTCATATTTGTCATCATCTCCGTCCACCACCACCACCACCACGTCGGTGTCGTCGTCGTTGTCGTCGTCGTCGTTGTCGTCATCGTCATCACCATCACCACCACCATCATCATCATCATCATCATCATCATCATCATCATCACCATCATCATCATCATCAAAATGTTCAAATCTGGCTTGATCAAATTTGCATGTCACTTATCCGCTACCCATCTCCAGCTTCCTTGACGTGTGACATCCTTCGCTGACAACCAATGTCAACTGTCAACTAATCGTGGCATATGTCATCGCATGTATATCCATGCAATTTCGCAAGCGCGAACGTGTCTCCGTGTGCATACAAGTATACGCACCTACATATGTTCGTGAAATCACATAAAAACAGTTACATAATTTTATATACGTATACGTAAGTACTTTTGTGCGCTGCACACACACACAGACACATGTATAATACATAATATATATGTATATGCATATATATATATATATATATACATCTTTATATAATATTATATTAAATTAGAGATAAAACCACTATTAGGCAAATCAAACAATGAAGAACATAAGCCAATACATAAAATTAATTAAATTATATTATTTTAAATATATATCAAAAGTATTAAAAGTTTAATAATAGATAAAGAGTAAAACACTACGATCGTTTCATGGCTGTACAATTCGTAATAATTCGAGTTATGGTTACATTCAATCTTCAGGTTATATATATATAAAGCTGAGAATGTGTGTCTGTCAGTCTGTCTGTGTGTTTCCCTAAAACTTCAGAACTACAGAACCAATTTCATTCAAATTTTACATATGCCTTATTTAGGATCCGGCGAGTGTCATCGGCACAGAAATTTCAACTTTTTGCCTAGGACGAGCCCACAGCAATATCATATCTTCTCCACTAGGATTCCCTAAAACTTGAGAACTACACAACCAATTTCATTCAAATTTTACACATGCCTTACTTAGGGTCCATGTAGTTTCATGGGCAAAAAAAAAATGTTCAACTTCTTGCCTAGAGCGAGCCCAAAGCAATATCATATCTTCTCCACTATTTCAGTATTACGTGTTAAAAGTGAAACAAAAATATTTCTCTATTTTATGTCAGATGCTTTCACTTTAACAATAAAAATAATAATAATTGAATTATATGTAGTAAGTAATAATTAAAATCAAACTAAAGTATAATATAAGTAAAAATAGCAATTGGTATAAATTTGCATCAATGATTTCAACTTGAATAAATGGTTTCACATGAATGGGAATTAAATTAAAAATAAAATTAGCGTGCAGAAATGGAATAGTCCAGATGGATAATAAAAAATTAAATTAAAGAAAAGCCCATTGTCTATAAAGTATACAATGTAGAGAAAAAAGAAGAGCTAACAATTCCAGTCTGTTATATGTTTTGAGTATTGTTATCACTAGCGATATCAAGATATAACTTTGTATTTTGCATTTTATGTGTAGATGTATATATATAGATGTACATGTAATATGTACCCATATATATACACATATATACATGCACTAGCACTATGACCCGTCAACGACGGGTCTTTAATGCTAGTATATATATATATATATCTTTATATATATAAAACTGAGAATGTGTGTCTGTCTATCTGTCTGTATGTCTGTCAGTCAGTCTATCTGTGTGTTTCCCTAAAACTTCAGAACTACACAACCAATTTCATTAAAATTTTACACATGCCTTACTTAGGGTCCATGTAGTTTCATGGGCAAAAAAATGTTCAACTTCTTGCCTAGAGCGAGCCCAAAGCAATATCATATCTTCTCCACTATTTCAGTATTACGTGTTAAAAGTGAAACAAAAATATTTCTCTATTTTATGTCAGATGTTTTCACTTTAACAATAAAAATAATAATAATAATAAGTAATAATTAAAATCAAACTAAAGTATAATATAATCGTAACATAACAAAAACTAAAAATAGCAATTGGTATAAAATTGCATCAATGATTTGAACTTGAATAAGTGATTTCGCATGAATGGGAATAAATTAAAAATAAAATTAGCGTGCAGAAATGGAATAGTCCAGATGGACTATTATATATAAAGGACTATAGCTTCAACTGCGTTCTGTTTTTTGATTCACTGTAAGGTTTGTTATTATCATTACTGTTTAAATATTGTTATCACGTTTGTTGGTTCCTCGTAAGGGAAATGTTGTGTTGCATTTGTTAAATTGTTAAAAAATTGTAAACTGTAGCCCTCCCCCTTTGGGAGAAGGAGCTTTGTGTATTGTTTAAAAATTGAATTGTGTCCCTATTTAGGGAAATTGGCAATATTTTCACCGTTTACACGGAAGTAATTTTGTTAGAATACCTTCGATAGAAGAAAGTCCAAAAATAAATTTCGTTGCAGCCGTCGGCGAGTGCGAACTCATTGAAATTAAAATGGAAGAAATACGGATTGATCACCGACAGAGACGGTGAATCTAGGATAACACCACCAAACGAAATAAAAAATTAAATTAAAGAAAAAACTATTGTCTATAAAGTATACAATGTAGAAAAAAAAAAGATTTGAATACCTGGAGGAAAGCATCATCGAAAAGTGTCTTGGTGCGACTATGAAATATATCTAAGCAGAGGCGGTAAATTTGCCACTATAGAAGCAAGGTTCGAGTCAACGGAGCGTGCAAGGGAGTACTCGACTCGAACTTGCAAAGTGGAAATGTTTTATTTTTACCTTTATATCTGGGACGTAGGACGTCCCGGAAAAAAATAAAATTGTCCCCCCCCCACGAAGTAGAGGTAGGCTGGATTGTAGCCACACCTCTATACAAGAGGGAGGACAAAATACAATTGATCGAAATTACAAGAGACCGGCTAACAATTCCAGTCTGTTATATATTTTGAGTATTGTTATCACTTGCAATATCAAGATATAACTTTGTATTTTGTATTTTATGTGTAGATGTATATATATAGTTATACATGTAATATGTATACACACATATATATACACATATATACATGCACTAGCACTATGACCCGGCAACGACGAGTCTTTAATGCTAGTATATATATATATATTGTGGCATTCCGTTGGTTACGACGACGAGGGTTTCAGCTGATTCGATCAACGGAACAGCAAGTGGCTGAGCACACCACAGACAGGTATGCTCTTAACGTAGTTCTCGAGGAGATTTTTCGTGGCACAGAGTGTGATAAGGCTGGCTCTTTAAAATACAGGTACGAGAGAAACATGAAGCAAAGAGTGAGAGAAAGTTGTGGTGAAAGAGTACAGCAGGGTTCGCCACCACTTCCTGTCGGTGCCTCATGGGGCTTTAGGCGTTTTCACTCAATAATCACTCACATCACCCGGTCTGGGAATCGAAACCGCAATCCTACAACCGCGAGTCCGCTGCACTAAGCACTGGACCATTGCACCTCCACACACACACACATATAAATATATGTATTATCTTTCTCTCTCTCTTCTCTCTCTCTCTCTCTCTCTCTCTCTATATATATATATATATATATATATATATGGAAAGTATACACACACACATGCATACTATATAACAAGAAAAATTCTTGGGATCACCATATGCTGCCCGTTACAAACTTTTCAGAAGATTATTTAATCATACTGTCACAGAAAGGAAAATAAATTGAAGTGAATTAAATTAATCTTTCATGAAATTACGCGTAGAAGATCACGTTTTATTATTGGTTATCTTTATTGGTTTCCTTCTGTTACCCACTGGGTCGTACAAATAGTAGTAACAGGTTTAACGATGACAGTTGTTTTTGCTTCTTACCAAGAACCTTAGTTTTAAAGAGTGGTTATTACTAGAAGCAGCAACATTAGTAATGGCCGTGGTAGTATTGGCTGTGTCAATCTCACGAGTATAATTAACAGCAACAATTTCAGAAGTAGATGTAGTATTACTGGTAGTAGCTGTATCAATCGTAATGGCAAATTTAAAAGACACTGCAGTGGTAGTTGCAACAGCATCATTAACAGAAGTTGTAGTTTCAGTGACTTAGAAGTGGTTGGTATTTGGTTAAGATATATACTTCTTGGTTGATGTGCTTCTGTTGTGATATGCCATCTGCAAATTAGCATAAGGAGAAGAATGTAAATTTAGTTGTTTCTTCTCAACTCATATATATCCGTGTTCACGAATTCCTATTTATCTGTATTCATTTTTTGTGATCTGTATGGAGCAATGCACCGTCTTAAGGATATTCATGTTTGTCATACGTAGTTCTCTCCGAATCCTGAGCATATAATTGCATATATTCGGATTTCAAGTACACAAGTGAATCTTTTCTCTCCCGTGATCTTTTTTATTGTTGGTCCTGCTATTTATATGTAAATTTTGGCCTTAGTATTTTTTGCATTTATTTGGACTGTTTGTTTTTATTTCTATGATGGTATGTATTTGAAGGATTTGGTTCAGTCAAAACACTTCTTAGTTTTGTTTGCGTTAGTTCCCGTTGTATTCCATTATTGATTAACGTTGGTGGATAATTCCTGTCCAAGAGTGTATACTTTAGTTCTTGAAACCATATGTCATGAATGTTTTTATCGGGTGTAATTGTGCGGATCCATTATCGTTATAAGGGAAATTACTCTAGTGTATCTCAGATGTCTTCGAGCTGAAATGTATTATTTAGAGATTGTAGGTTTATAGTAAATGTCTGCCTTTATTTGGTTTTAGACTTTCTTTATTAAAATGTCTAAAACTGCGATTTGGCCTTGATAATATTCCTTAGTGCATTATATATTTTGTTAAATCTATTGAGAATTTTGAATCCTTTTGATTATTATATGCGTTCTTTCTATCGGATATATGCTTCAAAATGTATTCCCATATTTTTGTTGTAAGTTTTTGGTACAACACCCGAATTAAAGGATTCAATTCCAGAATCGTGTGGGATGTCTGGATACAGACTCGAAAAGATACAATGTTTGAATGCATCGAAAGGTACAATCAGAATTATTTACCTGTTTTCGGAAGATGATTTAGCATATCTAATTCTTCATTATGAAATTTATAACACTTTTGTAAAATCAGGGCGTTTACATCAGTCAGCACTCGTACGAATATTAGGTAACAGGATGTACGGAAAGACACAATGCTTCAGTAAGAGAAAACGTTCGAGACTAACTAACTGAGGGCCAAGGAAACTTTCGGCAATCACAGTATAATGCATTACAAATAAAACATTGGAAGTAATAGTATTTCATTTATTCTTAGGTTACGACCATTTCAACTACAGATGGGAAAAAATAAATCGTTTAACGTGGTGGAAAGCATATATACATGAATATAAACTATGATTATGCATTTTAAGCTATATCACATGTGACTCACTTCTCTCATAAAGACCTAATTAGCAAATCAATGCACTTGCATTTGGGGGAATACGAACAATGGAACGAACTTACAACGTTATAGCGAGGAAATATATATATATATATATATATATATATATATATAATAGTGGCGACACAGTTTCGAATAGAAATGGCAGAGTTACTGAAAGCAGTTGTAAAACAACAAGAACAGCAGCAGCAGAGGTCATCCGAACGTGCGATATAACACACACACACACACACCACACACACACATATATATATATATATATATATATATATATATATATATATATATATATTCCATCACACCCACAACTTACTCCGATACACTGCAATATAATAGGTGATGCCTTTATCAATCGGAAACCTGCGTTAGAAACAATGTAATTATACTAGTACTCGTCAAATACGTTACATTCCTTGTTTCCAGAGGTATGAAAACATCCCTTACAGTCAACAATCAAATTCAACAACGTAAACATATCACAAGGTATTACTAATTTTATCTATATTTACACCACTTGCACAATATTCAGGGTGCAAAAGAAAGAAAAATGAAACTAGAACTCACTGCAATCATAATTAGCTAACAAAAACAAGCAGCAGCACTTGTTTACAAACAACATATTCGATGCATGATGGATGATTTCTATACGGAATGCTACACTATCATGCAGATAATTCCAAAAATCACTCACTATAACTAAAACTGGAAGGGAAGCTAGACATTTTATGGTGTCAGCCTTCAACTTAAAAGTCGGCTAGTTCCTTGTTACTTCATAGGAATTTATCTCGAAAAAACTAACAAATCTGCGTTACCCTAGATCATTATTATAACATTCACCACGTAATCCTACTGTCTGTTTTACTTAGACCTGGCAGATATGTGCTTCTATGTGTATATATATATATATATATATATATATATATATATATATGCATGTGTGTGTGTTTGTGTGTGTATGTGTGTCTGTGTGTGTGCGTGTGTGTGTGTATGCGTTCGTATCTATACCGTATAGCAGACACGTTAGCGCGCCGGGCGGAATGCTTAGCGGTATTTCGTATGTCGTTACGTTCTGAGTTCAAATTCCGCCGATGTCGACTTTGCCTTTCATCCTTTCGGGGTCAATAAATAAAAGTACCAGTTTCGCACTGGGGTCGATGTAATCGACTTAATCCCTTTGTCTGTCCTTGTTTGTCCTCTCTATGTTTAGCCCCTTGTGGGCAATAAAGAAATATATATATGTGTTTGCGTGTATAAATCTTATATGCCTCAAAGTGTCTTTAGCACCAATAATAAATATGGAAGAGCAGCTACTGCCATCTTCAGACTGACTTTGTCGATCTCCACTGTATCCATGTTTAGAATCTGCTAACATAGACAAACGTACTTGATATTGTATAATATGCTCACTGTAGTACTTCACTACATGTATAAAACCATCGTTTGTTGAAAATACAGTTGGCTCTTCAAGTATGTGTCATATCATATCCTATCACAAGCTATAGATCTGAGGATCGAACCCAATCAACCCTTTGAATAGTAATAATCATATATCTGTTAGAACAGGAGTGACCTCGGACTATACACAACACCGAATCATTAGAGGGCACCATTAATACGCCAATGTAAATAAATGTATGTGCCTGTGTGTATACCATAGATTTTTAATGCCTACGCACATATATAATATATAATATAATATAATATGATGTATATGCATAATATATATGTATACACATACATTTACATATACACATATTACACATTAATATATCCCTATAAATATATATAGACGCGCGCGCGTATGTGTGCGTGTGTGCATGTCTCTTGTGTGGCTGTATATGTATGTATATATATATGTCTGTATGTGTGTCTCTGTGTGTCTGTATATGTACGTGTGTATATATATATATATATATATATATATATATATATATATATATATATATATATATATATATATATATATATATATATATATACAAATACACACGAACATATCCACACACTGCATAATCCAAACGTGCTGGAAGTAAAAAGTTCACATCAAAGTGTAAGTGTCTGAAAGAGATAATATGATAATATTTGTTAGTGTCAAGGGATATTGGTATTTACAACATGGCCACAATGTTATCATTTCTGCTAATCTATCGATCTATTTGAAGTTATATTCTCTATAGATAATGTATCCTTTTTCTTTTCTATCCTTCTTTGCTAGCGCAGTCAGAATCTTTGTGACACATGTCAAACAAAGGAACTTGAGCTGAAAGCCATTCATGACAAGTAGATCCGTGTTTTCTTTTCGTAACTTCTACGTGGCTGCTCTTCATGTTAAATGTTCTTACTACGATGATCTTATGTTCTTCATAAAAATACAAATACACACACACACACACACATATATAAATATACACACATACATATATATTTGATATTGTATGCAAGATTGCAAGAGCACACATATACACGTGTACAGAAATGCACACACGCACACACACATTTCAAATAAACCCTACGAATAATCTCACACATATAAATCTAAATACAAAGAAGTTATGAAACAAACAGTATCGATTATATCTTGTACATATACGCAAGAACACATGCAAACACCTGTTTATGGTCAAATATAATGAAATGCCAATTCAAACAGACACACATGTATACACACGAACAAGCAAACACTCTAAAAGATTCACTCACACACATATATACACACATACATACGTACAGGTAGTATGTATTTGTATATTCATAATTTACATAAATATATACACTATATACATACTCACTCACACACACACATATATACATATATATATACATGTATATATATTTATACACAAAGTACATATATGTATGAATTTTATACATTTGCATGCATTTCTGTATATACTTCTATATATAAATATATACATTGTGTATATATATATATATATATATATTATATATATACATATATATATATATACATATATAATATTATATATATATACATATATACACACACACGCGCGCACAAACACACACACACACACACATACACACACACACACACATATATACATATATATATACATATATATATATATATATATATATATATATATATATATATAATATATATATATATATATACTTAAGTAGACACACGTACAATGTAAAATAAACTCTTGCTTTTTTCGCTTTCTTGATAATCATATTCTGTTGTTCAGTTTCTTGTTTCCACTTCATTCTCTTTCTGAAGTTTAAAATCTTTGTTACTTATATATATACATATATTTATTGTTAAAATTTATTGTTGCATTGTATTTGTTTTTGAGAAAATCGATGAATATTTCTTCTTCAATATTCTGCCTGACTTTTCGAAATTCATATTTACTAAAATGCTTTTTTATGTTCTCGAAGAAGCCAACTAAAATCAAGGATATATATCACACAATATTACAATTTTTTTTTATTTATTCAAGTGTTTAAAGACTTTTTTTATATGTGTTTTAAATTTTCAAGCATACACAGTCTCTGTAAAGACGGTGCTTATGGCCATTGTAGTCCTTTCAAAGTTGATGAAAATAATACGAAAGTTTATCTTTAACATCTATCAATTGACATGCAACGTACAGGGTTTCAAGAAAAATAAAATTTTTTGGAATGTTTAGTATGGGAACTGGTAGCGGTAGAGGGATAAATTGTGAGGTGGTGAATGATAGTTAGTAGCAATAAAGATGACTAGAAGAAAAGACATGTTTATTATATAGGACTGGGTGGGGTAACTTACAGAATGTCCAACCAGAGAAGCAGAGTCCATTCAAAGAAAGGTGTAAGCAAGGACATCACGAACACATACTTTTAGTGATAGTGACTGCTTGCGAATCAGCCGTATTTCCTCCCCTTTGTGTGTGATATTAAGATGTGGTTGCTTGTAAGGATAGCACTCGCACGTCTCAATTATATCGCTACTACTCCAATGTCAGTTGAACTTGGGTGTCGTTAATCAGCAAATATTTAAGGGTGAATGATGTTTTCTCATCCTTAAGAGAAATTTAATCAGTGTTATGTAGCTTTGACAATCAACTGACGATCACTCACAAGTTAACTTGCACAAGTGAACATGATAGTAGTTGTTCTTGTCTGCTACTATAGTCACTGAGATTTTGAAATTAAGGCCGATATATCAATAGTAAGCTAGCTTTTCATTTTGTGAATATGACTGTGGAGCCTGATTGTGAACAAAATTTTAAAATACCGTGAGCTTCTGATGTGGTAAATGAAGTTTCATGTGGTAAAGATTAATTTTACTATTGTAACTGACATTTGGTATTAAGAGCAAGGAATCACGGCTGTGTAAATTGTACAAAAATGCAAATACCGATAGATGACCTACGATAAAATAATAGGACGTATATTAAATTAAAAGAGGAAAAAGAAAAGGAAACTGATCGATGATGATATCAGAGATATTTTTTTTAATATACAAGCCATAGAAGGAGCACCTTCATGAATAACAATTATTGTTAAAAAATATCAGAATCAGCTGGACTGGAATTATTTTTTGCTCCATTGATCTAATCACTTCTGCCTAGTAAATAATACATTAGTTGTGTAATTAAATTGACTTCATATCTATGCAAAGAATTTCATTTTGTATATCTCTGTATAGAGTTCATGAACTTGAAACATTATGAGTTTAAATCTACTGTATATCTTCCTAAACTTCCTTGTTCTATTCCTTTGTATCAATATTTGAAAGGCTGAATAATATTCCTACTACAAGAGACTATTTGGTTCACTTGTTCTGCTAAAAATAATTATTAAATTTCCTTCAAATTACCTCTTACTATCTTAATTGAAAATTACTAAAGCACTGATACATACACAAATACTGAAATACTTCTCATTACAAAACTAATCAATCATGATTGACCAGGGCCTAACAAAAACAGCTGAGTTTTAAATTAAGACTAAGTTTTGATTATATTTCTATATAACATTTCGGCATGATTTCACGCATGTTGTTATTTCATTTATTCTAGTGATATATGTGGCAATAAAGTCGACGTGTTTGATCATTCGAGAAAAATCTGCATGTGAGCACGAAACCTCTATTTACATATACTTGCATATTCACAAATGTCACATATATAGAGACATGTAGACATGGGCCCAGCCACAGTAAGCACACATCCACCCCCTTACACATACATACACACACATATACATATATACAGAAAATGAACTGGCTATTTACTCCATTATTACTTAGACCCTCAACCAACATTGTAGCTAGCCTAATTCTCATTTGTCAAAGCGTGACACGATAG
>NC_042998.1:103093866-103143866 GCF_006345805.1 Octopus sinensis | reverse complement strand
TTTCTCCTTCTATATGGAGCGGATCTCAGTTGTTATTCGGGAGTTATCACACATCCTTCAGAGGCGGAGGTAATTTTAATTAAGCAATCATTTCTGCTGTATGTTACTTGATAACTTGCGTTAGTCTATGTTGTTGATATATGCTTCTGGCCACTCTGTGTTATCCCTCTTGGCTCATCTTTCTTTATAATATAAAATTAGACATCCCTACTGAGAATATGAAACTGGATATTCTCATTCGCACGCCTGTCTTTGTCTTCATTCTGTATTGTTTGATGTTGGCATAATTGTTAACTTATTCTAACCTTGACTTATAAGCTTTGCAATTTTAGCAAAAAAGTCTAATGGCTGGTTTCCGAAAATAAATAAATAGATAAATAAATGAATGAGTTACTTCGATATGTTTAGATGAGGAGTGAGTTTGCGGGAGTGAATATATATGTATAAATGTGTGTGCATATTGTGTATATGTGTGTCTGTTAGACACATACTGACACACATATATATGCAGCGAGAGAGAGAGAGAGAGAGAGAGAGAGAGAGAGAGAGAGAGAGAGAGAGAGAGAGAGAGAGAGAGAGAGAGAGAGAGAGAGAGAGCGAAAGAGAGAGAAGGGAGAGAAGAAGAGGGAGAGAGCGAGAGAGAGAGAGAGAAAAGGGAATATAAGTCTGTATAAAATGCCAATACTAAATTTTCATTGTCTGCAAATATTTCATTCACATGACAGATTCCAAAATCTAATCCTTCATAGATATAAAACTACAATCCAAGAATTGACCCCATACAGGATCATACGACTCTGATAAAAATAAACAAATGGCCTTTTAAAGATAGGAAGGATACGTTAGACAAGGCAGTTCAGTATAAAGTAAATATATTAAAGATGAGATATTCTTTTCTTTTCTACTCTAGGCACAAGGCCCGAAATTTTTTGGGGAGGAGTCCTGTCGATTAGATCTGGTACTTAATTTATCGAATCCTGAAAGGATGAAAGGCAAAGTCGACCTAGGCTATGGTATAGCGAATAAGATGGAGATTATACTGAATGGTTCTGCCTGGAGACTATACTGAATGGTTCTGCACATGTCTGTGCCTCCCTGACTATACCATTCACGACACGCGCCAATTTTTTTGCTAAGACTTTGGCCAAAATCTTCACTTCTGCGTTTAACAGAGTGATGGGCCTGAAATTATCTAAAACGTCTCACTTGTCCGGGTCCTTTCTGATCAACATCCCCCTCCCCGGCGCACAGTTCTGGGGATAAACCCATTCTGTTACCAGTTCGCGTACACGCTAGCCAGCAGGTGCCCGAACAAGTCTGGCATACATTTATATAGCTCGTAAAGAAGACCATCAAGTCCCGGCGACTTACTCACTTTACAGTCAGTCATAGCCTCCGTCACCTTCCCAGGCGTGATCGGCCCCTCGCAAGCCTTCTCATCCGACTCCGAGAGGCGTGGTAGCCCGACAAGAAAGTCCTCAAGGACTACCCTATCACCCCTATCACCCCTATCAGGATCGCTGTCACCTCCGAACAACTGGGCGAAGTACTCCCGAAATGCCTCACACATTTCCTCGAGTTCGTTTACCAAGACACCGTTTTGGTTCGTCATATACCGAATAGTGGAACTATTTCCTTGTCGAGCTTCCACCACTCGGGCCCATCCAGCGGCCTTGATTCCTTCACTTCCCATAGTACGTAACTTAGCTCTGATAATACTTTCCCTGTGTTGGGTTTCAAGATACTGGTTCAACTCCAGTCTCCTTACCTTCACTTGGTTCGCATTACCAGACCTCAAGGCTTCTTCTAGCTCCTTAACTATACCATCTCTTATTCTACGCCCCTTCTTAGCTAAGCTTATGCTAAACCTAATAGACTTCTATTTTATGGCTCTTTTTAGGGCGTACCTCCATTTATTATTAATGATGGTACCTGTCAATGCCCACTTAATTAACTTCTTGATCTGCTTTCTGTACACCTCAATCACCAAAATGGACGTATTGAGTTTCCAGTAGCCAGATCCCTGTCTAAGTAACTTATCTACTGTCAGCTTCCAGGTAATCATGTTGTGATCATTGTAGCTGACTAGATGAAACTGTGGACACTTAGCTATACACTTATCTGTTTTTATAATCAAAACCTTATCTATATATGTTCTTGAAGACTCGTCACTATTTGACCACATCCACTGTGGAGTGTTGGGATGTTCCAGCCTATATGGATCTGCCAGTTGAAAGTGACTTAGCAAATCCCGAAAGCCAGGGTTACATTTTCTATTCATATTCGACACAAATTGTGTTAAAGTCTCCTATCAATACTAGCGTATGCGACGTGGCCAGGAACTTGCCAAAGTCACGAAAATATTCACTTTGCAGACCCATAAAGATGGGTGCATAAATTGCAACCAGCCTGATTGTCTTGCCACAACTAAAAGTCAGGTTGAGAACGAACAGCCTGCCTTCTAGATCAGAAAAAAGCCAACCTTTTCTCGGTTACTCGGTTTCTTTTCAGTAGGATCAACAGCCCGCTCCCACCACCCGCCCGAGTGGAGAAACGTATTTCTCGTAGCCGTTCAGGGGGTGCAGATCTCTTGGCCCCTTCACCCGGGTTTCTGTTGCAACAATATCATCCAAATTTCTTGACCTGATGTCATTTAGGAAGCGCCCTTGCTTCCAACTCGACATCAGGCCACGAACATTTATACAAACAATGTGAATAGATGTGACTTACCTTTTAGATCGGGGCGTCCTGTGGAGAGGGACTCTCCACCGTTTCTTGACTTAGGGTCGAAAGTGGCAAGTCTTGAAATATAGATTGATGAAAATCAAATCTCAATGATGAGACTGATTTTCTATACGTGTTAAACAAGATATTATATGTTTTTTGTCCAATTCGTAAAATTCAGTTTTTATATTTGTCTGATAGTTCAATTAGCCTAGTGGCTGATTCTTTTGTTTTTATATCACGCACAAAGTCCTCGTTTTTGCTATTTAGTGCAACTATTCCTCTTTTCGTCTCACCCTCCGCTATCCTCGGTCTGTCTCTCTTTGCTGTTTTTTTTTGGGGGGGGGGTCGGCTTTCTCTGCTTTTGCTGGCTGGAGCCTTCCATTTTCCTTTTGTTTTTTTTCCTTCCTCTCGCTTTCTTACTCCTCACCGTCCGATTCTTCTTCACCTTCTTTACAATATTTTTAATGTGACTCAGTTGACCACACTAGAAACATCGGGGCTTACGCCCATCAAAAAGAGTATTTTGAATCTCCCTCCCTACTTCTACTATTTCTGGGAGCTGTTCTAAAATTTTCTGCTCTGCCTGCAGTAACAGGTTGAACGTTTGTCCAGTCCAATATGTATTCTCTGTGACGGTAACCTGCAGGAGGTTAATATTATCCTTCCTGTTTGCCAGGACTACCGCCATAGCTTTCGATAGAAAACTATAATACAATTTTTAAACAATAAGTCGAACAATAGACAAAGCAAGAGGTATAACAGATATAACAATTAGAAACTTACTTTACGAACACACTTCAACAATAGATTTTCAGTAACAGACAGACGAAATACTTATTTCTTTACTACCCACCAGAGGCTAAACACAGAGGGGACAAACAAGGACAGACACACGGATTAAGTCAATTACATCGACCCCAGTGCGTAACTGGTACTTAATTTATCGACCCCGAAAGGATGAAAGGCAAAGTTGACCCCGGCGGAATTTGAACTCAGAACGTAACGGCAGACGAAATACCTATTTCTTTACTACCCACAAGGGGCTAAACACAGAGAGGACAAACAAGGACAGACAAACGGATTAAGTCAATTATATCGACCCCAGTGCGTAACTGGTACTTATTTAATCGCCCCCGAAAGGATGAAAGGCAAAGTCGACCTCTGCGGAATTTGAACTCAGAACGTAGCGACAGACGAAATACGGCTAAGCATTTCGCCCGGCGTGCTAACGTTTCTGCCAGCTCGCTGCCTTAAAAGACGAGATATTCATGCCAGGAATGCATTTGCTATTCAGTCTGAATTTCCATCTGATGTATATATACATTTGAGTTTCAATATATTCTTTTATTCTTTTACATGTTTCAGTTTCTTTGTTTTTACTGAGACCATGCTGGATCACCACATTCAAGGGTTTTTTAGTCGAAGAAATCGACCCCAGGACTTATTCTTTGTAAGCTTAGTACTTACTTTATCGGTCTCTTTTGCCGAACTTCTAATTTATGTGGACATAATCACACGAACATCGGTTGTCAAACAGTGATGGAGGTAGAAATACCGACACACATACATAGTGATATAAATATACACATATCTATATGCGTCGGGCTTCATTTTCTTTCCGTCAACCAAATCCACTCATAAGGCTTTGGTGGGCTCGAGGCTACAGTAGAAGACATTTGCCCGAGGTGCCACGCAGTCAGACTGGACTCGGAACAATGTGGCTGGAAGGCAAAATTCTTACCACACATCCACGCCTGCGACTATAGTGCAATATAGTGCAATATGTGGTCTGATCGATAAGTATCTGGACTGTTGCCATAGTAACGAAGCTAAAGCACACAGAGTAAAGTCGCCCGTCACAGATTGACCTTGACCACTATTGTGCATGCGCACTGAGTTTTAATTCTCTAGCCCACTTTCGCTGTTTGCAGTAGTACTTGGAAGGAAGGTGTGTTGCGTGTGATCGTCGCATTGACCATGACAGAAAGTTGAGCAGAGAACCCGCATCAAATTTTGCCAAAAGCTTGGCGATACCTGCTCAGAGGCCTACATAAGGTTTTCAAAAAGTTCTCATTGTTCTTGACACAATCCAGATATTGTGCAACTGAAATCCGAATGTCTTTTTGGTCAGTTGAAAGCAGTTTTAGCACAAATTTAGCACAAATTTGGCAGACACGCGTCTCATACCCATAACAGTGATAATGGACTGAACTGAACCGTAACAAATCTGCACATCCTCTGATAACTCATGGATGGGGATTCGACGAATTCCCCTCACAGCTGCGAGCAGAACTGCGATGTTTTTCTCAGTTCTGATGGTTTGCGGGTCTCCCAAAACGTTCATTAATATTGACATTTATGCGGCCATCATGGAATCATCTGAACCAATCGTGCACATGTGTGCGACTCATACACTTCTCTTCATAGACTTTCTGCAACTTTGCATAGGTCTCAGAGCAAGTATCGCTTTGACAACTTTCTCTGTCATGGTCAATGCGACGATCACACTCTACACACCTTCCTTCCAAGCACTGCTGTAAACAGCTGAAGTGAGCTATAATGTTAAAACTTAATGCGCATGTACAACAACGTTCAAGGTCAGTCTGTGCCTTGCGGTTTTACTCTGCATGCTTTAGTACTGTTACTATGACAACAGCCTGGATACTTATTCATCATACATTGTATAGTGCACTCTTATTTTGCGTAAATGATGCGAGTTTAAAATTGTTATATAAAGATATAAGGTTGTATGCGAAACGGTGCTGTAGCAAGAGAAAATACAAAACATCTCGTAATTTCCTCGGAAGAATCATTTGTCTTTATAGTGATGCACACACCGAACACTATTCGAAAAATATATAGAGATAGCATTTGGCTTTATTTGACGTTAAGCTGATAAAAGATAAAATTAAGTAGCAGGGTGCTACTTAATTTTATATACTGTGTATGTATTGAAATGTAAAATAAATGAGAATAATATTTAAGCTTTTTTTAATCGATTCATGTCATACAAAATACAGCAATCATTTGTCCACACCCGCCATGTTTTCTGTTTTCTTTCATTGCTTTTTGTAGCACGCTCGTTGTGAAGAATTTCCGAACCGCTGGCTAAAGCGTATTGCAGAATAGAATATTCAGTAAGAGTGATGATGAAAGGCAAAATTGATGTCACCGAGAATTGATCTCAGTACGCCATGAGTAGGAACAATTATTGCATGACATTTCTGTAATGATCAAACAAATTTGGTAACCAGCTTTCTTATGCAAATAACTACTCTATCCATTCAATAAACAAACAAGCAAATTTCCTACAGGGCGTTTTTATTTCACATCGCACCATCCAGTACTTCACTGGCATGTCCATTCTCCAAGCTTACGCATGAAACTGTTTTTGAATTTATTTGTGTGTTATCGTATTTCATAACTTCAAAATAATTTATATATTTTATATTTGGGACATCTTGAACAGAATCGGTCACTGTGAGTGATCAATATTTTGTTTGCTACAAGCAGGCGGCGAAATGTTAGAATTGTTCGAGGGTCGGATAGAATAGCTTGATGGGAGTAATACCTTTAATGTTGTATGTAGACTTGAGTTGCTTCGACATAGGCCATAAACTAAAGGATTAAAACTTGTTTCTGGTGTATGACATTGTTCATCACACAAGACAAATGATTGGAAGACAGGAAGAAACACTGGATTATCACGAGTGGAAAATCTTTATCATAGATCGTCTAGATCTAAGCTAAACTGAGAGTAAAGATTAGTTTTCTCTAATATTCTTCTCTTTCTCCTCGTTTCTCTCTCTCTGTTTCTCTCCCTCGCTCCGTTTTTCTTTCTCCTTCTCTGTTTCTCTCCCTTTCTCTCACCACACTATCACATAAAGTCTACTTTATAATGCAAAAGTAAACTACCCATCACATTTTGAGGTGGACTGCATTATAGATGACCATCATCATTGACTGAGACCAATGAGAGTACCAAAGAACGAACTATCAAATTTCCAGTTCCGCCCATTATTCTAGATATCATTTTTATTGATATTATTATACCCAAATCATATCTTATCACAAACATAATTGTAACTAGTGTCGCAGCACTAATGCTAAATAAATTTTTAATGGAAAGCTGCTGTCACTTGTCGGATCTTTTCGGTTTGAACGGCAGTTTTTAAAAATAATTTCTATGTAAATAAACACTTTTAAAATTCGTATACTGGTAGAATGTGTTTATAAAACATCTTTTTCTTTTGGCTTTCTTGAGAAAATTTTGTAGTTTGTGAGATATTTGTAAGATATTTTCTTCAATTTTGGTAATTTCAACCAATCAATGATATCTATTGAGGTGAAAACATTATCTGTCGTAAAATTTTCTGGCGGTGAAATATGAAAATGTCCCTCGTTTAAGAAACAGATTGGCTTTATTTACATTTCTGAAGAAAAAAAGATACCCTTCCCCCACCCCCACCCCTAACCCTAACCTAAACCCTAACCCTAACGCTAACCCAACCCCTAACCCTAACTCTAACCCTAACCCTAAAACAGATTGAAATGCAATAGATCGATACTAGGGTCATAATTATGGGTGGACACTAAAGAGGGAACGGTTTTGTTATCCAGCTCTGTTTACGAGTGACCCCTCAGTTTATGGCCACAGGGTATCTTTTTTCTCATAAAAAACAGGGACATTTTCATATGACGCCGCCATAAAATGTTACGGCAGAAATCGTTTTCACTTCAATAGACGTCATTGATTGGTTCAAATTGCCGAAATGCAAGAAATGAAAGACCAAATATCTTACAAACGATAGAATTTTCTCAAGAAAGCCAAGAGAAAAAGATGTTTTATAAACACATTCGTCCAGTATACGAAGTTTAAAATTTTTTAGTTACATAGAAATTATTTTTAAAAACTGCCGTTCAAACCGAAAAGATCCCACTTGTCTCCTACATTCATGAAATAGTTGTATTTCGTATTACTTTTATAGTTTAACTTGAGTATGTTCATTCTTTATTAATATTTATCTTCTTATAAAACTCTAATTACAAAATGTGTTGGGTTTAATGTAAACAATACTTGAAATTATTTCAAGGCCCGTGTTATCGATTGAAATCGAACCCTTAAGTTACTGTTCACAATTCGGAGAAATTACAGATGATAGAGAGAACTGAATTCAGACCCTCATTTGTGTTCGAGGTTTTGAGAGTCTATGAGTCATAGCATTTATATATATCAGCTGTGTTGTTTGATTTTGTTTTGATTAGAATTTTTCTTTAGATTAAAAGTGACTACTACGCATCTAATTACCTTGCGTGAATTTAAAGAAAACTATTAACGGTTTTAATACGAACTATAAAACGGATAATTAACTTGAACTTAATAAACTATATTTTAAAAATGAGAATTCTTTTCAAGCAAACTTAAATAATGCGCTAGTAAACTGTAATAGACCAGGCAATATTTCACTCTTTCTTTTCTGTAATTTCCAAATGTCTGTCACCAAATATTGTTTTGCTTTTGACAATGGAAATATATGTTTCTAAAGAAAGTGAATAGAATCGTTAACTCGACATCTGCATATTAATAGTACTTAGCTTATTGATTTCATTGAGATGAAAAGTAATGTGTAAATTGATGGTATGTGAAGTTAATGAAATGTGGCAATAAATAGTGTAGAATATTTAGTCTGTCTTTCAAATCACTATCGCAATTACATTACCGCAGTTCAATGAAAATTCATACTAAATCTACTATTATTTCTTATGGTTACGCACGAGACTGATTACCATAGAAGGGTTAAAAGTGACTTAACAACTGAAATGTCAGTGTATCATATCATGTAATTAATGCTACACTCCATGAATGAAAAACGTATTTAAATTTCTTTAGATAAGCTTCTATAGTTGTAGAATGATATTTCATGTGGTACATCAATGTTGTAAGCAACAAGTACATCTGACCAGTTATTTATCAGCTTGATCTGCGTAATCCAGCTTGTCGCTTGTACACAAGTTAGGGAAATCTTACTACCTAATTAGATATTTCAAAAACCCCGTTGGAATTTACTATACATAGAAAGCATTTCAATCAGTGTTTCATAGATACAACTATTTTAATTCGTGTTTCCTCAGAAAATGCTAGATTCTTTTTATTAGGTATAAGTTTCTGTATTTTTAGTAGAACGAAATGGGGTGTTATTTGCATTGATGTCATTTCTATTGACTTTGATATTTCGACTCAGGTTAGTTTTGATTGAGTTGATTAATAAAAAGCCTTTTCACATAGATTATAGAGTTCCAGTTGTCACAGTGCTACCAGAGCCACGTTAGCCCATGACTTCTAAAAAAGGATAGAATGAAATTTGAAAATGTGTACTGCTTACACAATTAGATCAATTGGCCACATAGATGAAATCCTGTCGTTTCTGAAAATATAAATGCTGGTAGCATCGGTAAAGTTACGTCAACCACCTATCGGGATTCACGCTCTGGAAAACCACTTAACTAACTGAAATTTGTCTAAAGTAATCCCCATATTAATTTACATTTTATTAGGTGCATGAATAATTTATGAATCGCCCAATTGATCTCAGGATTATACAATGCATGGAACTGATCTCAGAACTTTTACTCCATTAATTATTTTCGATTCCAACAATAAACCGTTAATCATAATCGAAGATTTTGTCTGTTTTTCAAAGTTGGCGGTAATATTGGACATACCTATTAAATTTGAATACTTTTATTTATAACCGTCAACATGTTTATTAATTTTGAATGTACTGAATTGGATTTCTTAAATATGAATATTATTTACTCGGAAGATGAACAATAATAGTTTTCTGACATAGGGAAAAGGTCACATGTAAGGTTAATGATAATGGCTGAGATAAATTAATTTAATTAATGTCAGGACATGGATGCTACTCAAACTAATGGAATAAAAGTAAATACACTACTGATCTGGTCCCGCTGAAATTATTAAGAAGAATAACAGCATCAAAAGCACACTTATAATTACAGAAGTGAAAACAATAATGTAAACAATAACAGCAGCAACAACAACAATAATACCTTCAGTACCGCCATCATCAACATCACCCCCACCTGCAGCACCATAGCCATCAACAACAGCAACGACAACAACAACAGTAACAATATCAATCGCAATAATAGCAACAGATTAATGATAATGATGATGATGATAGGAATAATGATAACAATAATAATGATAATAATAATGATAATAATAATAATAATAATAATAATAATAATAATAATAATAATAATAATAATAATAATAATGATAATAATAATAATAATAATAATAATAATAATAATAATAATAAATAATAATAATGCTTTCTACTATATACACAATGCCTGGAATTCGGGGATAGGCGGCTTTTCGGTTGCATCAACACTAGTGATCAACTGTCAGTTATTTCATCGACCCCGAAAGGTTAAAAGACAATGTCAGTCTCAGCGGAACTTGAACTCAGAATGTAATGATGGTGATGATGATGGTCTCTTCCGTCGGTTTCGACGTATGAGTGTTTCATATAGAGGACTTAAAGAAATAAAGAAGAGCAAAATGAGAAAAAAAGTGTGAGAAAAAAGAGGAAAAAACTTTTAAAAATAGAACAAATGAAACCGCATCTATTTCCGATGGATGCGTGAATAAAATTTGAGTCGAGGAATGAATTTTGCTATGAAGTCTCAATGGGAACACTGGTGATCTTGATTTTGTCTGGGATTAGTCAAATGTGTCTGCTAATTGCAGGATATAATTCTTTTATTGTTTCTTCAACTTGAAATGACAAATTTAACGCCATGCAGTTCGAGTTAGGCAATAATTTTCCCCAAGATGTCAAGTTCAGTTGTAGAGACTTTAGTGATTACTTGAACTTATTCTTAAAACTAAGGATGTGTCTCTCTTTACCTACTTGTTGGTCATACATTTTTCTAAGATTTTGATATTTGATATCTTATGCCATCTTATGTAGCAGATATTGCGTAGACAACACATGTGAAAGATTTCAAGTTAGCCTATATGTCTATAGTAAGGAGTTCATGATTCTGCCCCATACAAAAGTGTACTCAAAATACAATATATTTTATTTTTCAGACTGACACTGTGTTCATCCCGGAAACGATAAGAAATGTATTTGTAGCCATAGAAATCCTAACATTGATTTCGTCATCAACTTGTTTCAAAAATATTGGTACAAATGTAAAGACAGAACACCTACGAAAATCAGCATTGCTTGGAATTGCAAGAATTCTTTGCAGGGTTCTTGAAGCATCACCAGTAAACAAGTGTCACCTTAGTTTGCTGGTTGTGGACAGCTGATACTTTCCATCATACCCAGCAAAATAAGGGGTGAGTAGCCATCAGATAATGATGATGACGATGATGAAGGTGAACGTGTTGATGATGATGATGATGACGATAAAATCCGAATTTGTTGGAATTTAGTTATATCGTTAGTTAGCGAGATGATAAATAGACATGGACAGATAGACAGACACTTATAATGTATAGCATGATGTGCAAAACAAATTGAAAACGCACTTTGTGTGTTGAATAAACTGTATTTCCATTTACTTAAAGTAGCGGATGTAAGTGTCAATATATCTTTGAGATTCCAAGTGCATTTTCAGCTAGTTCGCTTAATATCTATCTCTTTCTCTCTCTCTTTTTCTTCCACTCTCTTTCTTTATCTATCTATCTATCTATCTATCTATCTATCTATCTATCTATCTATCTATCTATCTATCTATCTATCTATCTATCTATCTATCTATCTATCTATCTATCTATCCATCTATCTATCTATCTATCTATCTATCTATCTATCTATCTATCAATCAATCTATCTATCTATCTATCTATCTATCTATCTATCTATCTATCTATCTATCTATCTATCTATCTATCTATCTATCTATCTATTGGTGTGCGTGTGCGTATGTATGTGCATATATGTATGTAATGTGTGTGTGTGTGACTTTCGCTGCGTGTAAGTTTCATGCAGCCATCTATTAAAAACTGCTGTACAAATATAAGCTATACTTTAAATCTCTGCCGAATGACTGAGCTGCATCTTGAGCAGTTTGATATGTCATTACTGTTTCATCAGTAGTGTTTACTTCATGCAGATTAGAGAGAGAGAGAGAGAGAGAGAGAGAGAGAGAGAGAGAGAGAGAGAGAGAGAGAGAGAGAGAGAGAAAGAGAGAGAGAGCGTGAGAAGGAAAAGGAGACATCAGAGAGATGGAAAGAGAGAGAAATAGAGTTTAGCAAAGAGTTACTAGTAAAAAGATTAATAAATGGCTTGCTTTTTTTTTATTTGCGTACCCACACATGTTAGTTTCTCGTTTGAATTGGCTAAAATACAGAGACATGTGTAAGTGTATTTGCAACTTCAACTACAAACACCCTGTTTTAATATTTCAGTTAATTCATCCGAAGAGATTTACTGTTATATGGATCAGTTAAAAGTAAGAACGTTTACAATTTATTTTCAAATAACCACCAGAATTGCTTAACATCGGCATTGATTTAGTTTTCTAAGTCGATGACAAAAAGTAGATTCAGCAAAAGATTATGTTGTTGTTTATTAATGTCCGATCTATGCCTGGCTCATAAAGGGCGGTTTCCCAGTTTCATTGGCGTATAGGTTCCCCACCTGGACAGGACGCCGGTCCGTCGCTGCTGAGCTGCTAGAAAGAAAGACTAAGAGAAAGTGTGAAAAGTTCGCCATTACCCTCTGCCGGAGCCGCGTTGAGCTTAGGCGTTTCGCTCATAAACATATGCACATCGCCCAGTCTGAGATTCGAACCAGCGATAAATCGACTGCATGTCTGCTACTTTAACTACGATGCCATGTGCCTCCGCTCATAAGATTTTAATTTATATTATTTTAGTCAATCAAACATCTCCGTTGCCGATATACTCGGAGTCGCAAATGTCTGTTTCCATGGAAACAGTATCGGCATTATTATTGTTATGTAAGGCGGTGAGCTGGCAGAAACGTTAACAAGCTGGACGAAATGCTTTGCGGCATTTCGTCTATCTCTACGCTCTGAGTTCAAATTCCGCCGAGGTTGACTTTGCCTTTCATTCTTTCAGGGTTGATAAATTAAGTAGCAGTTACGCACTGGGATCGATCTAATCGGCTTAACCTCTTTGTCTGTCCTTGTTTGTCCCCTCTATGTTCAGCCCTTTGTGTGCAATAAAGAAATAAGAAACGTTAGCCGGGCGAAATACTTAACGGTATCTCGTCTCTCTACGTTCTGAGTTCAAATCCCGTCGAGGTCGCCTTTGCTTTTCATCCTTTCGGGGTCGATAAATTAAGTACCAGTTGCGCACTTGGGTCAATCTAATCGACTGGCCCTCTCTCCAAAATTTCGGGCTTTGTGCCTAGAGTAGAAAAGATCATTATTGTTATATAATGAAATAAATTTAATGAAACACATGAAGCACGATTAGATTGTTTAATCAATGAAATATAAGCAAAAAGAAAAAGAGTAAAAAAAAAATTATGCTCACTATTCTGTGCAGAAACTTTTAGCGCACTATAACTGGTATTTGCAAATATGCTCGCCACCGATCGCTCTATATCGTTCCCAACAGAATCCATTGTCAAATGCTCGTTTCTAGTCTGTCACAATCCAGAGATAGCAGAGGTTAAGGAAATACTTCTCATATCTCGCGATACACACTACAAGTTGCCCACGGTCCATGTAACATTCTACAGCTTTTTTATATTTTCGCCTCGAGAAACCCTCTGCCAATTTCGAAAATTCAGCTGAGAGCACTAATAAATCCTGCACGCATACTTCGTATAAATAACTGTTTTCATTCAACAGCCGCATTACTCCCGATTCCCAATTCCTTCGCCCAGAAAAGCAAAAACAGAATCTCATGTTATTGGCGTTGCCATGACAAAAGATAATTGCGAATTCAGGCATGTCGGCAACTTCCGTTGCCGATTTATTAAACTTGCATGGGTTCAAAGGGTTGTAACTTACTTTTTATGAAATTCTGAAGAAGATTAATGTAACTCTGGTCATCAGCACCGAAAATACTCCCTGGTTCACTGTGAGCTCGCGCGCGTGTTTGTACACAGGTAAGCACATAATTACAAAAATAAGTGTAAAGTCTACATCACAACTTTCCGACGACCGGGAACGTTAAAGTCTGAGTAACAAATATATATATATATATATATATATATATATATATATATATATATATATATATATATATATATATATATATATATAATATATATATATATTTAAAATGAGGGTGAGAAATTTGACATTAATTTAATTAAGATCAATTTCACACCAGTGGTCTGGCATATTAAAAAACTGAAGGTTCAGTAAAATTGTATTATATACATATGAGAGTGAAACCACTATGTGGATACCCTTATGCTAGAAGTAGATCCGCTATGGTGTTACCACTAAGAAATGTTCTCAAGAAAAATTCAGCAAACAACCAAAACGTAATCGAGCAAGACAAAAGAGAGCAATAAATATATGTATTATTCACATACATGTTTCACTATTACCATATTACGTAATTTTACTTACGTAAGATGTCCGTAGATCTTCAGTGTGACCGTACAAGTGAATATAATTTGCAGAACTGTATACTGGGACATCCGCACAAATTCAGACCTGTGAATAATCTATATTTATATTGCTTTTCTTTTGTCTCGCTCGATTACGTTTTGGTTGTTTGCTGAATTTTTCTTAAGAACATTTCTTAGTGGTAAGACCATAGCGGATCTACTTTTAGCATAAGGGTATTCACCTAGTGGTTTCCTTCTGATATGTGTATATATATATATATATATACATTATTCAAAGGAAATCCAACTCTGTTTTTTATGTTTTATTTATATTCTTTATAATATTAATATAGAATAGAGAATATATAGTGTAAATAGTATATATAGTAAAATGAAATGAAGTATTGATTATCTTATTGAATAGATGAAATATTGAATATATCTGATATGCAATACTTGATCTATTCAATAGGACAATCGATACTTCATTTTATATTACTATATATATATTATTTATAATATATATTCTATATTCTACATTAATATTATAAAGAATATAAATAAAACATAAAAAACAGAGTTGGAATTCTTTTGAATAATATATATCCCTCTATACACACTCATACAAACCCCTTTTTATAAATGCATACATACTTATATATATACACACATACGCGTATATATATGTGATCACGTGACCGACCAGTCCATCAGATGTAGTTACACATCGCTGGTCACAAAGCGTTCGCAATGTTTTAGCCTTCGAACGACGCCACCCCGCTAGCTAAGCGAGCATGCCAACAGAAGAAAGAGTGGGAGAAAGAGTGGTGAAAGAGTACAGCAGGGATCACCACCCTCTGCTGGAGTCTCGTGGAGCTTTTATGTGTTTAAGGTCAATAAACACTCACAACACCCGGTCTGGGAATCGAAACCGCGATCCTACGACCGCGAGTCCGCTGCCCTAACCACTAGGCCGTGTGCCTCCACACACACACACACCACACACACACACACACACACACATATATATATATATATAAACAAAGAAGTAAATATATGGCACAACGAAGTACCGATATTTACTAGAATTAGCGAACGTAATAATACGACGCTAATGTATAGCTTCACCGCGTATGTACTAGCAAAAATGCGTGTGTGCAACAAACTAGAAAAAATTGTCTTACCTCCAGGGAGAACATCTGAAAGATGAAATACCTGGAAAAGGATAATGTGGGACCTGCGCGGGTTTCAGATTTTTCAAGATATGTCTGCCACCCATAAACTTGATCTATCTTCATCAGCCAAACATATACCACGACAACCTTTCAGATGTTACCACATTAATGCCATTACACTCGACTGAAACGCCGAAACGCTAACAGCACGAGAACGGTGAAGAAGTTTCAATAAATTAGTAATGCAATACTAGAGTATTGCTTTCCAGTAAAATATAGCCCGTAAGGGAAAAATATACAAAGAAGTAAATACATGGCACAACGAAGTACCGATATTTACTGGAAATAGCGAACGTAATAATACGACGCTAATGTATAGCTTCATAAACTTGATCTATCTTCATCAGCCAAACATATACCACGACAACCTTTCAGATGTTACCACATTAATGCCATTACACTCGACTGAAACGCCGAAACGTTCTCCCTGGAGGTAAGACAATTTTTTCTAGTTTGTTGCACACACGCATTTTTGCTAGTACATACGCGGTGAAGCTATACATTAGCGTCGTATTATTACGTTCGCTATTTCCAGTAAATATCGGTACTTCGTTGTGCCATGTATTTACTTCTTTGTATATTTTTCCCTCACGGGCTATTCTTTACTGGAAAGCAATACTCTAGTATTGCATTACCAATTTATATATATATATATATATATATATAATATATATGTACATGTATGTATGTATGTATATATATATACACATACGCGTATATACACACACACACACATATATATATATACTTTATTTACAAGATAAAAATTCCAATGCCAGATACGCCGAAACAAAAAAATTGTCGATAACCATTAAATTTATGCGTCTCGAAACAAACCGATAGAAATCTCTAAAAAATTCATTATTACCGTATTGGTCCAATTTCTTGTGAATTAAGCCGGAAATTGGACCAATACGGTAATAACGAATTTCTTAGAGATTTCTATCGGTTTGTTTCGAGACGCATAAATTTAATGGTTATCGACAATTTTTTGTTTCGGCGTATCTGGCATTAGAATTTTTCTTCTGCCCTTATCTTGTAAATTATGTATAAATTTTACCTTTAAAGGCATTTTTTGATATGCTGGCCATTGATAAAAAATTCTTCCCGAAAAAAATGTTATCCTATATTAATTATAAATAGATTAGTGTTCAATTTCGGATTCTATCACTCTGTGAAAGTTTCTAGTTCGAATCACACGTGTCTCGAGGTGCGCCGAATATTTTTCTATTTTGGATATATTTGGGGTACTTAAGTCTACACGGGACTTGGTGCTTGCTTCTTCCATGGGTATGAGTAAGTATTTCATTTATATCTCGCGTATTTTCCGCTGAAGAGGGGAACATTTTTTGCGAATTAATCCCGAAATTGGACCAATACGGTAATAACAATTTTTTTGAGCTTTCTATTGGTTTGTTTCGAGACGCATAAATTTAATGGTTAGCGACAATTTTTTGTTTGGGCCTATCTGGCATTAGAATTTTTCTTCTGCCCTTATCTTGTAAATTATGTATAAATTTTACCTTTAAAGGCATTTTTTGATATGCTGGCCATTGATAAAATATTTTTCCCGAAAAAAATTTTATCCTATATTAATTATACATATATATATATATGTATATATATACGTATATATACATGCATACTTTGATAGGTTGGGCCAGTATTGGCCCAGGCCCTGTCTAACTTAATAGCACCACCTCGCTAAATCATTCAAATCAGGAATTGGACAATATGGCCCACTCAAGGAGAGAGTTAGTTTTTACTGAGACATATCCGGGTTTAGGAGGTTTATCCTGGATTTTTAAAGGAATTTGTCCAAAGACTTGCACTTTATGGCGTCACTTTCTGTGTTTTGGTGTAATGTTAAAGAGAGCGGGGTTATTCGAGGTGAAATAATTGTGCCGCATTGTTATGTGATGTGAGTATTTATGTTGTGGGCGGATAGTACAGCATCCAAGTCTCAGGTGTATCTTAAAGGCGATGCCAACATCTGATGGAATATTTTCCACATCATGAGGATGATGTAGCGCTCATGGCAGCGTTGAAGAGAATAAAACTTGAGCTTTTCTACTCGACCCCAATAGTCAAGGCCTATCATGCCATCAATCTGTTTTGTAATTGAACTTTAAGGTGCATCAGCTTTCATGATACTTGGTTTCGTGTGGGGAGACAACTGTGTACAACATTATTCAAGGTAGGGTCGGGCAAAAGTAGAGAAGAGAAGGATAATGATGTGGATATCTCTCGACTGGAAAGTTCTGAGAATCCAGGAACACATTCTGCGGGCCATGTCAACTTTGCTATTTATATGAGTAGCTCAGCTTATGTTGTTGTCCATATGTATGTATGTATGTATGTATGTATGTATGTATGTATGTATGTATGTATGTATGTATGTATGTATGTATGTGTGTATGTATGTATGTGTGTATGTATATACGTATATATGTATGTATGTATATACACATGTATACATGCATATATACAAATATACTTACATACGCACATACAAATGCATATACATATGTATTAATTATATACGTTTATAGATACAAATATATATAATTATACACATAGATATATGCATACATACAGACATGCATACGTGTATATATATATATATATATCAAATGGATGTGTTATAATACTATTCCGCACATACAATAACAGCCATACCAATAATTCAACATACTTCCATCATCAGCTGCTCCACGGATATCACTGTGGTTTCGACACCTGGGCAGTACCATTCAATCCGACGGTGTCAGTAGGTCTTAATTCAGTCTTAATTCTAGAGAGGATTAAACAATAATTTATTAACTAAACTATATATATATATATATAATCGTTTGTGTGTGTGTCTACATCTACACTATATATATATATATATATATATATATATATATATATATATATATATATATATATATATATATATTTGTACGTATGCACGAACATATACCTATATTTTTGTGTGTGTGTGTGTGTGCACGTCAGAGTCATTGCATGTTAGTGTTCCAATGTGTTTGTGTAAATGTGCGTGCAGATTCTTGTTATTCTATAAAAGTATAGGATGTATAAATAAGAGTAAAGCTCTTAAATATTCTTTGCTACTCCAGGCACAAGGCCCGAAATTGTTTGGGAGGGGTCCAGTCGATTAGAGTGACCCCAGCACGCGGGGCAATTTCGACCTTAGCGGAATTTGAACTCAGATTAAATACCTATTTCTTTATTACCCACAAGGGGCTAAACTAGAGTGGACAAACAAGGACAGGCATAGGTATTAAGTCGATTACATCGACCCCAGTGCGTAACTGGTACTTATTTAATCGACCCTGAAAAGATGAAAAGCAAAGTCGACCTCGGCGGAATTTGAACTCAGAACGTAACGGCAGACGAAATACCACTAAGCATTTCGCCCGGCGTGCTAACGTTTCTGCCAGCTCGCTGCCTTAAAGCTATTACATATCTAACTACTTTTAGCTGGCAATGCTGTACTTGATGAAGCGCGTTTGCAAATGAATATCAAGCGATTTCTTTCTCATCTCTGTCATGAAAACATTTCTCCTCATTTTCATTTCTACTGTGAAAGTAGTATATTACTGTCCAATGTATGTGATTAGAATTTATTTACAGATGTTTACTGCATGATTAAGAGAATAAATCACATCAAGTGGAAAATTGAGTCGATTTAACCGATTCTTCAGAACGAAATAGGATTCTAATAAGTAGATATCTAATTTAAAATCCGAAAAAATATCTATAGTTTAAAGTCCAGTCACGTTTGTAATAATACTTAGATAAATGTGAATGTATTAAGCATACACGATTTCACACACACACATACACACACATATGTATAGTAGGATTATCTTTTTTATTTTTGTGTTTTGTACACCTATGTATGCATTACATATGCAATCATTTAAACAAAAATTCAATTATTTATATGTATTCCGTGTTGGCTCCACAAAATAATTTGATAGATGAAATATTATGCTAAAGCATTTCCTCGTTTTAAACATTTACGTTATTTGTCTTTTTTCTTGTTTTTGTTTGTTTTTCTTATTCTTATCAAAGAATGAATGCAGTTGTCAAATCGAAAATTTAAAGAGTTTTCCAATAACTATAATCTTAACATTTTATTTGAGAGGTTGTCAAATTAGTAGAATTAATGAAGTATTTATCTAAATACCTTTTTAAAATATACTCTTAAAACGAAACCCATCCACTACCAGTGCGTCATTATCTAATATTGTGGTGTCCACTCCATGTTCAATCTATTTGCGGTCTGAGAAAACAGTTTGAAGAATGTATTGTGGTCATTTAATTCAGTTATATGTTTCAAATAAAAACTGAAATTCAAACCTTCTGATTGTCAGACTACATTTCCCTTACAGTTGTTTGAAAATATTGAGCATGAAACCCACTCCTCTTTGAAGTTACAATTGCTTTCATCCCATAGAGGTCGAGAACATGAAGTAGCATTCGAGTGCCGCAGTCGATTTCGTCATTCCTTCTCCACAAATGGAATGTTAGGACTTACGCGTTTGCCATCGATTCTTCTTCTTCTTTTTCTTCTTCTTCTTCTTCTTCTTCTTCTCTTCTTCTTCTTCTTCTTCTTCTTCTTCTTCTTCTTCCTCTTCTTCTCCTCCTCCTCCTTCTTATTCTTCTTCTTCTCCCCTCCTCCTCCTCCTCCTCATCCTCCTCCTTCTTATTATTCTTCTTCTTCTCCCCCTCCTCCCCCTCTTCTTCTTCTTCTTCTTCTTCTTCTTCTTCTTCTTCTCAATTTGACTCCTCCTCTTTCCTCGCATAATAACGATGTTTCCAAAAGACGTCCTCTTTCAGGCATTACTAAATGAAATTTTCCTTGCGGGTACTTGGAAAAGAACCACATTAGACAAATGAAGGGTTGCCTTCGTTATCCTGGGATAGTGAACAGAAAGAAAAAAAATTGTTTGTTTCACAAACTTTAACAATTTGTTTTCACATTCAAAACAACTACCACATAATTATCCCACACAACAAAACACTACAATGACTAAAAAAGAAAACAACACCCCTTCCCATAGACGCACAAAAAAATCAAGTCGTAACTAAATGTACGCGAAGAAAAAAATGAATAGCGTATTGAACAAATTAATCGAACAAAATGTCCCAAATATTCAAATGATTTGGAAGATAACGACAGTAACAGCAATAGCAACAGCAACAACAAACAAAACTAACAACGGTAGCAACATCGGCAGTAACTATTACATGATTCCATATACTGCGGCCCGTCCATATTCGAGGTACGTGAAACGAATATTCTCTCTAAAATAAATGAACAGAATTTTTAAGCTGAGCATAGGAAAGTATGAGAAAGACTGAGTATAAGACACGAAAGTAGATGAAACGAGTACTCCCTATCTGCCCGTAAGTTGGTACAGAAACGAGGGGAGATCTGGATCTTATATTACTAATTATAAATGATGACTAATTCGGTCGTTAACACTTGCAGCAAAGCAGTGGTAATTTTGGCACTTACTCCTTTCAGTACTGAGTAGATGATCACAGTCGTGGAGTGACATGATCCAACAAAGATTGCGGCTCACCATTGTGTTGCATGTCAGTTTTTTTTATATATCTGTGTGATATACATACGCACACACACTCTCTCACACACACAAATATATATATATATATATATATATATATATATATATATATATATAAGAGAAAGAGAGAGGGAGAAGAGAGAGAGAGAAAGGTATTTTAAATAATAATACTTTCTATTATAGGCACAAAGCTTGAAGCTTTGAGGGAAGGAGTTAGTTGATTACATCGACCTCAGTGTTCAACAAGTATGTATGTCATTGACCTCGAAAGGATGAAAGACAAAGTTGACCTAAGCGGAATTTGAACTCAAAACGTTAAGTCAGAAAAATGCCGCGGAATAGTTTGTCCGGTATATTAACGGTTCTGCCAACTCGCCACCTCAAAATTGTAACTAATAATCCTTTCTACTATAGGCAAAACGCCTGAAATCTTTTGGGAGGAGATAAATCGGTTAAATCGACCCCAGTGTATAACCGGTAC
This sequence comes from Octopus sinensis, assembly GCF_006345805.1. Taxonomy (NCBI): domain Eukaryota; kingdom Metazoa; phylum Mollusca; class Cephalopoda; order Octopoda; family Octopodidae; genus Octopus; species Octopus sinensis. Next base: position 103,122,235 of record NC_042998.1, on the reverse strand, counting down.
TCATTCAATCGACGCCCTCTCCCCAAAGGGATTAAAGGCAAAAATCAACCTTAGCGGAATTTGAACTCCTAACGTAAAGACAGACGAAATGTTGCTAAGCATTTTATCCGGCGGGCTAACGATTCTGCTAGCTCGCCGCCCTAAGATTATAGCAAATTATAATGACATTTTATAGTAATATTAGTTTTGTTATTGTAATCACTATTATAGCTTTAACAATGAACGGGCGCCTTTGATGGCGCAAAGGATTTTATCACGCCTAAATGCTAGAAAAAAATTGTGCTTATTTTGTAAACAACATTTTGGACACTTCAGCTTCCGATGCATTTCCCTGAGGCGGAAGAATGAAATTGATTTTGTACAATGAATATATTGTTATAGTTTTAGAAAACATTACTTACCTGTGACATTGATGATTGTTTCGAGCGAAATAACATTGTTTCGAGCGAAATAACATGATTACAACAAACACAGTAATAGGAAATACAGTTTTTCATAAAAAAGATGAAAAAGAGATTAGCAATAGATGTTAAAGAGACTAATATTATAACACAAATATTAATGATTTGACAAGCACAAATGATAAAAGAAAATGAAGTAAAAAAGTATTTTTAACAACGAAGACAACACCAATGTATCTTTTGCCGTTCTGAGAGGGAAGCGCTGAGCAACAGTTAGCTTCTGGGAAAAGTGCCTGGGAGAGCATATTGTAAAAGACTGTCTCCTTACTCGTGCAAAGAGAAAAATAACAACTTCCTCATAAAAAGGAGCCAGCTTCCACATGAGTACTAAGTCGCGGGACCCTAGGCCTAAGTATGCATTTATATATTCTTCATCAGCAGGGCAAAGTAAATGGAAGTGCAAGCCAGGATTTTAAGTTTTAGGCTCAGATGACAAAGACAATAAAAACTGGTTGCCTCCGCACATAAAAACAATAATTGGAAAGAAGAAACAAGTATTATGTCCAAAAACATTTGTAAAGACTCTGAATCATAATTATTTGTCACATTTACAGCTCACTACAAACAAGTCGTGAGCGTGGAGAGGTACGTAGAATTATGTTGTAGGTTTAAGTTTACATAAACAGACACGATACGTATTACCACTAAAGAATAAGAATAGTAAATAATAAATAATAATAAATAAACTGATGCAGCAAACCTGCAAAATTTGTCAAAAGAAGAGACTAAGAAATTTACTAAGAATATTATGATATTTTATTTCGTGATTAACCACAATGAACCTTTTCATAGATATGGACAGAAGAGAGAAAAACAACATACATGTGTTACGAGAGTTTCACCTCCCGTGATAAAGTACAGAGAAACCGGCAAGAAAGAAGGTGACATACCTCTATATTACCAAAGATGGTGAGGTATTCATTGTGCTCGCCAAACTCTAGAGTTACTAGAGCTAGCTCTGGATGTCGTGTGAAGCAGTAGCATATTCATCAGCCTAAGGAGAGACTACGGGATGGTTTGTATAGTTTCCAAAATTGAGTAGAAGACACAGAGGTAGGTAGTGCTGGTACGTTGCACAAAGTGTATCTGTAAAAGATGTTAACCCTTACTATCCATCATCTTTCCTGAAATGTAAGGCACTCGATAACTCCCAAATTACTACCAAGTTGTATATGTGGACACTGAGGTTCAGCATGAACATGTAAATTTATATAACTCCACAAGACTAAAGCACCATTTTGGATCTATCACCGTTATTGACTTAAGGAAAAACAAAACATTGAGACAGCCAGTGTAGGGAAAGAAGTTCAGCTGTGAGATTTGAACAGCTAGAAGCCTTTATACTCAAAAGAAGTCAGAGAAAAGATTAGCAGAACGGGGGAAAGAACAAAAGCGGGCCACATAAACTACTAGTTTTACGGCACAGCCTGTTGCAGTTTCAGAAACAGTGGATTAGTACACATTGTTCTTAGTTTGAAGTGCAGGCGAACAAGAAGGCGACACGAAAATGACCAGAAAGTCAATCGACGACCAGGAAACTAATCATCTGACAATTATTATGGCAAAGACTAAGAGGCCTTTTCACTTGCACCATTCACCCACTGTTTTGTTACAATGAAGAAGAAAGTGACGGAATCGGCCAAAAAGGAAGGTAGAAAGGAAATAAATGAATACAACAAGAAACAAGCTAGCAAACCCAGAAAGCGAAGCCTGCTCCCACTGAGAGTCTTAAATTCCAGTTGCAGTGGAAGTGCAACGATTGTCTACTCAACTTATTCGATAACTGAGTAAATAATAAACTCGTGAAGTTGATGATTGAACCAGATATGTGGAACTAGTGTCAGAACCTCCTACTCTGAAAGTATAAACCATATATAAAGAAAAAGTTGACACTCTATGAACATTTCTAATGTTATATAGTGGAGGATGTAATGCTCACCACAGGCTGGTTGACTGAAAAATGTCAACAATGTTTGGAAGTAACCGGCTTTAATAATGAGCAATCAAGTAGTTTCATGAAACCTAGAGAGTAATTAGGCACCTGTAGCAGAACGCTTAAGTAAATGTCATAAAATTAAAATCCCACTGAAAACAATCTTCGGGTTCACAAGCTAAGGGTATATGCAATAGGTACAATAGTTTTCTCCTCTCCAGATATGCTTACTTCACTATATACGTATTACCTTCTGCAGTATCGTACAAACTAAAATACGTTTCTTATTGCTGTTTAATCAGACTCAGCTTGATCGACTAGACTTTTGAATAAGGGCGTCAAATCTAGACTAATCCGGGATTTTATAGGTGCATATATATCTTTTTTAAAATTAAAACTGCAATAAAGTAGGATCTATTTACCAGGTTGAATCAAAATGCTTTTTTTCCTATTCCAAGCTTCAAATAATAGTTCAATCAAATTACATGCAGAAAGTGTGTTTTCATAAAAATACATTCTTTCATATTTTATCCTCTGTTGACATTGTTTTGCCTGAAGCTCAATCCAGCGCTTACACCATTTCGCTGGTTTAGAGGCAAAGCTCTCGGCACCCGTTTTCTACCTCATCTAGAATTTTGGTCCTCCGTGAAAAGAGCATGAAAAGAGCCATAGGTTGTAAAATGGGGTAGCCTGGTGATGCAAGGTCTGTACAGTAGGCAGGGTGACACAACACTTCCAACCACTCAAGTTCCTTTAGTTCGTGCTTGGTCATTGAAGGAGTCCGTGTATTCGATTGACCAATGCCAGATATCATCATATACTCACTACAATTGTTGAACATAAAGGTTAGCGTTCACAATATAATCATGTGGGACATGCTCAAAGTGCAAAACTTTCTCATCAGAACACAATATGACATTCTTTTCAACCGCCCTTGTTTGATAGCATGTTCTGAAGCCTGGCAGGAACAAAGTTACTAAATTCTCTTATTAGGAGTATGAAAATATATCCATTTTGAATCCCCTGTTACAATTCGACGCCAAAAGCGGATATCTCGAGGATTTGCCAGTAGTTGCTGGCAAATATCCACGCGTCGTTGAGCCTGGTCATTGGTCTGTTCACGAGGAACTTCTCGACAGCGTCCGTTCACAAGGCCGAGTTTATGAAGGTGTCTATTGATGGTGCTTTGTGAAAGACCAAAATCTGCCGATAATGTACGACTGTTTGTCAACCATTTCAAGAAAAACTTCATCTTTCGTAACCGAAGGTTTTCCTGACCTTATATTTGTTCGATGTTGCCGTCAACTTTAGTGAAACGCCAGAACCAGTTTTGTTCCACACGGTTACTAACACCTCCTGGGCGTTACGCATCTTTAATTTCTTTTGCTGATGTCCTTGCCTTTTTTTTTTTTGCTCAGGTAGCATAAAATGGCTCGAATTGCAAATCTTTTAAGCACTCATTTTCAAAACTTCAAATTAAAGAATATGCAATCGATTTTTACATGCTATATATGAACATAAAGAATAAATAACTCAGCAAAGATTGAACAAGCTGTATCAAATTAACGAAGTAACATAAAGATATAAGATGCCAAAAATCATCGGTGATAATCCGATAAAACTTTGACTCAATCTGATAAATTTAATAGTTCTCTTTAATAAGCTAAACGGTCACGTAGTTTTGCTGTGTTGAACATTCATACAGTAGAAAACACAACAGCAATTGTTGATTACGGTAGTGATGCAAGGTACTAATTCATTGTGTCTGCTTAGGATATATTTTTTCAAATTCCATTTAGTGACAATGGTTATTTTGAAACACCTGATGTCAATACTACTACTTGTAAACTCTTTATAATTTCAATATCTCATACACCAACACACACTTGCACATGCATGGACATATGCATGAACACATGCAAAACACGGACACACACGCGCGCAGTGTTTTATCAGAAATATTTAATGTGTGAATTTTGACTTATAATGTAAACATTATTTAAAGTTAACTGGTGAAAACTTATATAATTTCGCACAAGAACTTCATTTCTGATATTTCTTTTACTCATTTACATTTACTGAGACCAACAGATTCCGCTGGAGAACAAAACCATTGTTAATGTACAATAAGTTTAGCCTCAATGATTTTCAATGTAATCAGTACACTGAGAATGGAATGTACCGATTCTGGCCACTTGGTTTTATGATTGTTCTTCAGCTTTAATTATGATTCAAGAGGATTTGGCTAAAGCACAATGATCTATTGTGTTATGTATGACAGTAGGAATATTCTGAGGTATATTGTTTGCTTTGTTTTAGTAGTCTGAGGCTGCGTGAAGGTTTTCTTATTACCCCAACTATTCAAAGTTGGTTCTAACGTCTTTTACATATTTCATTGGCGTAAGACGTGCATAGACGGAACTATCTCACATGAAATTATCCGAAATGTAGTATTGTTTTCTATTGAATAATGGAAACTTTTCAGAGCCAACATTTTGTTCTTAAATGATAAACGCTGGTTGCCATTTTCCTTTCAATTTCGACTATCGTCAATCAAAAGACACTCGTTGAGTTAAATGAAGTACAAAACATAACTAGACTTGTAACAGCACTGTTAAAGATCAGTTCCTCTTCCAAATGCATTCCATATATGAACACTTTAATTAATTAAACTTTCTGAAAATTATCTCCCTTGGGTTTCTTAGTCAGAAATAGTTATTGAGAAAATAATTGTATTGAAATCGAATGGTGTAATTTTAATTTAGCAATTTTAATGGATGATTTCATTCAGTATGCTAGCGTTCACTTTATTAATTAATGCGATTATGCTGCATGAAATTTCAAATTTAGGCATGTTTCTACTGTGGTGAACTAACAAGGACATTCAGACTTGGGTTAAGAAATATTAGTATTTTGAAATACTTCCATGGCATCACGCCACGATAGAGTTAATTCATTAATTTTTTTTATTGTTTCACCTGTTGTTTTATGTGTGTTAATATTCAGAAGTTAAATATCATCTAGAAGTTAAATATCATCAGAAGTTAAATATCACTGTACTATACTATATTTGATAACAAGTTGAACACTTTAATATTGTTTAAATATAGCTGGCCTTATAATCAATACGTTTGACTAGCAAATTATTATAAGGGACACACACACACACACACACACATAGACACACACACCATATATATATATATATAAGCTAATCCAAACATGAAAACACAAAGAGAAAACACAACGCGAGGACGTGGAACAAGTATAGCATTATTGGACGCTCAGGAGAGAAGGAAAGAAGGAAAGAAGGAGGGTTTACCTTTCGAGCGGAGCTCTTCGTCAGAAACATAGGAAAAGGAATGATCCAAAGAAGGGAAGACGGAGGAATAAAAATCGCCAACGGTACACACGCGGAAATTTATATATAATATGTATGTATATATATATATATATATATATATATATATATATATAGATAGATAGATAGATATACATACATATATATATATATATATATATATATATATATATATATATATATATATATACATAAATACATACACACACACACACACCACACACACACATATATGAAGACATATACTTCCACCTTATGCAACTTTCTTAATTTTCGTGGCATTGAAGAGCTGTGGGTCTATGCAAATATGTCATAAAATGTTAGCTGCTTATATTAATGACTTGAATTTACAAGGAGAATCGTAAGCTTAATGGTTTTTCGATACGTTTTGTAGATCACCAAAGCACCACGATCTGCCCACTGGGCAGAATGTCTTAGAATGCTTTCAGTGCTGTAAATTCGAATCTGACTGGGGAAATTGCGTCTTTTGATATCAAAACGTACGCATTGCTGGAGGGTTGAAAGAAAGAAGCATGAATGTCACATTTTAAAATATATTCTACCTCGGCGCAGGAGTGGCTGTGTGGTAAGTAGCTTGCTAACCAACCACATGGTTCCGGGTTCAGTCCCACTGCGTGGCATCTTGGGCAAGTGTCTTCTGCTATAGCCTCGGGCCGACCAATGCCTTGTGAGTGGATTTGGTAGACGGAAACTGAAAGAAGCCTGTCGTATATATGTATATATATATATATATATGTATGTATGTGTGTGTGTGTTTGTGTGTCTGTGTTTGTCCCCCTAGCATTGCTTGACAACCGATGCTGGTGTGTTTACGTCCCCGTCACTTAGCGGTTCGGCAAAAGAGACCGATAGAATAAGTACTGGGATTACAAAGAATAAGTCCCGGGGTCGATTTGCTCGACTAAAGGCGGTGCTCCAGCATGGCCGCAGTCAAATGACTGAAACTGAAACAAGTAAACAAGCAAGTAAACAAGTAATACACAAACAAATATAAAATGTTCCAAAAGAAATAAAGGAATATAAATTGACTGGAGTTGAATGTCCATACACTCATGCACAGACACCGACATGCACACTTACATGCATTCTTTTCGCAAAAAGACACTATGAAAAAAAAAACTGTTCATACTCACACCTTCCACAGGATACACACCAGACTGGAACGAGCCGACTGTGCAAGGCTGTTTGAAAGCTAATAATCTGGCACGGTTTAATGGACATTTAATCTGTTTCGGCGACAGCACTTTTTGACAGTAAAGGCAAACACACACATGCGCACTTGCAGAAATGTACACATAGATATAGAAGGTGAGCGTGAGAAGGGGACATTTCACAGATGCTTACACATTTAAGCACGGAGACATGGAGAGGGAGAGAAAGAGAGAGAGAGAGAGAGAGAGAGAGAGACTGACAGAGAAATACAGGAAGACTGTGAGAGAAGGAGAGGGAGAGTGAGATTATAATTTACTAATTGAACGCGACCCACATAAACACTTTCTTTCTCCTCACATTCATAAACAGGAATATGCTAATACACAAAACACAGAGAGAGAGAGAGAGAGAGAGAGAGAAAGGAGGGACAGAAGAAAAGAGCGAAGGAGAGATAGGAGCAAAGGTGAGAGAGAAGGAGAGAAACAAGATTCTGTCAAGGAAGAATCGAATCAGTGACGCTAAATAAGCGGCGACAAAACACCCGTAGCAAAACTTATCATATCCACACCATATTCATACATAGACACTCACACACACATGAATACACGAAGTACATGCCAGTGTCCCCCTATCTCTTACAATCTCTCTTTTCTGTTTTACATTTTTATATTCTTCTAAATATAGATACAGAATTTGAAAGCTCGAAGACTGACAGACTTTGGAGGAGAGAAATTCTTGCTATCATTGATTAGTTGGTGATCAGCAACGAAAGGACGCTGAAGAACCTAGCAAATGGATTGATTGACTGAACGATTAAACAAGAAGTCGATTAGTTAATTGGTTCAATGTTTATCTCATTGACTAATAAAGATTTAAAAAAAGGGAAATAGAAACTATGCGTGTCTTTCTCCAAAATACACACGTTTCAACACACGATTTTACATTAAGAATCTAGCAAACCAAATGCAATAAAGAAAAAAGAGAAAAGAACAAGCACTTTTTACTGATATCCAAGAATTAGACAAACAATGATCTCGTAAATTTGATGTATTCTAACTGGCGGTATGGGCCAAACTTAATTTTTTCTAGAAAATTACAATTAACAAATGTAATATTAATGCAAAAGCAGTGGAATGGGAGGTCGAATAAAATATAGAAATTTTAAGGAGTACAAATAATAGGAATAAGAAAAAATATCTGTCGTAAAATAATTCCTTTGGAATAATTATATTCGTTGCGTAATATTTGGCAATAATAGAAAATCAGGAAATAATAGAGAGGTAATGGTGGATATTTCTAGGAGCAGTCGTCATGAAGATGAAGTTGAAATATACCTGATCAACTGTTAATTTGACAAGACCCATTCATTTTAATCAAATAGTTTTCGCATCCATCCATTAAGAAATTACATTGGCAATTCTTCATGCGAAAATGAGCTTTTAGAGCAGGAAAATTTAGTGAATCATGTCTCTGCCACAATTAGTTCACAGTAATTCATTCTAATTTCGTATCAGCTAAATATAAACTTACTTGGATATATGCATGCTTTTATAAATATATGGATACTTACTTAGGTAGTGCCAATTTCATGTAAATTTGTACCGTCGAAATAATAAAGCGTTAAGAAACATCTCTGTCTATTCTTCGTAGTAGTCTTTATGTCGCTTTTAGTAGGCACTTATATTGTTTGAAATTATATTACACACAGAGTATGCTTATGAATAGCAACAACGTTGCATTCTATTTTAATTGCATCAAACCATAAGGTGATCAGAATTATAAAACAGTCTAAATATAGAATACTAACAATTAGCGTAATTCTATAATTTTTCAAATAGAATATTTCGAATTTTGAGTATCTTCCGAGGATATCAGAGAAATTGTCTCCTCTTATAATTGCAACATCCACCTGCACGCTCAATAAGAGAAGGCAGTGGGTATTGTGTTTTTTTTTTATTTTTTATTTATATATTTTTTTATTTTTTTTATTTTTTATTTTTTTATTTTATTTTTTTTATTTTTATTTTATTTTATTATGTATTTTTATTATGCATTTGTTATATGTATTTTGGAGGATATATTTATATGTTTATGGGTGTTATTTAGTGGTGTTTTTATTGAGTTTTGTATGTATGTGTGAATGTTTAAGATCCCTTTGTTTTTTGTTTTTTATTTGGTATGTTGAATTGACAGATTTTATTTGGGTATTGTCTGTTATAATAAAGTACACACACCCATAACAAATATAAGTGCCCACTTCATTCGCTGTACCTGGAATTGCATGTGAGCCTCAGCATATACACCTAACGGCCACTCCCGCCCCACATGGATAAATAAACATACATCCCCAAAATGGGCGTAATCCCATTCACACCAATTATATGTATACAATTATACACACTAGAATAATACATAACTAACCCAAATATACAGAACATACTAAAAATCACCAACTAACCACCATCACAAATGAAACCCACACCCATACAATGACAAAACTCCCCCCTCCATACCCAATTTACACCCACATAGTAATCCCAATATATTCATCCATACATGGACGCAAGTGCGTGAAGCACATGCACACAATTAATACGTACAACCCCCTAATATACACTCATATACATACGTATCAAGCTCGACATCCACAGCGATACGCATACACCCACTCACACCCAGATGGGTGAATTGCACAACCAGGGAACGCACACACACACGTGTGCGTTTTTTGATTGTGCAATTCGCCCATATGCATGTATGCGGGCGCGTTTACATTGTTGCATATATCGAGCCCAAATAGCATGCATATGTACATGTGAGGGGGTACACGCAAATGACGTGCGCGTGTACCCCCTGCATTTATACCCGTGCGTGAATATACACATGGAGACTACCACACAGGTACAAATGTGTATAGTAATGGGAGCCCCATCACTACACTCAATGTATACTCTCACCCATCCGCACGGATGTGTAAGTGTATCTCCGGTGTATATGTTGAGGCTTATATGTAGCGCTGTGGAGGCGAACGTCGTTGAAATTGTGAATGAATGGGTGGAGTTGGGAATTGTAACCGGGTGGTGGACTAGCGTTGCTTGGAATTGTGAATGGATTAGTGTGGTAGTGAGGTAGGCATCGAGAATAGGTTTGGGTTACTGCAAGTTGTTTGTTAGAGCTGCTAAGTTGAGCTAAAGCTCATAAATGTATATAATGATTTTTCATGGTAGTTTTTTAAAGAATCCATTCATAATAAATTTTTTTAAGTAGTGTTGGTTTGCTACGTGGATATAGTTTTTACTTCCATTTATTCTATTTCTCCATTCATAATTTAAATGACGTTTACTTTCTATGGCGCGTATTCTATTTTTTTACATAAGTTATTTCTATGGTAACGTAATTTTGGTTTGGTTTTTTAACGGCTAAGAATTTATTTCACTTCATAATTTGAAACTGACTTGTAAGTATGTATTTTATTTATCCTTATGTCATATTGTTATTTTTGATATTCTGGTTAATTACGATGTATTTAATGTTGTTTTCATAGGAGTGTTTATGTATATGAGATTGTGTGTGAGTTTTTAGTTGTATAATTTATTTATCTGTATGAGTGGGGTGTGTAAATATTGTTGTATATATCGAGTTTAGTGAGTATGTTATATGCGTATATGTGAGGGAGTATATGTATTTGTGTGTGTGTGTGATTTGCGTGTGTGTGTGTTTGTGTGTGTGAATGTGTATATGGGTTTGTTATTTAGGTTTTGGGATGTATGTGTTAATTGTTGTGTGTGTGGGGGGAGTGGGTTTTGGTGTATATTGAGGTTTATAAGTTAGTATAGGTATGTGTATAAGTCGTGGGTCTGTGGTTTACGTGTGTTTATTTGTGTGTGAATGTTTAGGTTAGGGGGATTGCTATATAGGGTTGTTATAGGTTTAGCAAAGGGAGATTTTATCGTTATATGTTTTTATGAGTTTTGGTTTATCATGGTTTTTTTTAGGGAATTCGTGGTAATTTGTCTATTTTCGATGTTGGTTGTTTTATTACATTGTTTCATTCATAATTTTTGAGTGGTGTTCGTTTTGCCACGTGAATAACCGGGTGGTGGACTAGCGTTGCTTGGAATTGTGAATGGAATAGTGTAGTAGTGAGGTAGGCATAGAGAATGGGTTTGGGTTACTGCAAGTTGTTTGTTAGAGCTGCTAAGGTGAGCTAAAGCTCATAAATGTATATAATGATTTTTCATGGTAGTTTTTTAAAGAATCCATTCATAATAAATTTTTTTTTTTTAAGTAGTGTTGGTTTGCCACGTGGATATAGTTTTTAGTTCCATTTATTCTATTTCTCCATTCATAATTTAAATGACGTTTACTTTCCATGGCGCGTATTCTTTTTTTACATAAGTTATTTCTATGGTAACGTAATTTTGGTTTGATTTTTTTAACGGCTAAGAATTTAATTTCACTTCATAATTTGAAACTGACTTGTTAAGTATGTATTTTATTTATCCTTATGTCATATTGTTATTTTTGATATTCTGGTTAATTACGATGTATTTAATGTTGTTTTCATAGGAGTGTTTATGTATATGAGATTGTGTGTGAGTTTTTAGTTGTATAATTTATTTATCTGTATGAGTGTGGGTGTGTAAATATTGTTGTATATATCGAGTTTAGTGAGTATGTATATGCGTATATGTGAGGGAGTATATGTATCTGTTGTGTGTGTGTGTTTTGCGTGTGTGTGTGTTTGTGTGTGAATGTGTATATGGGTTTGTTATTTAGGTTTTGGGATGTATGTGTTAATTTGTCTGTGTGGGGAGGGAGTGGGTTTTTGGGTGTATATTGAGGTTTATAAGTTAGTATAGGTATGTGTATAAGTCGTGGGTCTGTGGTTACGTGTGTGTATTTGTGTGTGAATGTTTAGGTTAGGGGGATTACTATATAGGTTTGTTATAGAGTTTAGCAAAGGGAGATTTTATCGTTATATGTTTTAAGAGTTTTGGTTTTTCATGGTTTTTTTTAGGGAATTCGTGGTAATTTGTCTATTTTCGATGTTGGTTGTTTTGTTACATTGTTTCATTCATAATTTTGAGTGGTGTTCGTTTGCCACGTGAATATTATTTTTAATTCCATTTATTCCATTTCTCCATTCATTAATTTAGAGATGTTCGTTTCCAGAGCGGTTATACTTTTTATACATATGTTAGTTCCTTGGTAAAGTAATTTGTTTGGTGTATATGTTGAGGCTTATATGTACTTGTGGTGTGTGTGAGTGGGGTGGGTGTTTGTATTTGTTATGGGTGTGTGGTTTACGTGTGTGTTTTTTTTGTGTGTGAATGTATAGGTTAAAGGGATTGCTATATAAGTATGTTATAGTGTTTAGTAAAGGGAGGTTTTATCATTTCTGTTTTGTGAGTTTTAGCTTATCATGGTAGTTTTATAAAAGAATCCATTCATAATTTTGTGTTTATTTGTCTGTGTGGGGTTGAGTGGGTTTTTGGAGTATATGTTGAGGTTTATATGTATGTATTGGTATGTGTAAGTGGTGGGGGTATTTGTATATGTCGTGGGTGTGTGGTTTACGTGTGTGTATTTGTGGTGAATGTTTAGGTTAGGGGGATTGCTATATAGGTTTTGTATAGAGTTTAGTAAAGGGAGATTTTATCATTCTATGTTTTTATGAGTTTTGGTTTATCATGGTAGGTTTGTTAAGGAATTCGTAGTAATTTGTGTCTATTTGCGATGTCTGTTGTTTTATTGCATTGTTTCATTCATAATTTTTAAGTAGTGTTCGTTTACCAAGTGAATATAATTTTTAATTCCATTTATTTCATTTCTCCGTTCATAGTTTTGAGTGATGTCCGTTTTCTAGAGCGTGAATGTGGGTTGTATGTGTGTGTGTGTGGGAGTATGAATAAGTATTGTGTTGAAGTACTTAGCTATTTTATTTATTTATAGTTGCCTAGACGTTTTTATGTGTATGTATAGGGATATATATATAGGTGTGTGATTTAATGTATGTAGTTAGATATGGTTATATATAATTAGGTATATTATATTATTATTATTTTTTTGTTTTGTTTTATATTTTATATTTTATATTTTATATTTTATATTTAATTGTTGATAGGTTTTTTTTAGTTTATATATTGTTTATATATTGATTATATATGGATTATATATAGGTTATATATGGATTATATACTTATATTTTTTCATTCATACTTTAATTATTTTAAAATTATTATTTTTATATTTTAATATTGATTTTTTAGATTGGAAGTCCACCTGAAGATTGTCGATCAAGACAAGAAACGATTGTAGTGGCGGTTTTTTTTTTACTATTTATTAAAATTTTATGTATTGATTAAGTCTTCCTTGTTTGTTTTGCAAAATAGTGGTTTTGTCTCTAATAATATTTTATAATATTTTACTATAAAATTGGATTTAATCCTAAATCTGATTTTTTTCCCTGTAATTTGGATTTATTCCCTAATATTATTATATATAATAGATATATATATAATATATATATATATATATATATATATAATCAGCATATTATAAACCATATTTTAGGTTACAAGTACTTTAAATAAACTTATAGTATTAAAATGTCGAACAATATTATTGCTCGTTCAAGCTTATAGCCATTATTGTTTTACTACATGAGTTTATTCATCAGCGATTAAGGGATATTTTCTCTAACCCGTAGTTGCCGTGACATAAGAAGAGCTTCTGAATAATCAGGCATATTTTACTACATGGGTGGTAAATCCTGTGTTATAAAACATGACACCTTTCACTTCTTCAGGTTTTTAGGTACGTATTTTTATTTTCCTCTTACGGTTTCCCGTTACGTTTAAAACAACGCATGAGCACACACACACACCATATGTATATGTATATATACACACATATGTATTAGTATAACGCTCAGGAATAGAAAGAGTCTTTTACGTTTTGAGCCTACGCTCTTCTATAGAAAGGGACAGAAAAAACAAGGAGAGAAAAAAATGTGTGTAGTGGCTAACGATCTATCATGGCGTATATATATATATATATATATATATATATATATATATATATATATACACATATACACATACAGAGATATGCTTGTGCGTGTATGTAAATGTGCATAGGTATGTGTATCTATGCATTGTTCCAGTGTATATGTGTGAAAAGCCGTTATTCTAATGAAGTTACAGAATAAATAACAATTCATGTAGTACCGTTATTGACAAGGAGATATTTAATGATGGCGATGTATATTTGGCTTCATTTTAGTGAAAATCGAGAATTATGCCTACATGCATATATGGTACCAGTTTAAGCGCGCTTTTCGCTTATAAACACTGTTTCCTCACAAAATATTTTCATATCTTATATAAAATTTATTGATTTTTATTCTTTCATATTTCTTGAATATATTGTGCAGGATATTGTTAAGCTCATATAGAAACGAATAGTTCGATAAAACTATAAAAAGAATATATCTACCAGACTGCACTAAGTCAAGTTAGAATTTTGCATCAAGATAACACAAGCATTGCATTGATATTGGCTGGGATCATAACGAACCGGAAAGTTTTATGAAAAAAAAATACATTCACTATGATTTTATGAAGGTAAATGTGCATATATTTCTGCCTTTCATACTTTGCTCCTTACTCTCTCCATACTTATATATATCCCCTCTCTTTTACTCTTTTACTTGTTTCAGTCATTTGATTGCGGCCATGCTGGAGCACCGCCTTTAGTCGGGCGAATCGACCCCAGGACGTATTCTTTGTAAGCCTAGTACTTATTCTATCGGTGTCTTTTGCCGAACCTCTAAGTTATGGGGACGTAAACACGTATCGGTTGTCAAGCGATGTTGGGGGGACAAACAGAAACACAGAAACACACACATATATATATATGTATATACATATGCATATATACGAAGGGGTTCTTTCAGTTTCCATCTACCAAATCCACTCACAAGGCTTTGGTCGGCCCGAAGCTATAGTACAAGACACTTGCCCAAGGTGCCACGCAGTGAGACCGAACTCGGAACCATGTGGTTGGTAAGCAAGCTACTTACCACACTACCACTCCTGCGCCTCTCTCTCTCTATATATATATATATACATACATATATATATATATATATATATATATATATATATATATATATATATATATATATACATATATATATACAATATACATATATATACATAATATATATATATATATATATATAAAATATTATTTGAGACAAAACCACTATTTTGCAAAACAAACAAGGAAAGACTTAATCAATACATAAAATTTAATAAATAGTAAAAAAAACCGCCACTACAATCGTTTCTGTCTTGATCGACAATCTTCAGGTGGACTTCCAATAATTCAGTTACAACTTCATAATTGTAACTGAATATTGGAAGTCACCTGAAGATTGTCGATCAAGACAAGAAACGATTGTAGTGGCGGTTTTTTTTGACTATTTATTAATTTTATGTATGATTAAGTCTTTCCTTGTTTGTTTTGCAAAATAGTGGTTTTGTCTCAAATAATATTTTATAATATTTGACTATAAAATTGGATTTAATCCTAAATCTGATTTTTTTCCCTGTAAATTTGGATATAATCCCTAATATTTATTATTATATATATTATATATATATATATATAAAATGTATATATATATATATATAGGTATGTATTTATATATATAATATATATATATATATATATATATATATATATATACACATATATATATATATACATATACATATATGGAAGGGACTGCCTAACGCAGCTCCTGCATCACTTTGAGGACATTTTGAGAGCTTTGGGAGAGGGCTTCAACACCGATGTCATCTACCTTGATTTCAGTAAGGCCTTCGACAGGGTCGATCACAAGATCCTATTGAAAAAAACTATCCAACATTGGTGTCTCTGGAAAGTTACTGAAATGGATTAAGTGTTTCCTGACAGACAGATCTCAACATGTTGTAGTTGAAGGGGTAAAATAAAATCAAGCCAGCCAAAGTCAGTAGTGGCGTTCCGCAAGGCACTGTGCTGGGCCCACTTCTTTTCATCATTTACATTAATGACATAATGACATCATCAAGCACAGCAGCAACATAAAAATCTTTGCAGATGACTCCAAGCTACAGAAGGTCATAAATGAGGCGAGTGACCGGACATGCCTTCAGTCAGATCTACTGGCTGTTATCCAAAGGGCAGAAAAAAACAATATGCTGCTGAACGAGGATAAATTTGAGCTAATCCACTTTGGAAAAGAGGATGCCCTGAAACTCCCATACTCCCTTCCTTCAGGTGAAACTCTCGCGGCGTCCAACAACATCAGAGACTTGGGAGTAATTGTGGACAACAACATAAGCTGGGCCACTCATATAAACACCAAAGTTGACATGGCCCGCAGAATGTGTTCCTGGATTCTCAGAACTTTCCAGTCGAGAGATATCCACACCATTATCCTTCTCTTCTCCACTTTTGCCCGACCCCACCTTGAATACTGTTGTCCACTGTGGTCTCCCCACACAATACAAGGTATCATAAAAGTTGAAGCACCTCAAAGGCAATCACAAAAAAGATAGATGGCATGACAGGCCTCGACTATTGGGGTCGACTAGAAAAGCTAAAACTCTTCTCTCTCCAACGTCGTCGTGAGCGTTACATCATCTGCATGATGTGGAAAATATTCCATCAGCATTCCCAAATGATGTTGGCATCACCTTTAAGGTACATCCAAGGCTTGGGCCCCGTGCCATCCGCCCAAAACAAAAATCGCACTCTCATCTCATAACAACAATACGGCACAATTATTTCACCTCAATTGGCCCCGCTCTCTTTAACATTACACCAAAACACATTAAAACAGAACCTGACCCTATAGGGTTCAAGAAGTCTTTGGACAGATTCCTTCAAGAAATCCCGGATAAACCCCCTACACCCGGATATGTCTC
Source organism: Octopus sinensis (assembly GCF_006345805.1). NCBI lineage: Eukaryota > Metazoa > Mollusca > Cephalopoda > Octopoda > Octopodidae > Octopus > Octopus sinensis. Next base: position 103,105,324 of record NC_042998.1, on the reverse strand, counting down.
TGTAAACAATAACTCTCTACTTGAGTGGGCCATAGTGCCCAAATTCTGACTTGAAAGACTTCACCAGGTGGTGCTATTAAGTTAGACATGGCCTGGGCCAATAATGGCCGAAACCTATCAAAGTATCAAAGTAAAGTAAGTATATATATATATATATATATATATATATATATATAAAAGAGATAATAGTGTCATTGAGACCCAAAGGTCACAGGTAATGCTGAATAAGTGCTATAGACAGCCCATAGTTAAGTTCCAGATTCGGTAATATTGCGAATAAAGGGTTCAACGTTGGTTCTATGTCAGCGTGTGTATATAAGAATTTTTTGCGTAATAAAATATAAAACCAAGGCTGTATAGATAATAGAGCATTTATAGATAGGATGTCTTACAGCTGTTTCTAGGATATTTATTAATAATATCACTTTATCGGAGACAGTGTGAGAGGAAAGTTAAGTCATAGTTTAGATATACAAAATAGAGAGTGAGGTGGAGGAAAGAAAACAGATGCAAGATATGTATTGGTATTGAAGTTGTAAATCTATTTTATAGGCATAATTGTATATATACAATATTCCAATATCCCATGAGTAAAGTCCAAAAGTCCAACAGAGTTTAAAATGAGTCCTTCCAAATACATAGTTTATAAGCAATGTAAGATTCCCTTATGAGTGAGATCCAGCTGAGTAACTCCAATTTTTAATATATATATATTCTTTTGTTTGTTTCAGTCATTTGATTGTGGCCATGCTGGAGCACTGCCTTTAGTCGAGCAAATCGACCCCAGGACTTATTCTTTGTAAGCCTAGTACTTATTCTTTTGCCGAACCACTAAGTTACGGGGACGTAAACACACCAGCATCGGTTGTCAAGCGATGTTGGGGGTGGGGGCAAACACAGACACACAAACATATACACAGATATACATATATATACATATATACGACGGGCTTCTTTCAGTTTCCGTCTACCAAATCCACTCACAAGGCTTTGGTTGGCCCGAGGCTATAGTAGAAGACACTTGCCCAAGGTGCCACGCAGTGGGACTGATCCCGGAACTCTGTGGTTGGTAAGCAAGCTACTTATCACACAGCCACTCCTACGCCTATATATATATATATATGTGTCTGTGTGTGTGTGTGTGTGCGTGCGTTTATGTATGTATGAATGTGTGTATGTATGTACTTCTCTCTTATTAATTTAGAGATAATTTTAACCAATCACCTACCTGGTAACAAGGGTCTGAAGGAAAGCATCTTGTTTTAATTACTATCTTTTATACTTAAGGAGCTCTTGAAGATTTTCATAGACACTGATATCGTGATCATTTGTAGAGCATGAATTAAGGATTTGCCTTCCCATCTCAAGATCCCAAGTTTAGCCATACTTTATTCCAAACGGGCTTGTATGTGTCCTGTTGCTCCAATCATAATAGGTATGAAGCTGAAAGTGTATCTTGGGTATTGGATTTGCAAACTCCTTATTAATGATACACGAATGTCCTCTTTTTCTTGTAATTTCGAATTACATTACTTCCCCGAGGTCAGATAATTTCCACGACAGAGTATATCTTCTTGTGATCCCACACAGCAATATCTGGCGCACTCTGTTTTAATTTGACCTATCGGTCTCTATGTAGTCTTCTTCCTCAGTAGGTGTTTTCTCCTTTGTTATTCTATTCCAGATCATTCTGGTCACTCCATCATACCTCATGTAACGATGAAGTTTGAAAAATATTACGCATGTATGTAATGTTTTCTATTTATAAATATATAGATGCATTTGTCGTATATACATATATAAACACACACACAACACACATACAAGCACACACATACATGCATATGCATAGGATGTAGATAAGGGTAAGGAGCCCTTTCGGTTATGAATGACCATGAGATTGAACCTAGAATGTTCCCCTCCATAGCACAAGTTCGGACAAAGTTGTTCATGGAAGATCAGCCTCCTCTCTCCACGCCACCGATTTTACCCAAGGGAAGGCACAGGCCGATGCAGCTTGGCACCAGTGACGTCGCAACTCATTTCTAGAGTTGAGTATACTGGAGCAACGTGAAATAAAGTGTCTTGCTCAAGAACACAACATACCCGGTTCGAGAATCGAACTCCCTACCTCATGATTGTGAGTCCATCGCTCTAACTATGTATGTATATAATTTTCAGTGTGTTACCCTGCACTATATGCTATCAGTCAGTTTCAGTAATTGGTCCTCCATTAAACTACTATATCCTACTCGCTACTTATCCAGTAATCACGTCGGAAGAGAGTTCCTTCAAAATGATTTTTCTAACTCTTGAAACAAGTAATATCACGGGTTGGGCATTAAGTACAAAGATGAAACGGAAACTTTCCGCAGAACTAATTTTCTCTAATTCGAACAATAATTGCTTCAAATCTTTCCTATAGCTATAACGCTCCTAACGAGGCGAATGTACGGAAGATATCAAATATTTTAGATAAACATCTTAGTTTCGTTTGGTCGGTTCATTTGGAACTGCTATTTATAGGGAGAGTGTGTGTGAGAGAGAGAGAGAGAGAGAGAGAGAGCGAGAAAGAGAGGCAGAGAGAAAGTTAGAGAGAAAGAGAGAGGGTGAGAGGGCGAGAGAGAGAGGGAGAGAGGGAGAAAGAGAAGTAGAGAGAGGTAGAGAGATAAAGTGTCAGAGAGATAAAGTGTCAGAGAGAGAGAGAGAGAGAGAGAGAGAGAAGGGGGGGAGTTCTATTTAAGGTGAGAAAATTGCTTCTAAGTTTCTTTCTTCCTTATGTTGAGAAATCATTACCAGAGACAGAAAAAAGTGAAAAGAGCATCCGTCATTTCCATATAATTCTTTTATTAAACTGTCCGGTATTCGCCCTCGTTCCGGCTCCTCAGCATCACATAACTTGAGATTAGTCTAAAGTCATTAAAATCGATCGCTATTTTGTCTTTTAACACTGGAAAAAAGAAGTGTAGAGAGCTTGAGGTGGAGAAAGAAAACGGCTTACGCATTTTTTAAACAACTCGCATTTTTACTCTTTTTTCTTTTAATAGTTCCAGTATAGATATACCTTGTGTAATAGTTTCACTACGCACCATACACAACTCCTTGCATGTTCGCTGCGGGTGTAAACGAAGAATTTCTCGCTGCATTTTTTTGTTGCTTTATCTGTCGGGATGATTTTAAATCAGTATTCTTTTTATTTAATCCCAACCATGGTACTTTGCCATCAGTTTCTGTGAATAACACTTGAAATCCACCCAACGGATACAGAGGAAGAAAGAGAAGGAGATAGAGAAAGAAAGAGAGGGAGAGAGAGAAGGAAAGAAAGAGAGGGAGAGAGAGAGAAAAAAGAAAGAGAGAGTGTGTGTTTGTGTACTCTATTTAAGGGGAGAGAATAGCATCTAATTTTCTTTTGTTTTTCCGTAGGTTGAGTTATTATTAAAGAGTGAAAATGGTCGCAATTTTATTCTTAGAAGCGCATACGACCTGTTAGATAACACCACCGTATGTAGTAAAACTATAGATAGATATTGCAAAAATTTATCTGAATTATGAAATAGTTGTGATATATAACCCTAGCAAACAAGAAATCAAAAACTTTCAAACGCACTTAACTACATTATATTGGGTTGTCCGGAAAGTTCGTGCCGGTTTATAGTAGCTTACATTTTGACTTATTTTAGAACATGGTTGAGTCCATAAAAAGAATTTAACTACACCTCCATTTAGAGCACAGTTTAAGCTATCTTTTCGCGGAAGAATGTTTTATGTTCCTATAGCCTGTGTTAATTCTGTAACTATTTAAAATGGAAGATAAGAAAGTTCATTTTCGGCACTTGATGCTTTGGGAACCAGACAAAAATTGCTGCAGCTCGGCTGGGATGTGTTACCCCACCCTCCATATTCACCAGATATTGCTCCTTCGAATTTTCACTTATTCAGGTGTCTGCAGAATAGTCTTAATGGTAAAAATTTCAATTCCTTGGATGACGTAAAAAGATACCTTGCTGAATGAATTCTTTGCCATGAAACCACCTCAATTCTGGGAAGAGGATATTTTCAAGTTAAAGGAAAGATGGAGACGCATTGTGCAACAAAATGGTTCATATTTGGTTGATTAAAAATATAATGGCAAAGTATTTATTGACCTTTTTCTTTCCTTTAAAAATCGGCACGAACTTTCCGGACGACCCAATAGATTATAAGCTTAATCATAACGAATTGTGTTCTGCCTCCTCAATTTCGACTTCCCTTAAAGCTCATTCCTTATAATAAACAACCCTTAGCTTCTATTCCTCATCCGTACATTTATTATTCTTAGTGGGTGTCGTGCATCTCTAAAAGAATAAGACTCCTAATCAATGCTGAGTTTCTGCTGTCAGATGAAGCTGTAGCCTCAACCAATGATTTTTGAGCAATCATTACAAAATCTGTCAAATATAACTGAGAGAGAAATAAACTTTACCTTCCCAAATGGACAACAACGAAGCCATCATTTGATTAATTTTCTTTACCAGAGTAAGCCAGTAAAATTCTTTTATTGAGAACTAAATTCTTTGTCAAGAGTTAAGAACGACATAGACATTAGTTAGGGGTAAGAAAATGTATACTGTCTCTTTCTCTTATGCAGATGATGCAACGCAGAAACTGATTATATATCTGTAATTGGTTAAACTCATCTCGCCTTATTTACATTATTTACATTTGACGGATATTTGTCCTCATCTTGTTTGTTGTTAACGCAACGTTTCAGCTGATATACTCTCCAGCCTTCATCAGGTGTCTTGGGGAAATTTCGAACCTGGGTTCTCATTTCTAAGGTATTTTCAATGTTATAATAATAATAATAATAATAATAATAATAATAATAATAATAATTATTATTATTATTATTATTATTATTCAGGTCACTGTCTGGAATCGATCTCGGAAACTTGGCGTTAGCATAATTGCTTCCATGGGTGTATACCTGAGCTGGTCTGTTTTCTTTCTGTAAAGGATAAAGTCGTGGGAGTTTTTTGTGTTAGTGTGCGGTATGTAATGTGAGTGTGTGATGTGTAATGTGTGTATGTGTAGGTGGCGGATATGTGTATGTGTGGGGGTACAATTTGTGTGCAGGGGTATGTCGGGTGTGTATACAGGGGTATGTGTGTGTATACATGGGTGCATTAATGTGTTCCTTGGTCAAACTCTTTTTACCGGGCCCAAGAGCATTGTTGGAAGGTCGTTGACAGAGAGTTGAGGCAGAGGACCTGTGGTTGTAGCCATGGCGAGGCGTGAAGGTACGATAGGATGTACTTCCTTTCATGTAGGCTTGGATCAAACATCTCACTCCTGCTATTCAGGTAGATATCCATCCAGGCGTTGGGTATCTTTTAAAATTACTCTCTTCTCAGCCAGGCATAACCTACACTTCCTGATGTTATAGAAGTACGGTTTGCATTTTTTTTAGAACCTCCACTTTATAATGTACTGGCGCTTCCTTTCAAAGCCCAAACGTGCTTGGCTAGAGTTGTGACGTTACGTCTCTTTGTGATGTTGAAAGAGAGGACTTGTGACTGTAAAAGCGGGTTGTGAAAAGGCCTTTGTTGTCCCACATACTTCTGCACGTTCGGTTGTCCATTGGGTCCTGTTGCTTTTAAACAACTGTCTGCCTCGTAAACAACTGTCTCCGTATTGCCGTTCAGTGGCGAAGTTGTGTTATCCCTGAATGAGTATCCTGCCTCTGCCTCGGGTGTGGGCCTGCTTACTAAAATGTTTTTTTTACGCTAGGTGCACAGCTAAAGGATAATCGTAGGGTATATCTATTAAATATTTTGTTGAATCTATTGATACGGGGGAAGTGTACATCAACTAAGCTGAGGAAGATCTTATCTACTCCGGTATTAACGTTTAAAGTGAATGGCGGCGTGAACCACAGTACTTTCAGGTGACGCCTTCTCTTGGGGGCGGCTAGGGTCTGCCATGTAGCTAATATTATCCTTGAAGATGCTGGCAACAAGAACCAAGTATTAGTACGGGGAAGCAGTATCAAAGATTTGCTTGCTTGAAAACAATCTGGAGATTCTCCTGCAAGCACCCTTAACCAGCTTCCTAAACACTATAGCTGGATGGCAGGAACCTGTGTTAATGTAAAAACAACTCTTTTGGTTTCCCAAAGGGCTTGTAGAGTCCAGATTCTAGAACCAGGGGCACGTCAAGGAAATCTATGGGTTTTAGATTGGTCCCTATAGTAGCCTTCACTTCGAGGCATATCATGATGCTTGGGAGATCCTTTCTGAGCCTATCTAGTGTGTGGTCGTAGCTCCTCCTTAAAGTTCCAGTCTCCCGCTCTACGCTACGTGCTATATATAAATATATATATATATACATGTGTGTGTGGGTATACCTACACACACACACACACACACAACATATATATATATATATATATATATATATATATATATATATATGCATAACACTTAGCAGCTTTCCTCCCGTCAGTAGTTTCTGAGTTCAAATTCCGCAGCGGCTGTTTTCAACCGCTGCGGAATTTGAAATCAGAACCTACTTACACGTTAATAGATTGAAGGATAAACAGTACCGAACTCAAATTGCTTTTTTTAAATTCTGACTTAATTTTCCTAATTTATGAATTGTGTGCTAATATTTAATGTTTCTTTTCGCAAAACATGGAATTACACAGAATATGGGATTTGACTATACAAGTGCAAAGGAATATACATTTTCATAGGGCTTTGAACTTCGAACTCTTTCTTAGTTTTCAGTGATGACTGCAACCTCCCCTCTTTTCTTATCTAACGAAAGCACTAATAAAGAATTATCCAAAATTCTGACTGCCTCTTTTTTCTCAATATACAATATCTGAACACCACGTCAAACACTACAAACGCAAACACACTCACACACACACACACACACACAAACACATATGTAAACAGGTGTCACTAGATGGAGTACCATTAAATTATTTGGGATGATTTGCAGAAAGAATTCTTTAGAGAGAGAGAGAGAGAGAGAGAGAGAGAGAGAGAGAGAAAGAGAGTTTAACTGCTAAAATGTAACTCAAATAAGGTAGATAACTCAAGACTCTTCAGTTAACGGAATCCTGGGGAAAGTGAAATCGATGCAGACACGTATAGGCCTTTTCTTGAAAGTCATCTATACTGGCTTATTTCTGTTTTATTAGAACTCCCCCAGCGTAGTGGATTATATAGAGTTCAGAAGTTTAAATGTTTTCAGTATATATATATTCACACACACACACACACACACACACACATATATATATATGTATATATATATATATATATATATATTATATATATATATATTATATATATATATATATATGCATATGTATATATATATGTATATGTATATATTATTTAATGTAGACATTATAAATAATAAAGGTAAGAGTTAAGAGCTTCTAATAGTTTTTGGCTGTGAAGACACGTGTCTAGGCAACAAGAAAATATTAGTACCTCTAATCTTTTTACTATGTGCATTAAATGATATTTGTCTGTCACTCGATGGAGAATTTTTTGTTCATCTTACCTTACGCAACTGTGAACTATACATACATACATACATACATACATACATACATATATGTCTGTGCTGTGCATATGTATGTATGCATCTATCTCTCTCTCTCTCTCTCTCTCTATATATATATATATATATATATATATATATATATATATACACATCCATATATCTTAAGCCATGAATATACTAAAAACATTATGTATGAATGTTAATATATTAGCAATGGGGATATATCTCATCGGAGTTTCTTGTATTTTAATAACATATATGTATAGATCTCAGTGTCTGAATATTGACCTGCAAAGCTTCGATGAAATAAGCGTGTCTGCACAGTTAGTAGAAATCTCTATCGTAAATTCCTTCCGACAAGGATCAAAGACGGTAATTCCACTAAGATCTGTCGATTAACATTTCTGGAAAACATTGACGTTGCGCAAGAATTTTTGTCTATTGTCCTTCAGTTGAAAAGACTAACAAATTAGAAACGTAATTGCACATTCACCAAATGATATTGAATAAAACATACACACTCATTTGCATAGCCGTTATCCTCGAAAAATTAAACTACATCGTAGTCATCTTTCTTGTTTGGTGTTTCCATTTTTGAAACACCCCGAAAGAGATTTTGCTTACTAATTGTATGAATAACCTTACTTAATGGAAACTTACAATTCAGTGTATTATATAATTGTGACGTATCGTATTTGCATTTCTTATGCAGAACGTTCACCCCAGGCTCTTTCTGTCAGCCAAATAATTAATATATTCTCATATACAGAGACACCATAATTACGGTTTAAAATACACATATTGATGGCGTGGATCATATCTATAATGCAACAGAACACAAATAATATATAATCCTCTTACAATCTTTAACAAATAAATAACACCCAGAATTTGTTTGGATAGAAAACTAGGAACACATTTGCTTTCTATATTATTTTCTATTAACCTTGAGCTCCCTGTTCTTGTACATAAATATATCCTTTATTGTAAATGTTAACACACACATACACTTACTCACGCCTATATATATATATATAATATATATATATATATTATATATATATATATATATGCATATGTATATATATATGTATATGTATATATATATGTATATGTATATATTATTTAATGTAGACATTATAAATAATAAAGGTAAGAGTTAAGAGCTTCTAATAGTTTTGGCTGTGAAGACACGTGTCTAGGCAACAAGAAAATATTAGTACCTCTAATCTTTTTACTATGTGCATTAAATGATATTTGTCTGTCACTCGATGGAGAATTTTTTGTTCATCTTACCTTACGCAACTGTGAACTATACATACATACATATATGTCTGTGCTGTGCATATGTATGTATGCATCTATCTCTCTCTCTCTCTCTATATATATATATATTTAATAGATATATTCATATTAAATTAATATCGATTTTTCACCCTCATTTATAATTTTATAAATTTAACTACGCGGCAGTCAATATTTTATTTGATGCGGCATACGTTTCCAATGGAGTCTAGGCATGCTTTTGGCGCGGAATTTGAGACATAACTAAAAATGTAATTGGTTGGACCGCTCGTGTTTTTGACGCTCGAATCGATCTAATTAATTGCATTCTGACAAACTCTACCGAAGATTTATAGATGTAAGTGTAAGTAAAACTACATATTACATTAGTAATGAAACATTGTATAGAGTCAATCTATTTTATTCGTTGTATTTCACTTTCCTTCCGTTAAATGTATGTTGATTCTAGTTGGAAACAGATCTTCTGTGGTTGCTTCGGAGCTATTTTTAGCACTAGAGTTATCCACATAGTGGATAACTCTCTAATAATTTATGTATAACTTTGTATTTTCTCCGTAGTTTTTGTGCTAAGCCACTTGGTGTTAAATTAATGGTATTATTAAATTAATATCGATTTTTCACCCTCATTTATAATTTTATAAATTTAACTACGCGGCAGTCAATATTTTATTTGATGCGGCATACGTTTCCAATGGAGTCTAGGCATGCTTTTGGCGCGGAATTTGAGACATAACTAAAAATGTAATTGGTTGGACCGCTCGTGTTTTTGACGCTCGAATCGATCTAATTAATTGCATTTCTGACAAACTCTACCGAAGATTTATAGATGTAAGTGTAAGTAAAACTACATATTACATTAGTAATGAAACAATTGTATAGAGTCAATCTATTTTATTCGTTGTATTTCACTTTCCTTACGTTAAATGTATGTTGATTCTAGTTGGAAACAGATCTTGTGGTTGCTTCGGAGCTATTTTTAGCACTAGAGTTATCCACATAGTGGATAACTCTCTAATAATTTATGTATAAATTTGTATTTTCTCCGTAGTTTTTTGTGGCTAAGCCACTTGGTGTTAAATTAATGGTATTATTAAATTAATATCGATTTTTCACCCTCATTTATAATTTTATATATATATATATATATATATATATATATATAATATATATATATACATAGATACATATATATTTATATATATATATATATATATACATTATATAATGTATATATGCATATACATATATATAATCCATATATATATATTTATGTATATATATATATATATATATATTTATATATATATATATATATATATATATATTATATATATTCTATATATTGATATAAAATGATTTGTAAGCAGTAAGAATATGTGTGTGTGTGTCTGTGCATGAACTTAAGCGTATAGAAATATAGTACATGCATTGCTTTCTCTATTTGTCCGTCTGTCTGTCTGTCTCCTCCTCTCTCTCTCTCTATCTATTGTTTTTCTATGTTACATATATATATATATATATATATATATATATATATATATATATGTTTTCTCCCATACAATGTATTACTACAATAAGCCTCGAACATCCCTTGTCGAAAATCTTAAATAATCATTAATAATGAACTTACATATTTCCATCTCAAAATCTGTTTATGTTTCACAGTCGACATAATCTATTGTCTGGATTTTATTCTCCAATAAACACTGAATAAAACTAATTTCCCCTTATTTTTATTTTAAATCACTAAATTCGATATAAATTGAGCGGTTTTATACATCTATAGTCTAACCATTTTCTTGAGGTTTGTCAGTTTTATGATCTTTTATTATTCTATTTTCTGTTTATTCATTTTCTAGACAACCGAAAAAGAAGTTTACACGTGTTCATGTTTTCAAACCCCCACTTCATATGATGATCTCGAGAATTGTTTTGAAAATGGGGAATTTGTAGGCTACAAGGAACATACGCATTAAAAATAAATTTTAACTATAGCTTTATAAATATCATTACGCTTAACACATTTTCGTTCTGTAAACTGAAAATAATCCAGTCTTGAATTCCTTTCCTCTGTGAAGTAAATTCGATTTGTTTCTATTATAAAATACCTAAACTTTATTATTTCTTTAGAGAGATTTTATCTGTAATAACTAGGACATTGGGATTCTTCCCTTCCATTGGGTATTTAGACATTATATTTATGATTAGACCATTCATGGCATCATTTTAAATTCTTTCTCCCACCAGTAATGAATTTTGATACTGTTTAATGTACAAAGATAATTTATCTGTACATATATGAATATGTGCATATACATCTTGACCCACACTAATAGCTTAGAAATGAAATATAGGATTTCTCGGTTTTCGCAGCTTGTTTGTACAATATGGCAACACCATTTTTATGTTTTCATTATTCTGTGTAACGTACTTCTTTTTTATTTCAGATTCTTCAGTTTTTGGGTGAACCACGCGAATAACATTTGAATGAAAATAACCCATCTGGACATTTTTTCAGAAAATGAAGGGTACTGATACATATTAAGCATACATTGAGTATATATTTAACAGAAAACTAAAATAATATTAT
>NC_042998.1:103046366-103086366 GCF_006345805.1 Octopus sinensis | reverse complement strand
ATAAATAGAGTTTACGTCAATCAATGTTACGATACCACGCTGTAGTAGTAGAACTGGAAAGAACGTCAGTACATTCACTATATGATATTTTGCGCATACTAAGGGAAAATTTGCATGGTTGTAGATTTATACTGTAACTCAGAATGCTTCTTAGTTGTTTGCGATACGTCCACTCATACATGCATACATACGCACACATACACGAATACACATATATACATTTACAGGATGTGATGGGTAAATTGTCGCTATTTTATATTTTTGATTACAAGCATGCGCATTTTTTGTTTTTGATTTTGTCGACTACACAGTATATTAGGGTCAGTTGGGCACCGTCTGTAAGAAAAAAACAGCACTATGACGCAATTCATTCCGCCAGAAATTTGCAAACAACATTCTGTAATGCTTGGCATTCACGCCGGAATCTTAAATACAAATATTTCAGTGTTTGAATGTCAATCTGAGGATAGTGCAGAGAATTTGGAAAGACTTAAATGAGTCTAATGGTTATTACGAAGGTACAGCAGCTCGGAAAAATCACTCAGATCGTTCTAAGAAAAGAACTTCTGAATTTGTCGGTGAGATCCATGCCATGATTGACAACGATTTCTCCAAGTCAATCAGGTCCATCGCCAGAGACATGGGAGAGACTACGTTAACAGGCAGGTGATGCATGAAGACATTCGGTATTCCGTATACAAGAGAAGAAAATGCCAGTTTTTATCCCAAGCCATCAAACCTGTGAACAAACTCAAGCTTCCTCTCCAACCGAAATTGCTTGGTTTTTCACAGATGAGAAAATGTTTTGCCAAGATCAACTGGTGAACACACAGAATAACCGTTGGCATGCCGTGTCTCCAAAACATGTACCGAAAGTAATAAAAATCAAACATCATGCCTCCATTCATCTCACACGGCCTCAGAGGCTTACATCGAGTACCTGGAAAAGGTAGTCAAGAGGGTGGCTGCAGGAAAACCCTATGTCTGGCAACAGGACTCTGTGCCATGTCACACAAGCAGGATAACCCAGTTATGGCTATCAGACAATTTCTGCGACCACATCAACCCTAAACCTGGTCAACCTCGCTGATTATTACGTGTTGCGTGCAGTTGATCAAGAGACCAACAAAACTCCTTGTAACACCAAAGATCAACTTAAGGCAAGGATTATGGCAGCATTCATCAACTTAAACAAGGAGGCCGCCCAGAAGAGTTTCAGGAGATTTCAAGATATATTAATGTAATTTTGGTAAGTATATCTGTCAAGATGAGATAGATGTCAGTGTTATTTTCGTTTTTGCACAATTTAGATGACAATTTATTCACCTCACCCTGTATATGTACATATATATATGAATTGAGCATGTTCTGCTGGATGGCCTTAAACAAGCATAAATAACTTAGAAGAGTATTTAGTCTTATAGAGTGCAAGACAAATTCACTGCTGCGTCGATAAAACACACTGTATAAGGCTGGAGAAAGATCAGGGACAACTTGCTGACCAGGGGATCTTTATCGCAATTTTTCTTGTATTGGTACCATGAAGATTACATCCTTTAAACAACGTAAAATGGCGAGTGTTAGGAAGGGCATACAAGCGTTGAAACCATGTGACAAATGAAACGAAAGAAAAAAGTAAGCACTGAAAATGTGTATAAAATGATGACGATGATGATGATGATGATGATGATGAGGAGGAGGAGGAGGAGGTGAGATTTTGATGATGATGATGACGACGACGATGATAAAAGTATTGATGATGTTAAGTGTTGTTTCAGAAAGACATAACTGCTATTTTTATCTCTTCAATTACCTTGAAGTGCCTCTCCTGTTGGATCATTTACATACACATAGACACATACAACGGGCAATCTGTGTACTTTGAGAGAGATGTATTTGTTATTTCTAGGAAAACTGAAATATATTTTAGAAACTTCCCGAGTATCACACAAACACACACACGCACACACTCTCTCTCTCTCTCTCTCACACACACACACACAAATTCACGCACATAGATGGACACATTCTCAGCAGGAATGGTTAAGATGTTTGTCATGTTAATTGTACGTGATAATTACGTTAAGAGAACGCGTGTCTGTGGAATACTCAACCACGATTTTTACGCTGATTCGCTGAGTGGATCAGATCACTCACTCGAACGACAGAACTGTCATTCATACGTCGTTCTCAATTCAAGAATCGATTGCCAGCAGATATGCTATGATTCTACGTGTGTCTCTTATTTTGAAGCCTTGAATTCTTTACATTTTTGATTATTTTGTACAGTAAGCACACAATATTCTATACGCATATATTCATATATTCATAAATACACAATATTTCTATTAAGAACTACACACAAATTTACACGATATTTTAATGACAAATTTTTCAATATTGTAATGTACACGAATATCCTTGACTATTCCCACGAAGCAAATATTTTGTTTATAATTTGCATATTTTATTTGCCATTCGGGTGTGATTCAGAACCCAACATTATAAACCCAAACTGATAAAAAAAAGGAAGCATTTCACAGTGCAAACAGTCACGTCAAATATCATTGCAATTGGTTTGACAGTGAAATCAACATTCTCATTAACGCATGGTTTATTCTTTCACAAAATGAAAACGTCTCTGTTCCATGTATAAATCTCATTGCCAAAAGAGTTGTTCACCTTCATAATAACCGTCACGAAAGGCACATTCAAAACAGTCTGAAGCAAATTGTAGCTTCATATTGTACCGTAATCAACCCCGTGAAAAAATCTGCTCGTGTGCACCTATTATTCTATGTATGAGGAATAATGTATGAAGTAGCCATCATCACTGTAATCATTTTATATTATCTGCTTATTTTTTATATTTTTGGTTGTCCGGTATTTTAATTTTTCCTCCTTCTAAGGTTGATAAAATAAAGTATTGATGAGTACTGAAGTAAATTTAATCGACTGCCTCCTACCCCCAAATTTATGACAGTGTACATGTATAAGAAAGTATTACTATTAGAGTTTAGCTTTGGACATAATGAATTGCTGTATTAGTTGAGTCTATTTATATTTTTATGTTCAAGTGACACTAAGGCCATCTTTGCCTTTTTAAATTTTTCATAACTACAGCCGGCAACGAGCAGTAGTAACAAAAGCAACAGCAACAACAATTACAACTACCACAGCAGCAACAAGAGCCACAAGGACGACCGTTAAAACATAGATCTCCAAGCCACCATACCACAAAAGATTCAATACCATCATCATCGATGCTAGCTAGCAGACCTATTCTGTGACATTAGAATGGGCATACAAGTGGGGGGGGGGATGAAAAAAAAGAGGAGGAAATCTAATGAGGATAGATGTGCTCTAAACAGTTAAAGCAGAACTCATTTTGTACAACTATTGCGTATTCTTCTTCTTCTTCTTCTTCTTCTTCTTCTTCTTCTTCTTCTTCTTCTTCTTCTTCTTCTTCTCTTCTTCTTCTTCTTCTTCTTCTTCTTCTTCTTCTGCTGCTGCTGCTGCTGCTGCTGCTGCCTGTATGACTCCTATCAGTGGACAACCTGAACCACTCCTTTCTTCGTCTGCCTTTGACTAAGCATAACCACTCCTTCATTCTCCCTCACCTACCACCGCTGCCCGAACATCTCAAACTCAACTAGTCCTATCAGTGTCCAGCCTGAACCGCATCTTCCTTATTCGTGTGCAACCTCCATTTTCCCATTATCACCAAGGTAAGAAAAACGTAAACAAAAAACTATTTACAGTTTACTGCTACTTAAAAACACCCACACGTCTACATCATAATCCAAAAGTTTGCCGCGCCGCCATTCTTTACTCGCGAGACTATGAATATATCGTGAATGCAATCTCAGTTATCTCTCAGGAACAAGGCGTTCAACTAATAAAAGCAATTCCAACCATAGTATTTCTGCTATAACTGCTGCAACAACACCAACTCCAGAATCAAAATCAATTGGTAATGCTAAAATCTGCTGCTATTCCCAACATGGGTGATTATGTCTACGGTTCTACAGCGAGATTGTATGTTTACACATCTGCCCAGGACTCAACCTACCGTAAAAACAACACGGCCGGCCATCTTCAAAATCTCCATAAAACTCTCCCTGTTTCAGTAATACCTGCATGCACTTATCCCACAACTCTAGTACGAAGAGAAAACTCTGGAAGTACAAATAGAAAAACAAAATCACCAGCTCCGGCACAAATTGTCCCACCAACTCAGAAGACTGGAGACATTCAGTAGGAACTCTAACAAATCAAACAACCTGCAAAACTGTCAGTGTAACCACAATTTCAGCCATCAAAGTTCCACTAACAATTAAAACTCTTTTTTATCCATGCGGAACCTTGCAAAGGAGATTTAAAAAAAGTATCGGAGCTATTATATAGCTACCAATAAGCCATACGTCTCTTTCGAACACTACTCCAGTCTCAACATGTTTGCCGAATGCACCAGGCATCAGCCCACCTTTCAATTAAAAAATATGGAAGGATCAGTTAATTCATGGCTTATCACATTCCTTTCTTGGTCCTTGCTGAGGTTCACCTTAACAACTAGGACTTGGATGATAATGTAAAGGTGAGGAATTATACCACCATTCATACAGAGCGCACTGGTAGAAGAAAGTGAGGAGAGGTTATTTTTCTACACGACTCATTTACAGCAGATACAAATGTCTCATTCACCAAATGGCTTTTGTGTATCAGTGTCTGCGTATACAAAACTAATGATTTAGTAATAATTGGGCATTACAGGACAACCCCAGCGCCACTACTGTGCTTCAACGAATGCTTCGTGAATATTAAAGTCTTTCACTGAACAATATCAGTTTGATAATATTTTAATAATGGGTGACATTTTTCCCCGTGCACTGACTGGTCTACTCATACTTTGAAGACTGGTGTGTGCATTTCAGCTTCAGAGAATGCAGCAGGGGAATCACACCTCAAATACATGAAAGAATTTTCCTTGTTCCTTCTTGTGCTGCGCCAGTGAGATTCAACAAAAAACAAATTAAACTTAGTGCTTAGGAACGACACTAATACTATCCACAGTATTACAGTAGAAAAAAATTCTCCTTTCGACCACGATGTAGTTCTCTGTAGTTTGTGATTCAGGCAAACAAATGTGACGCAGAAGGATCTTGCTTCTTTCGATCTCATTGATCTACATAATGCTAACTGCATTATGAGAGACACGATATGTCTCTCATTGATTGGTATTTCAATCTCTCTCAGCCCCAGTAGCATCAGTACATCCTGGCAGAAGACAACTTATAAAAAAAGATTAATCAAAAAATCAATCGGCTAAAACATTGCCAGCTGCAACGCCTGCACTTGACTGATACAGCTTTATTGGAATCAAAGCAACATATCGAAACTGCATGAAGACTATCATCGGTAGTGAAAGAATAGCAGAAGAAAAGTAGGCCATTCAGAAAATAAAAGTCAATCCCAAAGTGTTTTTTGCATTCATCATTGAATATAAGGTCACTGTCTCATCTTTTGGATCTCCAATAGGTGAAGATGGCATTTTGTATAGTGGTACAGAAAACGTGAATAATACTGACAGCATCGCTGAAACGGATCCCAAGTGTACCCTATCCGATATATCATTTGGTGCCTGGGATATAATAGGAGCGATTAAAAAAATTACAAACAACCCGAGTGCAGGCCGATGGCTTCCCCGATAGAGTTTGAAGGAGTGTCGTCTTCAACTGGTATACCTTTTAGCTATTCTATGGGGGAACTCATTTGACGCTGGTCACTTTCCTGAAAATCTCACCCAGTCGTTTGTTCAACAAATCTCTGGCAGTGAATAACCGACCGATCTCAGCTCCTGTATCATAAAATTATTTGAGAGTGTGGTGAGATCATGAGTATCTCATTTCTTAGAAAGTAATAGCCTAACTATACCCAACCAGTGTGGTTTCAGCAATGGCAGGCCTGCTCAACTCATACCTGCATCACTTTGTTGACATCCTAAAAAATCTGGGAGAAAACATCAGACAAAAATTCCGCTGTGGACCTCGGAGTAACTGTTGACAACAGCTTCAGCTGACATGCTTACATAACTAAATCGGCATGGGCCTCAGGGGCGTACTCCTGGATTCTCAGAATCTTTCGTTGTAGAGACGATCCTGCCATTATCCATTGATTGTTCCAAGAGCAATCTGCTACTGGATAGCTACATCTCATAACTACAGTTTATAATTGAAATATTTTCCTGCGGTACAGATTTATGTACTAGTGTGTTAGTATCGGATGATGGGTATTTGAGCTGAATATAATGAAAACTTTTCTAGAATATGAAGAGAGTATCTATATACTCTGTTAGAAAGTTGTATTTATTAAAACGAAATATTTAAAATTTCGCAGTGAATAATTATTGACTACTTCAGTCAACTGGCCTTGTCAGTGATGGTTCATTTAACAATGTACATAAACAAGAATAGATCTTCCTATTGCTGAAATTCATAAGAATTGTTGTTTTCGCATTGTGCATTGAATCAAGAATAATATATGGGTTTCAAAACTATACGCGTGCGCCAGCGTATTCTCCTGTAAACTGATGTGTCATTCGCCGATGTGTATCGGTGAAGGATATATGCATCATCGACAAAACCGATAAGCAGATGCATTCAAACACAAATAAAGAGTTTTCATTATTATTCTGTACATACCATTATTGAGTTTATTGAGATATATCGATGTAGCTATTTATTCAGGTCATATCAGAAAGGGAATCGTGTTCCCCAAAAAACAAAAATTAAAAAATAAAGTATTTCTAAAAACAAATTTTCAAGTAAAAATTAGCGAAAACTGAAAAAAAAAGTCAACAACTAAATAAGTAGATATTCTCTTGCAAGATTTGTTCAATATTTTGTTATAATGAAGTTGTGACAAAATCAATTGTTCGATGTTACTTCTATTACTGTTCATACATTATTGGAGGCAGCAATTCATACCTTAGCCATAATGCAATGAAGAATTCGGAATTAGTCTTTTATAAATTTAAGCAGTAGACACATCTTATTTCACAACACTTCCTAATTAATGGTTTCTGGCTGGATTGGCCAGATTTTTCTCAATGCAATTTAACATTCCATTTAACGTCCTTCTTTATGCTAATGCACTATTACTAATAGATGATACCGCTGGTCTCCATCCATTTTGTCGATTTCTTTGATTCATTTTCAAACTAATGAAATTTTACGACTGAATTCTTATTTGAAATGAAATATTTCAACCATAAACTATATGTCATTTTGTAAACAGAAGTGGAGTTTATTATATTTTTAATCAACATTGCTCATACAATATAAAAATAAAACTTATAAAACACAGTAACATAGCGCATAGGAAATTCTGTTTAAATTGGAGAGTATTGTAGCTCGTTTGAATCACTGTGTATTGTTTGTAAATAATAAAAAAATTTGAATGGTACAACAATAGTAAATTCTGATTGTTATGATGTTTCGTTTTATAAATAAGATTTGAATGTGGTCTGGAGAATAGTTGATTTCGTTTCGTATATATCGCTTCAATCTCTGTCAAGTTTTATGTCGAGGTTTACAATCGTTCTAATGAGAACCACAGTCTTTATACTTCATATTGATAATCAACGTCATTATTTAAACGCAATTTATAATTAAAAAATAAATAATAGAATCTATATCTCTGAAATCTTTAAAATATCAGATAATTCCTCTTGCACGATTCTCCCATTTCATTCCATCCATTAATAGTATTCATGTATGTATGAGGGAGCGAAAAGGATAGAGAGAGTGATGAACATAACTGTACATCGAAAGAAACACCCCATACATCCTAAGAGACACGTCTAACGAAATGTGTTTCGGTTTTTTTATAAATTTAAGTACGTGGATACAAAAATGTACTTTAAATATAAAATTTCATAAATGCAATACATATATGATTTGGGAAGTATAAACGAACAAATTTGGAATTCGAAAACATGAGATTACGCCGCTTACAATTGCTTTTTAGTAGTTAGGCTGGTCTTTTATAATTTGTAGAATATTTTTATTTATGTGATAAACATTATTTTGATTATGAAATTAAATTTCATGAAATATTTCACAGATAATTTACAACGGAGCTTATATTTGGATTTCAATGGCCGATGATTAATAACAAAAGGTCATAGGAGTATCTTAGAAATTTTACAATATTCACTCAGTCGAATTCTAATTAAACTTGAGTTTAATTACAGAATTATATGTTTTAATTACTGTGTAAATCTACTGAAATAAATAAATTTGCATATAATGTTCATATTTTGAAGCAAATATATTTTTAAAAAATACATTTAGATGCTTTTGCGTTTTATTATAATATATGAAACCTTAAGGAATATTTGAAATTTTCTCAACTAATGTTTACATAATTTTAGGCAAGTAACCAACCATGAAAATAGATATGAAAATAAATATTGATATTTTAATATCCAAAGATAATGTTTTGTTTATAATTTTTGTTTTAATTGTTAATATGATTTAGTTTATGCATGAGCGTATAATGTTTTCAGTTTAGTTACATTGGGATTATCAAAGGAGTTCGTCCTTTAGTCTTTACAATTTTAATGCTTAATATATGCCGAGTATTACGTAAAAATTGTCAGCCTTTTTTATGTCTTGATTATATGTGTTGTTACCCGTACTATCTGGCATAGAGTATTATAGTTGATGCACAACTCTTTTATTCATGTCAATTAAAGCACCGTCTTTTTGAATGTGGAGTAAACAATTAAAAAAAGAATAGAAAAGGTGATATTTTGTTTTCCTTTCAATATGGACTGCTTCAAATTTACATCATTGCATAAAATGAGCACCTGTAAGCAACATCAACTACGGGCCAAGACATTTAAAATATAAAATGTACCCTGTATTATTTGCATTAATCTTCACTATTTGTCTTTTTCTAGTTTCCGAAATTTGAATGGTTACCTCTTGGTATCTTTACTTCTCGATTTGTTATATTTTCTTTTAGGAATAATTTATCATTCATTGTAACTAACTCCACAAGAATTACATACGCTAATAACTATTTGAAAAACGATTTCTGAGTTTCTCATTATGATGTTTACTGTATAAACCGTCAATCTCCAAGCATGTTTTGCCATTCAGCAGTATCCCCATATCTTACATGGTCATAACCTGAACTCAACTTTTCTCTTTTAAGTTTTGTTTATACATGCATTTAGATGTTGGATTTGTTGTAACATTGACATAAATTTCAATACAATCAACATTATACACCAAATAATAAGTTGTTTCTCCAATGAATATCCCTTACTCCCATCACAATTCGTTCCATGGCCTCAACTCTGCATAAGTTTATGCTAGCTAATGGCAGAATTGTTTTCAATCATATGTATCCCTACCATAGCACATTCTGGGACTAATCAAACTTACTGTTTCTGCATCAGTGAGTAAACCTTTCCTCACGATTGTCCTCATAAATGAAATACTGCTCTTACGATGTAACACAGCGGTTATAGTTTATGGTAATGCTGTGTGTCGAAAATTTTTCGTGCTCTTTAT
Organism: Octopus sinensis; assembly: GCF_006345805.1. NCBI lineage: Eukaryota > Metazoa > Mollusca > Cephalopoda > Octopoda > Octopodidae > Octopus > Octopus sinensis. Next base: position 103,076,782 of record NC_042998.1, on the reverse strand, counting down.
ATCTTGTCAGTTGAAAAAGTTTTACAACATCTCAATACCTTTTAATAATGTTTCTTCAAACTAGATTTTTTAGGCTTGTTATTTTCTAGGCTAGTTTATTCTCCGTATTATTTTGTTTTTGTTTTTTAAGCTTTGAGTTGCAATTATAATGCGCTTGAGTTCGATTTCCCTTTTCTATTGGTTCATAAAATAACTGCTACCGAAATATTTAGGCCAATTAATTCGACTCCATTTATCCTCAAGATTTATTGACTTTATTTTTATATTGGAAACTTTTGTATTTTTTCCCTTTGTGGAATATCCAAAGCAATTTTCATCTTTAGAATCAAACTGCACTTGACATGACAATGACACCCGGCTAACATTGGTAAAAATGCAGCATGTACTCACTTTTGCAATTGCTTTGAGAAATCAATGACCATTAGATGACTAATTACTTCATGTCATTTGACTGGATAGTATTTTATATTATCGAAATCAATAATAAATGCAAGTTGCAGATATCGATCTATCGATATTTGTCAACACGATGCACAAAATTGTTATACTCAGCTTCATTAAATGTTGTATTTCGCCCGCTATTGTTGTTGCAAAATATTTCCCAGACGCCTTGCAAATACCTAAAATGTTTAACTGAAAAATGGCTTTTGTTATTTTATTGTGTTGAGATGGGACACAGCAGATACGGCAACAAAGACTTGACAAGCTAAAGAGATTTAGAAATTACATGCATGTAATATTTCAATATGTTGGCTTTTATTTTCATTTTCATTAAATCACTGTTATTTTTCTCATAGGATTATATTTATTGTTCTTCTCGATTGACATATTGAAGCAGGATTTGCAACATTTCAATATTTATGAATAATATAACTAAAATAAAACTAGAACTATATGAAACGCCAGTGGTGAAGAATTATGTATATATTGTTAACATTTTACCTGATTAGAATTTTAAAATGTTGATAGAAGTATCTAGCAAGAACAATTATTACAAAATCCCACTGGCAATCTATTTATAAAATGATAATATACGCTTAGGTTCATGAAAGCCAATGTGAGATTTAGTGATGTGTCTATTTGTTTACATATTCCATAGACAGCTAAAAATATTCGTATACAAGTCGGTAACATGTTCATAAAGTTATACTAATATTGTAAAAGAAGTATTTCATGTTAAGCTATTTTCTGCGTATATTTGTTTGAATTTGCTACAAAAAAATTAACAATAGTATATCAAAAGTGAAAGCGCATGGCTCGGTGGTTAGTGTATTCGGCTCTCGATCGTAAGGCTGTGAGTTCGATTCCTAGCTGTGTGTTGTCTCCTAGAGCAAGACACTCTATTTCTCCTTGCTCCAGTTCACTAAGCTGGCAAAATGAGTTGTACCTGTAGTTCAGCCTTTTCACATTCGGTGTGTCACTCTGAATCGCCTTGAGAACTACGTTAAGTGTACGTGTGTCTGTGGAGTGCACACAAGCAGATTGTTCCGTTGGTTAAATCAAATGGAACACTCGTCGTCGTAAACGACGAAGTGCTCAGTATATCAAAGGTTCCGTGGATACGTAAATTATATAGAAATATAGTATATTGGATGATATATTGGGTTGCCCTGAAAGTTCGTGCCGATTTTTAAAGGAAGAAAAAGGTCAATAAATACCTGCTATTACATTTTTAATCAACCAAATATGAACCATTTTGTTACAAAATGCGTCTCCATCTTTCCTTTAACTTGAAAATACCCTCTTCCCAGAATTGAGGTTGTTACATGGCAAATAATTCATTCAGAAAGGTATCATTTTACGTCATCCAATTGAAATTTTTACTATTAAAACTATTTTGCAGAGACCTGAATAAATGAAAATCCGAAGGAGCAATATCTGGTGAATATGTGTTACATCCCAGCCGAGCTGCAGCAAATTCTTGTCTGGTTCCAAAGCATCAAGTGCCGAAAGTGAACTTTCTTATCTTCCATTTTAAAGGGTTACAAAATTTACACAGGTTATAGGAACATAAATCTTCTTCCACGAAGAGATAGCTTAAACTGTGCTCTAAATGAAGGTGTAGTCAAATCCTATTTTATGGACTCAACCATGTTCTAAAATAAGTCGAAATTAAGCTACTATAAATCGGCACGAACTTTCCGGACAACCCAATAATTTCTGATGAATCTGGCAATTTTTCTTCAGATAAAGAATATGTTACTCGTGTTTTTCCAGTTGGCTGAAATTGAAGTGGGAATGGATGCTAGTATTTCTTACAGATCAAACGACCAACAAGAGTCATCCTAGTTGTGTAGAGGAGTAGATATATGCGAGAGTAGGCGGAATCAAACTAGTAAAGAAGACACACAGATTCAGCAAAATCGTTTGAGGTACGGACAATAAGTCCTGAAACTAATCATACCAAAGCAGTGGTAAATTTCATCACAGCATAGTGAGCCTTCGTTCTTTTGATCATTATTACATTGCATTGTCTTTTAAACCTCTTCAAATCATTGTTATTCTCATTATCTTTTATCAAGAACTTGGTGATACTTAGTTAGTGCGGGGCTCTTTTGGTCCGCTTTGATTGGGAGAGGCTATGTTGTTGTTAACAGACGAAATGTATGTTTTAGAAGCATTTTTCCTGCTTGTTTACGTATTGAGATCCGTTATGTTATAGTGTCAATATATTTCATATTATTGCGTGTTACAAGAAACATTTGACTATCAACATTTAAATATTTTGCAGAGGCCTGGTTTTATGAATTTCATTGAAAAAGTATACTAATTTTTAAACGAAAGATTAAAAAAAAACCCAACTATTTACAATAGATTCAGAGCAAGAAAACACAAAGTATCTCTTAGAATGAAAGATAGAAATAGAGAAAAGGAGTGGCTGTATGGTAAGTAGCTTGCTTACAAACCACATGGTTCCAGGTTCATTACGACTGCGCGGCACCTTGAGCAAGTGTCTTCTGCTATAGCCTCGGGCCGACCAAGTCCTTGTGAGTGGATTTGGTAGACGGAAACTGAAAGAAGCCCGTCGTATATATATATATATATATTATATGTATGTGTGTATATTTTGTGTGTGTATATTTTGTGTGTGTGTGTGTGTGTTTGTCCTCCCAGCATCGCTTGACAACCGATGCTGGTGTGTTTACGTCCCCGTAACTTAGCGGTTCGGCAAAAGATACCGATAGAATAAGTACTAGGCTTCCAAAGAATAAGTCCTGGGGTCAATTTGCTCGACTAAATGTGGTGCTTCAGCATGGCCGCAGTCAAATGACTGAAACAAGTAAAAGAGTAAAAAGAGTAAAGAGTAACATACTCTTCAAAGTAAACAATAATTTTAGAGGCAATATTTGCTTGATATCCAGCAATGATCACAAAGTCAGAAATATACTGACAGACCTACATTTGTTTCTGTTATTTACTATGATATAATACATTAACAATATAAGAGGCATATGTCTCCTTCAAATTCACCACATTTCTCCTATTCTTCAGTCTAGGCATGTATTTTACGTACTAGATGTAATTTCTAAGAAAATTGTTACTCTCATATAAAATATCACACGCGTCCACAAATTCTATCAAGGAAATTCTACTTCTCTTTCATCATCACAACGTCCTAAAACTATTTATTCATTCAAGTGGATCAAATTATCTAACAGTGACGTTGGATCTGTGCTCTTGGAATGTACATATTTTATCACAAATTGCACACACGCGTGCCAGTGAACATGGTTAGTCACACGCACATACTCGTATATATACACATATATCTGCATTCATGTGTGTACGTATGTAGTATAGTATAATTGTCGGGTATTTTGTGTTATGATGACATGGATGGTGATATAAATAGGATAAGATAAACTTGACGCTACGAACATCCGACTTAACCATAATTTAACAGAAGTTCTTAAAGAATTAACTTCATTAACACGTATAATGTATTATCATTTATTAAATGATATAATGCTATAATCACAATGATATAATCATATATAGTGCAATTATCTTTAATTAAAACTCTCTAATTAAACCGGTTGTTAGCGAAGTTTTCATTGAGCATTTCAGTTTCAATCCTCATATTCCAGTAAATACCTCCACATCTCTGATTCATGCCAAAACATTTTTACAGCACAAGTAAAGCCTTGGCAAATACTTTGCTTTATTGTTGATTTGTCATCAAATTGTAGCTGACTAGTTTTTTTGCCTTAAAATTTCATAATATATTTTAACCGAAAGCAAATCAATAATAAGACTAAAGCAAAATTTGAAAAAGAGTCCAGTGAAGGAGTAATATATATTCTCAATAGCAGCCAAAACTTCTGCAAATCACATCTTAGTTTTTTAAAAACAACATTGAATAATGTAGATTGAAATGAAGACGTGATTTAATGGCTGAAATACGGTTGACGATGACTATGTACTATTTTTGTACACTATATATTTAAAAGCAAGAGGCAACCATATCAGTTTTATATATAAAAATTATTTTTATAATCTTTTCATATTTAAAACAAAATGCTAAATCTTTCATTGATTTAGAAAAAAGGAGCTTTTGATCTTCAATCGGTTCGATAAATTTGTATATGACAGAATGATTAAAGTCCATTCATGTAATTATTTCCACCTCATTTGTTTGTTACGTGGTGTCTAGGTAAAAAATGGTGATGAATTATTTCACAAACATTATGGCTCTATCATTGTCACCTGAAAGTCTCATTGTTATGTATGAAATGGTATTTGTCTTTGTGATTGTGCTGAAGGGTGGATGAATGTATTTCAAATTTGACTGTGATCTTGATTCACTCTTAGTTCGTATAAATTTCACTTACTCCTTTTCAAAAGTTCTATTTATGTCGGAGTTGATTAAAGATCTGAAATAACAAATTGTTATATATATATATATATATATATATATATACACACTTTATTCTTTATTCTTTTATGTTATAACTGATGTAATTGATTATTTTATTTTTTCTCGTGTGTAAATTATCGTACTGCATACACACATAGACATAAATATGCAATACCAAAACTTTTACCACAGTGTCCGTATCACACATACATACATGCATACATATATACATACATACATACATACATACATACATACATATATACATACATACATACATACACATACATACATACATACATACATACAAGGGCTGTTCATTAAAGATTTCCCCTTACCCACTTCCCAAGGATTGGGATAAACGAAACTTGGCATAATCATAGCCATCGCCAATGGTGACATACTTCTCCCATCACCTTATGCAGCCGTGAAGACCTCGTCCGTAGAAGTCAGTAGGTTGCGTCTGGAGGCAAGACTTTACCTCGAAATTAAGTTCATCATCATCCGAAAAGTGCTTCCCCTTCAAGAAAGACTTCATGGTTAGAAAGCTGTAGAAGTCAGATGGTGCAAAGTCGGGAGACTAGCGGGTTTGAAGAAGGATTTCATATGCGCATGAATGTACTTTCATCTGAGCAACATGCGTATTGTGAACAGGGCGTTGTTTTGGAGGAGGAGGACTACTTTGGCCAGCATGCTACGGCTCTCGCTTTGATGGCGCCCCGCAATTTCTGCAGCAGAAAAGCATAATATGCCCCGTTAATTGTAGTGACGTTTGCCAGAAGCTCTATCAGCACTACTCCACGCAGATCCACTTTGGCTGCTGAGGATTCAACACGAGCCTTCTTCGGCGGTGGTGAGTTATCATGCTCCCATTGCTTCGACTAGACCTTAGTCTCAGAAACATAGTGATGGACCCATGTTTCATCCTGTGAGATAAGTCTGTCGAAAAATTCCTCCTCGTTTTCTTGGCACATTACTAAATGATCCTGGAAACAATCGATTCGTTTCTGCTTCTGAAAATGTGTGAGCATCTGGGATATCCATTGTGCAGACAACTTCCGCATGTGCAAATGGTTGTGAATGATTTTTTCCACGGACCTACACTTATTTTCATTTCTTGGGTTAGTTGCCTAATAGTTATGCGGCGATCCTCCAAAATCGCAGCTTCCACTTTATAGATGGTGTCGCCATTAATGGCGGAATGTGGTCGTCCAAGAATAGGAACAGTTTTCATCGACGTCCGACCACATTTGAACCGGCGATGCCAGTGCTTGACAACGTCGTATGATAGTGCATCGTCCCAATAAACTTCTTTCATCTCATCGAAAGTCTCTTTCGGTATACGATCTTTCAAGTAAAAGAACTTGATAACTTACCTGCATTCAACTACTTCTGTTATAACTCCTTAGTCCATTTCAGCAGCCATAAAACCCAAATGATTACTAGTGGAAAGCTGCAATTTACAGTGCGACATGTATAATTATACCTGTACAAGTTCCGTTTCCTGTAACACTAGGAAGTGTGTCAGGGAAAATCTTTAATGACCACCCCTCGAACATGCATATGTACATACCTCGAGACATACATACATACATACATACATACATACATACAGACAGACATACAGACGCACGGCAATTGCTAAACGACGGTAGGAAATGTAAGTATATAAAGCTAATGTTGAAAAGTAAAGAGAACAACATCCTACGAGTCGGAAGTGAGCGCCTTTAGAAGTACACTTTTCCTGATGACCTCCTACACAATCCCAAAATAATTCAACAAACATACCTCAAAGCAGAGTTGGATGTGAAACGCGTAACATACCAAAAAATAAAAAAAAGAAGCACGGATTTGTTTCCCGAACACTTGAAGATGACACTAATATACAGAGGAAATGCAGCCTTTCTTGGACTCGCTATTGCTACATCACACTTCGAATGCTATGCGTTTGCAATCCAAGGTCTGCTGGTTTCTACAAAATATCAGATAAACAAAGGCGGTATTTAAGCTCTCTGAGCTACAAAATACAAACAAAATAAGGCGATTACGTTACGTTTCTGTGGAAGATAATAGACATGATTAGCAACTATCAAAAATACTACACTGAATGCCACATGATGTTGTCGATAAAAAAATATACAATGCCACTCCACTTTGTAATTCTTTACCAACATAAACATCAATACAAGGAATATTGGCGTAACAGTCAGCAAAAATTCTACCAAGTGCATAGTTAATATGTTAGATATGGTAAAATCAAAGAGAAAGAGGATAACTAGGGATAACCACTTCGAAACCTTTAGCTTTTATATCGTGATTATGAATTAATATTTAAACCAATAATGATTGATGCACATTGTTTTGTTTATAATTTTCAAAATGAGAATCTGAAAAACAAGGGCTTTCAGAAAAATAAGTCAACCAGCTGGCACACATTACAATTGCAGTCTTTAAGCCGAAAAGTAAAACTGGGCATAAAGTTCTGAAGATCAACACCTAATATATTATGTTAGTTATTTAGAGTATAAAGATGAAGCTTTGTATCTATATCAGAAACTAGTTTCTTCTTATCAGAAAACTTTACATAATTAAAAACAGAAGAGGACATACATACACACATCTATATAGATTGCAATGTTAGACTTGTAAATTATACAAAAATATATTAAACCTAGTACCAATATTATCTGATATAGAAGCGGCGAGCTGGCAGAATCGTTAGCACGCCGCACAAAAAGCTGAGCGGCATTTCGTCCATGTTTACATTCTGAATTCAAATTCCGCCGAGGTCGAACTTGCTTTTCAATAAAATAAAAACTAGTTGAACACTGGAGTCGATGCAATCGACTTACTCCGAACCTGCTGACTTTGTATCAAAATTTGAAACCGATATTATCAGATATAAAATGAAATACGAGTGATACAATAGTTGGATATATTTATTATATCAAATATTGAATGCCTACCTTGAGTTTTGTTCTCGAATGATTACATTTCTAGGGTTGAAAAAGGGATTTTCAGTATCTATGATATTCCGTAGGTATTGAATATATCTTGATGGGTAGCATGGTAAATGTCATTATGGAACACAATTTAAAAGACATGGCTTATATTAAAACCAGTGTTATGTGAGTGTGTATATGCGTATAGTCAGTCCTACTATCTCATGAGCTTTTAGGAATATATATCTATCTTTCTATCTATCCATCCATCTAGCTGTCTCTCTATGTCTCCGTCTTTCTGTCTGTCTGCCTCTCGCTCTTTCTCCCTTTGAATCATTAATCTCTATTAATTTTTCCATCACATGTTAGTCGCTTCATTTAAGTCGCTTGTTGTTTAATTGTACCTAATTGTCTGCTGTACCAAATTGTTCAATAACTGAAATAGTTGAATTATTGTTCGATGTCTGTTAATTTTTTTCTTCTCTATTTATGGGTGAAGTCGTTCATAACAATGTTATGGATAGTTAACCAGTTCCAGCAGGCAGTTGCGTTACAGTACCTGGGAAACGTTTGACGGTAGATATCTTGCAAGTAAGAGAAATTCAACTGGAGGAGACAAATTTTAAGAAACATAATGAATAGTTAAGAAATGAAAGAGACAGCCTGAGGATATTGTGAAAAAGACACAAAGAAGGACAGTAATATCGCTACAAACAGAGTTGAAATAGCTGCAGCAGAGGTAGTCGAAGAATGCTTGAAAGAGATTAAAAGCCTCACTATGTATTACAGCAGAGGCAAGAAATATGGCACAGTGGATGTACACTTCGTGAGTGAACAAAAAGCGATAAAACACTCCTCTGTGCATTTGAGATCTACAGAGTCGTTACTACTGCCAACCTACTATGGGAAACGTGCGGCCAGAGATAAGATTGTTAGAATGCACTCCCCCCCCCCGAGATAGACGAGGCGTGGCTGGTGGCAGCAAGCCTGTATAAAACTGCGGAGGAAACTAACATACTTAAAATTACAAGAACAACATAAGTAAAATGCTGGGGATACGGCTTTGAGGTGACGGTCCATGTAAGGTTCCCAGACCTCCACAATATTTCAGAGGAATTAATGTTGCGTGACGAGACGAAGCTGTGAGTTGTCGTGGGGGAAAACTTCTCATATGTTTTCAGTGTGGAGTACGAGGACACATGAAAGCTAAGTGTCCCCAGAAACTCGATGAGGACGTGACGGAGATGGAAAAGCAAAGAGCGATAGAGGTGCAAGGCGTAGAGTAGCAAAGGCCAGTGGAAATATGGATAAAAGATACACAGTGGTGTAGAGGAAGAAAAGACAAGAAAACGAGGAATCACCATCAAAGAGTTCCATGAAGAAAAGAAAAGGAAGTGTAGAGGAGAGACAAGGGTTACCAAAAGAAGGGAGTGCGAAAGAGCAGAAAAGAAACGAGATATCAACAAAATCATTCGAGAAAGAAGAAGAGAGAAAACAGAGATCGATACCAGTAACTAGCACGTAGGAGAATGTAAATGGGCAGGAAAAAAAGAAAGATGGAAATACCAGCAACAGCTGTGATGGAAATCAGAAAGTAACACCGAAGGAAAAACAATTAAGAATTATAATACAGTACAGAAAAATGTGGAGGTCGAAAAAGATCACGAAAATGAAAAATGTAATTAGTGTGAAGTTAGCGCCTAAACCGTGCAATGGAGGATTTAAAGCAGTGTTGCTTGTGAAAGAGAGAGGTGAAAGATTGAAGAAAATGTTCGGGGAAATATTAGAGATATCACCGTTACAGTTTTGATTCAATGAATTGCCACCAGTGGCATTTGAGGGCATAACGCACTTTTAAGCATAAAAGAAAGTAAAAATTAGAAAATTTGAATTAGTAGTAACGTTACAAAAAGAAGAAAAAAAAAGATACAAAATACAATATTCAACGGAAAAGTTACACGATATACATAAACAGTAAAATCGAACTGCCTGCATGTGGGGAGCAGGTACGTCATTTCATCTCTTAAATTATTCATAATTTCATCCGTTATATTATTTGTATTCCCCACTGTATTGTTTTCTCTGTTTTTGTATCGTCCCATCTTTATCAGATGTCTTGTGCCTAGTAAAAGAAATCAGTTCCAGTTCATGGCAGTTCTTTCGAGTCGTTTGATTCCTTGTTAGTCGCTTCATGTAAATCGCTTGTTGTTTAATTGTTGAACGTCTACTGTACCTAATTGTTGTATTATTGAAATTGTTGAATTGTTGTTCGTTACCTGTTCATTTTTATTTTCTCCCCATTTACGGGTGAAGTCGTTAATAACAATGTTATGGAGAGTCAACCAGTTCCAGCAGAATTGTTAAGAAATTACGGAAAAGACAGAAAGAAGGACAGAAACATACAGAACGCTTTCTATCGCTACAAAATGATTTGAAATAGCTGCACCGCAGGGGTACTCGAATAATGCCTGAATGAAATTAAAAGCCTCACTACGTATTACACCAGAGGCAAGAAATGCTAGTGAAGAAGAAACAATAAATCACTCCACTGTGCATTTGAGATCCACTGAGTCATTACTACTGCCAATCAACTGTGCCAAACGTGCGGTCAGATTTAGACGAGGCATGGCTGGTAGTAGCCATTCTCTACAGCACAAGAGGAGACTTAAATCCTCAAAATGTCAAGAACAACAGAAGTAACCTGTTGGGGATAAGGGCTTGAGTTGACGGTCCAAATCAGTTTACCCGTCCTCCACAAAATTGCAGAGACATTAGTGTTACCGGACGAGACGAAGCTAAGGGTTATAGTGGAGGGAAGACCTCCCATATGATTTCAGTGTGGAGTACGGGGACACATGAAAGCTAAGTGTCCCCAGAAACACCAAGTGGAGGTGACGGAGATGGAACATCAAGGAGACGTAGAGGTGCAAGACGTAGAGTAGCAAAGGCCAGTGGAAAAGTTTGAAGAAATATGCACAGTGGTAAAGAAGAAAAGACAAGAAAATGCGTAATCACCACCAAAGAGTCCCGCGAAGAAAAGAAAAGGAAGTGTAGAGGAGAGACAAGGGTTACCAAAAGAAGGGAAAGCGAACGAGCAGAAAAGAAACGAGATATCGACAAAATTAAGCGAAAGAGACGAAGAGAGAAAACAGCTACTAGAACAGAGGAGAAAGTAAAAGAACAAGAAAAAAAAGGAAGATAGAAGAGAAATGACAGCAACATCGAGTGAGAAACAAGCAGATAAAAAAGAGATGGAAACACTAGCAGCAACAGAAGAGATTAGTGATGGAAATCAGAAAGTAACACCGAACGCAAAAACAATTAAGAACAGAAAAAATGTAGAAATTGAAAAAAAGATCACGAAAATGAAAAATGTAATTAGGGTGAAGTTAGCGCCCAATGTGTACAATGAAGAACTTAAAGTAGTCTCCCTTGTAAAAGAGATGGATGAAAGGTTGAAGGACTTATTCGGGGAAATGATAGATATAACGCTGTTACCGTTTCGATGCGTTGTATTGCCACCAGTGATGGCATTTGAGGAATACAATGAATGGTTAAGAAAGGAAAGAAACAGCCTGAGGATGACTCCGTCCAAAGAAATTATCGAAAAGACGTAAAGAAAGGCAGAAATATACAGAACGCTGTCTATCACTGCAAAAAGAGTTGAAATAGTTGCGGCCCAGAGGTACTCGAAGAATGCCTGAAAGAGATTAAAAGCCTCACTACGTATAACACCAGAGGCAAGAAATATGGCACAGTGGATGTATGCTTCGCTAGCGAAGAAGAAACGATGAATCACTCCACTGTGCCTTTGAGACACACTGAAAAATAAAGGTAAAAAAAGATTCAAAATAGAATATTGAACCGAAAAGTTAAATTATGTATATAAACAGTAAAATGGAACCGCTTGCTGGGGGGGGGGGGGGCTCGTAAGTCATTTAATCTCATTTATCATTTATTCATACTTTCATCCGTTATGTTTTGTGTACCCCACATTATTGTTTTGTCTGTCTTTGTATCGTCCTATCTTTATAAGAAGTCTTGTGCCTAATAAAAGAAATGAGTTCTTGCCAGTGCCTTCGAGTAGTTTTCGTGTTAGTCATTTCATATAATCGTTTGTTATTTAATCGTTGAAGGCCTACTGTATTTAATTGCTGAAGTATCGAAATTGTTGAATTGTTGTCCGTTACCTGTTAACCTTGTTCTCTTCCCCATTTATGGGTGAAGTCGTTAATAGCAATGTTATGGGGAGTCAACCAGTTCCAGCAGGCAGTTATGTTGCAGTAACCGAGAAAACTTTGCCGGGAGATATCTTGAAAGTAAGAGAAATTCAACTGGAGGAGAGAAATTTTAAGAAATACAATGAATTGTCAAGAAAGGAAGGAAACAGTCTGAGGCTGACGCCGTCCAAGGAAATTATGGAAAATACAGAAAGGACAGTAATGTACAGAATTACAAATGACTTTACAATAAAGAAGATAAAAAAGATACAAAACAGAATATTGAACCGAAAGTTAAACGATATACATAAACAGTGAAATCGAAGTGCCTGCTTGTAGAGGGCAGGTAAGTCATTTCAACTTATTTATCATTTATTCATAATGTCATCCGTTATATATTTTGTGCACCACACTGTATTATTTTGTCTGTCTTTGTACTGTCCACTCTTTATAAGACGCCTTGTGCCGAATAAAGAAATCAGTCCGTAATAGTTCCACTGTTCATTATGTTGATAGTTCGAAGCTGGAATTCAAAGTTTACTGTTCGAGTTAGCGTGCTGGATAGTTGGTTCTCAAAAAATTGCTGTTTCGTCCCGTGTGGTTACTGCTATTTATTTCGATTATATTATTACACTGTCTCAGTTCTATATCTTTGAGATGAGGAATTTTGTACATTATTTACATTATTTACATTTGACGCATATGTGTCTTCATCTTGTTTGTTGTTACCACAACGTTTCGGCTGGTTTACACACCAGCCTTCATCATGTGTCCTGCTAGAATTTCGAATCCAACCATGGTTTCTCATTCCTAAGGTATTTTTTGCTGATATTATTATTATTATCATTAAAGTTAAAATAAAAAGAGTCAAAATAAAATCAAAATAAAACGAGTGCCATTGTTATATAGTGAACGATATTTCGACATCTTGTGTGTCTTCAACCGGTTCAAAAATTAAATTTGTCAATCTACTTCATTTTGGTTAATATATAAAGAATTGCGGTAACTCCTCCTGGTTAAGAGCATGGCTACTAACCCCAAGATTGCAAGTTCAATTCCAGGTAGTGCCTTGAAGAAATAATAATAATAATAATAATATAATAATAATAATAATAATAATAATAATAATAATAATAATAACATCAGCAAAAAACTACCTTAGAAATGAGAACCAAGGCTTGGTTTGGAAATTCTACCAGGACACCTGATGAAGGCTAGGGAATAAACCAGCCGAAACGCTGTGGGAACAACAAACAAGATGAGGATACATATCCGTCCAATGTAAATAATGTACACAGTTGTAGTGTATTCGTTCATGCATAAGGATATAACAGTATTCATGCGCATTGTGTACTGTATATAAAGCAATGGCCGTTTATTGGAGAAGTTCTTTATTTGTTTCTACTGTTAGCTATTTTAAGCCTTTCCAGTAAAGTTAGACATTTATCTTTTCATGTTTGTGAAATTAACTAGATGTATCTTGTGCGAGAGTCGGTCAGATAGTTTCTAACTGGAATTCTAAGGTCCAAACTTCTCACATATCTTTCACGCTTATTTAGCATAGAAATCATCTTAAGGATACACGTTTCTCTGGAATACACTAGTATCTTCATGCACATTAATCTAACAAATAACCAGAGTTAAATCTATCCTAATACCAAATATTCGACGTTGAACATGCCGGGGTCATATTAACAATACAGTTTAGCACTGAAAATGAGCAACTGTTGCACAAGATAGAAATAATGTAAGCCTAAAATGTTTTATACCCAGCCTGAAATATTGGTTTCGCAATCATGCACGGAGAATGAAGCTCCAACGGAGAAAATCCTAACGAAGGTTTTAAAGGTGTTTGAGAATGTATTTTAAAGAAAACCACGAGAGGGAAACAGTGAAATAATTATATTTGCGAACCTTCCTTCCTTCCGTTCCTCCCTCCTTCTTCCCTTCTTTCCTTCGTTCTTTCCTTTGTTCATCGTTAGTTTGTTCGTTCGTTCGTTTGTTCCTTCCTTCATTCTTTTCTTCCCTGAACATCAGCTCTCTATAATTTATTTAATGGTGGATATTTTGCTTGTGGCTTTCAACTTGCAACTATTCAAAAGGAATGTTAACACGTTGGTTCCAGAAGCTGTGTAAGTCTAAGGGGTATAACCCACTATCTTCAGACAAAACAAATAATCCTCTGAAAGAAAGCACTAGTTATATAGATGTTTTTCGATCTAATTTGATTTCTTTGCCATCAAATTTGAATTCTTTGCAATCAAATTTTAATTATTCAATTGGTGCTCAAGCTTTGAAAAAAATGAGTTAAACTACATCAGCCGTAAGGGAACACATGTCTATCTTATCTAACTCGTCCAGTAGAGCCCACCAATTGATATCTGAAAGGTTCGATGAAATAACTCATGAACACTGCGATAGCTTCTACCAAAAGATGCTCCGATATGTCGTCCGGTCTGAACAAGGGGAGATAATAGAAAAATAATCATTCGTTTATTATCTCCCCTTGTTCAGACCGCTCGACACAACGGAGCCACTTTTGGTAGAAGCTATCGCAGTGTTCATGAGTTATTTCATCGAACTTTTCAGATATCAATTGATGGGCTCTATTGGAGGAGTTAGATAAGATAGACATGTATTCCCTTACTGCTGATGTAGTTTAACTCTTTTTTTTTCAAGGCTTGAGCACCAATTGAAAAATTAAAATTTGATGGCTAAGTATCCAAACTAGATCGAAAACATCTATAACTGTTTCAACACTGGTAAGCACTATGAAACAGGCCTAGGATGAGAGACTTACTAACTTAGCTTCTAAGTGCAACTACGACCCCATTGTGTTGTCAAACTTTTATGCGAAAAACGGTAACTTGTAGAATGATGCTTATTTAGCTGCTAGTTCAAGCAGTTCTATAACTAATTATCTCCTATATCTGATATATATATATGTATGGTTAAGTAATACTTTACAATGCGAACAAAACTATTTTATCAAGAAAGCAGTGTAAAATATATTTTCATTTAAATGACTAATCTGATACATATGTGTAAAAAGTATGATAACTGAAGTATATTTTGTCTTATATCTCAAGTAAGTTTTGCACCAGTGAAGGTTACCCAATATTTGAAAACTTGAATATTTAAAACATGAATCTACTCTATGGCAGGAGGTCTTAAATTATATTTTGAGAGGGGCAGGACATTTACAACTGCGCCTTCTCTATATGTATTTGCTTTAATTATTCGAAGGCTGTGGATGGTTATATTTCTGTTGAATAAACAACGTTTTATGCCGAAAGGAGTTGAGTTAAATATATTTGGAGAAGGTTAATGATACTGAGGGTTGTCATTTGAACAGGAGTGGTTATTAAAGACACATTTAGATAATTAATGACGGAAAATAATACCGTAGGAGAGATAACTACATTACTAAATATGTATGTCTGAAAGCATTGAAGAGAGACATTAAATAACTTTACAAGCGACTAATTACACAGTGAGATAGTGATATAATAACGAGAAAAACGTACAAAATGAAGGTAGTCAATTTCGTCAATATGATCACATTCCACATATGACTGAATGTTTATCTATGTAAAGAGAAATAAGTTCACAGTGGTTACTGAAATTATAGGAAGTATGAATATCATTCTGCCAGAAGCTTTATGGAACATGGGTGATAAAATCGAAAACACCTAAATAACATAATTACATACATGTAAACACACAAACACGGACACATGTAAGTATGTATTTGTCTCTACAAACAACATACATTGTGTACTCAATGGTACATGTTGGTAAGGTGGCGAGCTGGCAGAAACGTTAGCACGCCGGGTGAAATGCTTAGTGGTATTTCGTCTGTCGTTACGTTCTGAGTTTAAATTCCGCAGAGGTCGACTCTGCCTTGCATCCTTTTGGGGTCGATTAAATAAGTACCAATTACGCACTGGGGTCGATATAATCGACACAATCCGTTTGTCTGTACTTGTTTGTCCTCTCTGTGTTTAGCCCCTTGTGGGTAGTAAAAAAAAAGGTATTTCATCTGTCTTTGCGTACTGAGTTCAAATTCCTCCGAGGTCGTCTTTGCCTTTCATCCTTTCGGAGTCGACTAATTAAGTACCAGCTGCGTACTGGGGTTGATCTAATCGACTGGCTTTCGGGTCTTGTTGCTAGAGTAGAAAATAATGGTACAGGTTTGTCTGAAAATTTGTACCTTTGTTTCTATCCTTTATTCTAAATACGTCATTTGTTTTTGTTCAGAATTAATTAAGATATTTTAATTTAGCGCTAGTGGCACAGAATTTCATTAGGTAAATGGGATTTCGAGTTAGAACAACTGAAGCACTGAGTAATGATATATGTATATATATATATATATAATATATATATATATATATATAATATATATATATATAGAAAAAAGGTTTGAAAATGCAATTTAAACGATGTTTATTTACTTAACCGGTTTCACTCTTTGGTAAAAGATTGTCAAAAGTAACATTAAAAGTATCATTGAATAATATGGGTTCAAAAAAGTTTTTTACATAATTGTCACATTGAATATTATGCATTCAAAAAAGTTTTTTACATAATTGTCACATTGGATATTATGAATTCAAAAATGTTTTTTTATACAAAATTGTCACATTACATGTATAAATATAGTGTTTGGTAACAGAGAAGTTCAATAGTGTGATGAGAATATTTGGAAAAATTTGCAGAAAAGGATAAAACAAATATATTATTGGAAATTTGGTTGCGTTAATTATTGGTTGTCGCAAATTGTCACATTACATGTATATATATACAGTCTTTGGAATATATATACAATCTTTTGACAGCAAAAATTAAAATGGATTTTTTATACATCTCAGAATATTTTAAGTTGAAGGCGAGAATATGTTGTTACTGACCTGTTTGTTTTGGCAGAAAGGTTGATTTGAGAGAAAAAAGGTTGTACCCAGTGTGGTGTATACTTCCCCTTCAAGCATCAATGGTTTTGGGGTTATCAGGAGGTTAGTATGCCTGCTGGTCAAGCAGCGTCTGTTTGTCACACACAGGGACACACGCACACTCACAGCATATCGTGCGGGCGGGCACATGCACGCATCGGCACGCATAGGACACACTAGCGGGCATTGACCGCACACATACGTGGCATACACACGCATACATTATATATATGTAGGTTATGTATGTGTGTGAGTGTTGTGTGTGTGTGTGTGTGTGTGTGTACGTTGTGTGTGTGTGTGCGCGTGTGTATATATATGTGTGTGTGTGTGTGTGCACAGTGTGCGCGTGTGTGCATGTGTGTGTGTGTGTGCGCGCGTTGTGTGTGTGTGTGTGTGCACGTGTGTATATATGTGTGTGTGTGTGTGCACTGTGTGCGTGTGTGTGTGTATGTGTGTGTGTGTGTGTGTGGTGTGTGTGTGTGTGAGCATTGTATACGTGTGTATGTATTTACATGTGTATTTGTTTATATATATATATATATATATATATATATATATGTGAGTGTTGTGTGTGTATATGCATGGTATGTATGTATATGTGAGTACATTGTTTGTGTGTGTGTGCGGTATGTAGAGATATATTTGAGTGTGTACGCTATAGGTTTGTAATTTGTGTGTGTGGGTGTGTGTGTGAATTTTTTATATATATATGTTCCGAAACATAAGCGTAAGCTTTGTTTTTGACGATGATAGAACAAAAGCCAAACCTTAACTTATATAAAGATTCATATTTCCCATACCATAAACTCTCAACTAATTTAAAATTTTTAAAATATATTAGCTCTTTCGGTGAAAATACCTTCCCCGAAAATACTGCCTTACATATCCACATACAACCCCAGAATCAAAGAAGCCTTCACCATCATCACCCAGAATTTACCAATGCTTTATAAGGACCCCAAATTAAAGGAAATTCTAAACATACATAAATCATTAAAAGCTACAAACAACCTAAATCACTAAAAAATTGTTTTCTGAAATTATGCAAAAGTAAAACAATGTGGTAGACGAAACTGCGCAACATGCCCAAATCTTTTAGAAGGATCAGAATTCCTCTTCAAAGAGGGACAAAAATTCAAGATCAAATCTAATTTTACTTGTGCTTCAGAAGACATAATTTATGTCATAAGATGCTCGGGCTGCCACCAATACTACGTAAGGTCCACGGGATTATCACTAATACGCAGATGCACTCTGCATCGACAAGAGATTGCATTCCCAGAATACAGAATGATACCCTTTAGTGAGCATATTGAGCAATGCGCAAAGCAACTACTACCACAATTTTTAATCAATGTGCTATTGGAACACCAACACAAATTAGATTAAACAAGGAAATATTCTTCATTGAAAAATATAAACCTAAACTTAACCATCCTAACATTATCATACAAAAAAACTCATCTCATTGAAAAAAAACTTAACCATCTTAACATTCCTATACAAAGAAACTCATCCATTTGAAAAAAAATATAAAGCGATTATCTCGCTTATACCGGAAGAAATCCCTGATTACCTTCCCCTGCCTGGAACTCTTCTTTACATAACGAAGACATGACACGATGTAGGTAAAGAAATTTGAGAAATTTGAAAAGTTTACACGAAACCGGTTATTTCTCCCAAAACTGTTTCTATACACAAAATTGTATAACATTTTTCTAACATAACGACTTAAATATATTCTTTAACCTTATAAAACAAGCCTTCTGTAGCTTTCTCACTCTTTTCTATTTTCTATACGTCCAACCATGTGCTTTCACACACTAACTTTCTCACCTATATATATATTTATATATATACTTATATACTTACTCGTTAGGTAACCCACTTGAATGACTTATTTTCGGTTATAAAGGCTCACTAGAGCCACTCACATATTTTGGAGGTTTTATAAATACTCGTTGCAGAAAGGTAGTGCGAATATTCGCTATAGACCACTGGATAACATACTTGAGGCTCTTCATCTCAAGGGCTAGTTGCCTCCCTTGTAGGTTAAATGCGCACCTGAGCTCCAAATCAGAAGGTTCTGAGTTTTGTTGACTTCCGCAAGTTCAACTCCCCTTTGACGGGACATGTTTTTCATTCCACAGATTGTCCGAAACCTCCCTTACTCCTCTAGCATGTTTTATGATGTTGCAATTTTAGTCGCCGAAAAATTTACCTTGAAAAAATGTACTAGGTTACACGTTATATGTAGCAACCAAGAGTAGTAATTTGACACACTCACACATGCACAGGAGAGAGAAAGAGAGGGACAGAGAGGCTGACAGATAGACGGAGGTGGAGAGAAAGAAAGAAAGAAAATAAAAAGAAAGACAGTGACAGAGAACTAAATAGTAAACATTTTGAAGAGGACTGTATTTCTTAAATATATGCCTCCACATCGGAGAAATTATATAATATGACAATGCATTATTTCAGGAGATATCAGTCGTTATACATCCATGCATGAACATACACACACTCACTCTCACACACACACATATATATACACACTCAGACACACACACACACATATGAAAATGTGCGCGTCTTTGTTTATATCCGTGTATGTGTTTGAGTGTACAAATTTTAATGTAGAGAGATAGATGCAAACTTTATGCAAACGGAAATAAATATTTCATTTGAGATGCAATTATGATGAAATATAAGGTTTGAAAAAAGATAGTGTGATAACAAAGGAAGAATCAAGAATGAATTTATGCATAACAAAATTTTAAATAAGATATATTTGTATCTCTGTTCTCATTTGCAGGAAAACTTTATGAATTTAACTTACATTTATCTAAAGTTAATTGGAGATAAATCTATAAAATAATCTAAAGAGAAAGATGTGAGCTTCTAGGATTCTACAGACGGTATCTCCGTTTCTGTGTACATTTGTTTTATTAATGAGGAAGATGGTGGAGAGAGAAACATTTTAAATAATGTATATGAGTGAAACAACTTCGCCAATTTTCTGTTACATTAGTATAATATTTCTGTGAAATATTAAAAATTTGTCGAACTATAGCTCTATGAAGTGGTACATATAACATGCATCTCACTTGTACTGTCTCTTTGGTTTCTTTTGAATTTCTGTCACACATACAAAACAACAACCTATTTACATATACATATAGTTGCAAATATCCATACACATAGACGAACACACAGACACAGGCGCACAGACGCACAAGTATACACGCATACAATTATTAATATTTTATATATATATGTGTGTGTATCTATCTATCTATATCTATATCTATATCTATATATATATATATATATATATATATATATTGTATAAAGAATCGTGGGTAAGGCCAGATCGATGCAAAGTAAATGCAAGGCAAATCCCAAGAAAATAAATATATGAATTAATGTAGACTTAATTTGCATTCAATATTTAGGGGTTATGACTCCATTTTCAAGAAACTGTCGAATATTGCCGATGTGCGTGGGTGAGCGTGTGAGGAGTGGATATGCACGGAAATGTGATGCTATAGCAACCATCTACCTTCCTGTAACTCTTTTCTGTTGTTGATATTTAGTTTTCTTTGGCATATGAGGATGGCCTTAGAGATTTATGCGTATATATAGTTTTCTTGTGCTTCCTATGCACGATGCGCCACATTTTCCACAGATGATCTCGTATACGACATAGGTCCTCTGGCACAATTCAGGTTCATTAATGGAGCAGTTCGATAATGTGCACTCCTTGGAGTAGTGAGAGGCGTTGTTCTTAGATAGAGCTTTTCACAGTGAAGAGCCGATGTGCACTACCTATATGTCGAGTTCTTCCCTGCGGACTGCGAATTGTATCGCTACTGTAGTTCTATCGTCAAGATGTTGTTGCTTTAGGAAGCACGTGCCAGACTTGGGAATATAATAGTTCTTCCGGGGTTTATTGACACTGATGTTTTTTAGGCGCGGTTATTTGATTAAAGATGGTGTGTAGCCATTCAGTTAGGTCTTTGAGGAACTGTTTGGTGTTGACGGCTTTGTCGGTTACTTCGCTGCAATTGTTATTTATACGTGCAATCTCGTTTCTCATGTATGTAACTTTGGCTCTGGTGGGTAAGGCTGATTGGTAGTGGACGAAACTTTTCCTGCTAGCGGCTTTTCCATAGAAGCTGGTAAATATGGAGCCATCCTCTGCCATTCTGAGTTGAAAGTCGAGGAGAGAGCGGGTTCTGGATTCGTCTGGATGTTCAGTCTCGAATTTGATGTTTATGTCGATGTAATTTCAGGTCCGGTGTATGTTAATGGCCTCATCCTTGGAGGACGTGATGATAATGATGTTATCAACGTACCTGGAGAAGAAGATGCATGAGCAATAGGTGTTGAGTGTTGTGCTTTCTACCTTATCCATGTACGTGATGGTTGGCAGGCCTGAAAGACTAGATCTCATAGGTAGGCCGGAAGACTGTTTGTAAGTCCCACCGTTATATTGGAAATAGGTGTTACCAACTATAATGGTTAGTAACTCTCGTATGTCCGAGGGTGTGAGGCTGAAGAGCTGGAGGTTGATGGATGGGGAGAATGGAGAAGATGAAAGGGAAGATGAGGAGGAGGTTGCTGGGGAGGGAGGAAGAAATGAGTAAGGAGGTTGGGAGGAAAGAGATAGGGGTAGATAAGGACGTGATGTGGTCTATGAGGATATCGACGGCCGGGAGAGCAGGTACAGAGGGAAACTAGTCTAAACTGAATGGGTATTTGTTAGTTTTAAGCATGGAGGGTCGATATATTTGAGTCGTGTGAAGATTTTGTGGGAGATGCTGACGTGTACAACGATTGCATGTGGTTAGGTCTTGAGGATGTTAGAGAGGAGCCAAGATATCTTATAGAAAAGACCGCTAATTCCTGATGCTATGGGTCTGATCTTAAGCTTAGGTCCTGGTTTATGGGTTTATATTAAATGATAGAAGGATGGAAGGGTTGTGTTTTTAGATGTGTAGTTCAGTCTAGTCTTCTGATATATTTTCCTTTGGTGGCAAATGGTGGTCCAGCTGGTGTTGATGCTGGACTCCAGTCGGTGAGGTGTGATGTTGTGAACCTCTTCGTATAGTGTGGTGTCACTTAGGTGTTCGATAGCTAGTTTGTTGTAGGTGGGTTTGTCTATAATGCAGAATTCTTTCCTTTTGTCAGAAGGTAGGTAGAATAGGATTTTGTTTCTTAAGTTTTGCAAGGTCAGAACTTGGGATTTAGTAAGGTTGCATGATGGGCTGGGAGGAGGTAAGCATCAAAATATCGTCGACATATCTCGAGAAAAAAACGCACGAGTAGCATGAGTTAAGCGCCATGCATTCCAGCTGGTCCACTTATGTGATGACCAGCAGGCTTGCGAGGCAGTCTTGAAATGTTTTTATGCTTCACTGGTATACTGGAAGTATTTGTTACATACTATGATATTTAGTAATGCTCGGATGCCCGATAGTTTAAAACGGAAAAGAGTTTGGTAACAGAAGGAGGAGGGGGAAAGGTGAGTAAAGCTTCACTACGTTACGTTTATCATTTCTCTTTATCACAGAATTCGTTGGATCTCCTAAAGACTTGCACGCGTACTTGCACACGTAGCGGGCTTTCTACCTGAAGCCTACGGTACCATTCTATTCGATATTTTCAGCTATCTAATACTTTCCTGATTATTCTGGCTGTGCCAAGGTGGGAAACCTGTTGTAACAGTTCTGATGGGCACTCTATTCCAACTTATTTTATATCGCTCTTGAAGACTTCTGATACTGTTCCCAAGGACCCAACAATAATATTTTTATAGCGTGCTTTCCCTTCACTACCAAACGCAGCTCTGTGTGCCTTGGGTATGTGCTGTGATTTGTTGTGATGCTCTGATGGTTATTGTATGGGAAGTGTTCTGCGTAGAATGTGTGCAGTGCCTAGTAGTGCAATTTTCTGTATGTTATATGTGTTTGTAAGTCCTGGTGTTTTTGTTATATATTTGTCTGAATATTTTTTTATCATGCCTAATGCACCTATTATGATAGGAATTGTTTCTGTTTTGAGATTCCACATTCTGGTTACCTCTATTTCCAGGTCTTTGTATTTTGAAAGTTTCTCCATTTATTTAAGAGACACGTTGTCATCAGCCGGTATTGATACATCAATTAGAAAGCATTTTTTTCCTTCATGATCTCTGGCAACTATATCTGGTCTGTTGGCCTTAATTTCTCTATCTATGTGTATCGGCATATCCCAGAGTATGGTTGCTTTCTCGTTTTCTGTGACCTTTTCTGGTGTGTGCCTATACCATCTTTTTTTCTGTTGTTATTCCATAATGTTGGCATAGCTTCAAGTGTATGTAGGTTCCAACTCTGTCATGTCTTTGAATATATTTCTTCTTAGCCAGGACTGGGCAGCCAGAGATAATATGATTTATTGTTTCTTGTCCATCTCCACATATTCTGCAGTTACTTGTTATATTTCTTTTCATTACATGTTTTTGGTAATTACTGGTGGGGAGGCTTTGGTCTTGTGCTGCAATTAAAAATCCCTCTGTCTCTGATTTGAGTCCTGAGCTTCTCAACCATTGCTGGGATTTTTCTTTGTCTATTTCTTTTGCGTTTAGTTTAGTCTAGTATTTACCATGAAGGGGCTTTTCTTGCCATCGTTTTATCATGGTTCGTTGCTGTTCTAATTTTAGTTTGGATTTCATTTGTTTTATAGCTTTTGTTGCTTCATCATCTTCCACTTCTTCTTCATATTTATTAGGTGGTATGATTTCTTGTTTGTATTTGTCAGCTTCTTTAAATATTGGGAACAGTTTTTTGTTTTGCTCGTGTTTTGCCGCTATTTGTATCAGTTTTCCTTCCTTCTGAAGTAGATATTCTTGCAGTCCTATGGTGGTTATTTTATAGTAGTTTTCTAGCTGTATAAGGCCTCTACCACCTTCTATACCCTGTATATATAGTCTCTCTATGTCAGATTTTGGGTGATGCATCCTATACCCTGTCATTATTTTTCTTGTTTTCCTATCTATTTTGGTCAGTTCATTTGGTGTCCAGTTAAGGATAATGTAGCTGTAACTTATAACTGGGACAGCTAAAGTGTTAATACCTATTATCCTGTATTTAGCATTGAGCTCTGTTTTTAGTATTGATCTAATTCGTCTATAATATTAAAAAAAAATTTTCTCTTTCATTTGTGTGTGTTGTGTCTTATCTAGTTCATGGATTCCTAAGTATTTGTAAGTTTGGCTTTGGTCTAATTCTTTTATTTCATTGGTTTTATCTAGTGTGATGTTGCTACTCTTAACTAGTTTTCCTCTTTTCAGGGTTACTTTGGCGCATTTTTCTAATCCAAATTTCATATCTATTTCTTTGGTAAATCCATGAACTGTCTTTAATAGTGTTTCCAGCTGTTTGTCATTTGCAGCGTATAGTTTTAGGTCATCCATATATAAAAGGTGGCTGATCGTTTTGCCGTAGCATTTATATCCGCATCCAGTTCTATTTAGCATATCAGATAGAGGAGACAGTGCCAAGCAGAAAAGGAGTGGAGAGAGCGTGTCTCCCTGGAATATTCCTCTTCTAATAGGGATGGCTTTGGTTTTCATGAGTCCCTCTTTTGTTTGGAGCTGTAGCACTGTTTGCCATTTATTCATAGAGTGCCCTATGAATTTTATAATTATTGGTGCTACTTTGTTAATGACTAGTGTTTCGAGGATCCATGTGTGGGGGATACTACCAAACGCCTTTTTGTAGTCGATCCAGGCCATACTGAGGCCTTTCTTCTTTCTGTGGCTGTCTTCAGTTATGGCTTTATCAATCATTAGTTGATCTTTACAGCCATATGAGCCTTTGCAGCAGGTTGTTTTCGTCCAGGTGCTTGTTCAACCTTTGCGATATCTCTGCAGTAAATGCCTTGTACATTGTAGGGAGACAGGTTATTGGTCTGTAGTTACTATTATTATTATTATTATTATTATTATTATTATTATTATTATTATATTATTATTATTATTATTATTATCATTATTATTATTATTATTATTATCATTATTATTATTATTATTATCATTATTATTATTATTATTATTATTATTATTATTATTATTATTATTGTTATTACTCCTTTTAATTTTTTTCTTTATCACAGGTTTTGTTAGAGCTCCTTGAGTTTTGCATGCGCAGTGGGCTTGCTTCCTGCAGCCTACGGTACTATGCTATCCATTCTTTTCAGATATCTAATACTTTCCTGACTATTCTAACCGTGCCAAAGAGGCAAAGCTTTTGTAATATTTCTACTGGTTACTCTATTCCAATTTTCTTTATATTCCTCTTGATGCCCACTGATACTGTTCCCAAGGATCTAACAATAATTAGCACTGTCTTCATCTTCTTCATTTTCCATAGCCAGGCTGTTTCTTACTTAAGAGGTTTACGTTTATCTTTTCGACTTCTTTCTTGACTATTCGTGGGTCAAAAGGGCATGCAACATCAACTATATAGCATATGTGGTGCATCTTGTTCACCACCACAAGTTCTGGTCTGTTATGCTCTAGCACATTCTCCGTTTGCATCAGGAAATCTCAGAGAATGTTGCTAGTCACCGACTCTGCCACTCTCTGTGGTTTGTGCTCATACCACGGCTTGCCTCTCTCCAGCCGACAGTTTTCGCACAGTTTCCATTGTAGCACTTTCACTACCTGGTCGTGCCACCACAACTTGAAGCGTTTATTATTATTACCTCCGCCTTCGCTCAGGCGGAGGTATTATTTTCAGTTGTGTTTCTTTGTTTGTTGGATATGTAAAAAAAAATGCAGGATGAATTCGGGTAAAACTTTTGGGGACGTCTGGCTTCGTGATTCGCAGGAAGTGATTACATTTGGGGATTGATCCGGTATCGGACAAGGATTCTGGATTATTTGTTATATTTACTTTACGAGAAGTATTACGATTTTATGTTGACTTTCAAGTCTTTCTCTGATGATCTCCCTTGAATGCACGCACATGATTTCTATATAAGTTATGGCGGTGTTTCTATTTCCAGAGTTTTATTTCCGTTTCTCTATAATTAACTTTACTCGCGTTTCTGTCTTAGTATAAACCGATGGATAAAGAAATCAAACGACATAAAACACTGCAGCGAAAACGTTCAGAAAGTAAATTTAACTAACATATTCAGTAACAATAATAAATTTGATTTACCCTCGACAATTTTTATTTTTACCAATTTTGAATATATCGCTCCTCTTTAAAACCTCTTACATTTCTAGCCCTGCCTTGAAGAAAGCTTTCCTTCCTGGTCTCACGCTTGTGTGTGCAACGATGTTATTAGATCTCCGTCAACAGCACCATAAGCAGGTCCTTTCTGCTTTCTTTCACACACGGATAGGTTTTTCACTATAGACTGTAATATCAGTTGATAGACTAAAAAAAGTCCTTCGTAGATAAAACTGTCCCTGTTCCCACTGCAGATGACGCACACTGCATTACAAAAACCGCCCGCATACTCACCTTCACAGTTCATGACTACTAGTGGGATCGATCAGGTACTGGACAAGGATTCTGGATTATTTTTCCTTTTTCTTTTACTTAATTTCTGAGAGCGATCGGATCCCTTTTTAGTATTCTCGTTTGTGAGAGCAATGGATTTTATTTCAGATATTTTCATTTTAAAATCCTCTCCGGCTAATCGTTAAGAGGAAGTTGGCGGAGGTTTGCGCTCTCTGAGTCCTTCTGTTATCATTATTATTATTATCATTTTATTATTATTCTATATTTGACTTTTGCTTTATGACTGTACAAGTTGGCTCCAAGTCTCACCCAGAGACAACAGGTTGGAAGTTCTGTGCCATATATTTGGGAGTTTTTTTTTGGTGTTGTACTAGTGAATGTCTAATACATAAAAATAAAATTTAAAAAAATAAAAATAAAAAATAGTTTGTTTTAAACCTTGGGATTACATAGAGAGTATTTTGCGTAGGATATGAGCAGTTCCCATGAGCACTATCTTTTGAATTTCTGCCATTTTGGGGTTTCCTGGTATCTGAGTTTGGTAGCAATCAGTCCCTTTCGCTATCATTCCCAGGGCACCTATGACAACAGGTATTGTTTTAGTCTTCAGCTTCCACATTTTGCTGATTTATATTTCAAGATCTTTATATTTGCTCAGTTTTTGGTAGGTCTTGACAGATACGTTTATATCGATTGGGACAGTCATATCAATGAGGAGGCATGTTCTTTGTCTGAAGTCTTTCAATATGATGTCTGGCCTATTTGCATCTATCTTCCTGTCAGTTTGAATGGTGAAGTTCCAGAGGAGTGAGATGTGGTCATTTTCAAGCACTGGAGGTGGATTGTGTTCCCACTATTATTATTATTATTATTATTATTATTATTATTATTATTCTGTAAAACAATTTGATTCCGCCCATTATAGAACACATACATGCGGCCATAGATCAGATGTCACGTAAGTCAGGCGGTAAGACACCACCAGCTAGATTCTTGTCCAACCATACTGTTTAAGATCTTCTCCTTGTTAACGTAATTGGTGGCATTAGAATTTCGATTTCAGTTCCAATAGCAGCCCAATTTTCGGTAGCCATTTTGAACATCCTGGGCCTTGCCATTCGGCTATCTGAGGTCGATCAGCTGGGTTGCCGTAAAAAGCCTACGATACTTTAAGTTGCATGGGGCCACATCAAACTTTTGTCAATAATAATATATGTAACTGCCAATAAATGTGCTGAGTGCCTCTTTCGTTCATTTGTCCGCTTGTCTGTCTGTCTGTCTGTCTGTCTGTCTGTCTGTCTGTCTGTCTGTCTATCTATCTATCTATCTATCTATCTATCTATCTATCTATCTAGTTAGCTATCTATCCCTCTTGATCGAAAACCTACGCCCCCCTTTTTTTTGTTTCTTTTGTTTTTTTGTTTTTTTCATCCCCCAAAAGAAAAGCTCTACCTTGTAACTTGTCCCATCTGTGTGCAGCCCTGTGTGGCCAATAAAGAAACTTATCTATCTATCTAGTTATCTATCTATCTATCTATCTATCTATCTATCTATCTATCTATCTATCTATCTATCTATCTAGTTATCTATCTATCTATCTATCTATCTATCTAGTTAGCTATCTATCTATCTATCTATCTATCTATCTATCTATCTATCTATCTATCTATCTATCTATCTATCTATCTATCTATCTAGTTAGCTATCTATCTAACTGCCTCTTTGTCTATCTATCTACCTATCTATTTACACATGCATGTGTGTTTCTGTGTATGCATAATTCTCTTCGTGTGCCTATTTCCTCTTAACACAATGGTCAGGAAGCAGTTGTGAAGTGTAAATTCATTTTTAGTTCAATTTGCATTCCCACCTTTCAATTTACAGCGAAAGGAAACGACTGATGAAACGAGAATGGATAATAGTCTAAACATATTGTATAGATGTTTTTAGACGTAATTTTTAGATGTAATTTAAAGGACATTCAGCTATACCGTTTTGGAAGCTTATACAAAGTAGTCCTATATATGTTTATGCTGTATATGCCAAGAAAAAAATAAAAAGAAAGGGATATTATTGGCTTGGATAGTTTTATGATCAGCCTGCTCAGTTAAGAATGATCTGGGACCCTAAACATGATTGACAACAAAAGCGTATTAATGACGAATGCAGAAAATAGCTGTCAGGCGGAAAGAGACAATGGTAAACATAAAAAGGACGTAGAGAAAATGAAATCAACTAAATGATTCTTGCTGCTTTAGCAAACAACCTATACAAGCGTGATGCAGCACCTCCATGATCATTATTTTTTCAGCTTTGATGACTATTTGCTTTTCCTCATCTTTACTACGAACGTCAATACTTTTTGCAGCAATTGAAAAAATAATTAAATAAATAAAAACGAAAAGATATATTTCTTTTATGAAAATCATAAATTTCAATGCTCATAAACTTAACTAAAGACCAGAAAGAACTTCGTATGAATTGATATCGATTTTACCACACCAACGCCCTAAGAATGAGTAGTAATTAATAGTTTATAAACTCACAGAATAGATTCTTACGCCTGGACGCTATATCTCACCACTGCAATCAGCAGAAGTAAAATAAAATTGACGAAATTTTCTGTTATCTTAGTGTGAGTTCTACACCCGAAGAGGTATATAAAAGCATTTTATTTTTCATAAAAAGATGTGTAAGATCTAGAACAGGTTCCAAAACATACACATACAAAATTATATATATTCAAATTAAGGGAATGGAGCAGGTAAAAATTCAGGCTACATATATCTCCTAGCTAGCAGATCCTCTGATGTAATAACTATTCAACGAAGAGTAATCAGTTAGAAGAAGGTACTTTAAACTGACCGCTTAGCATTTTGCCCAGCCTGCTAACGATTCTACCGGCTCGCCGTCTCAATCTATTAAATAGAAGATATCAATTTTACCAAATTGCATACGACCATTTTTGTACGCAATTTGTTAAGGCTGAACAGGGAGACAGAATGTTTGTTAGTAGCAGCACAAGATCAACTATTACGGACTAATTGGATAAAAGCCAAGAGAGAAAAAACCAGGTAGATCCCCAATGTAGGTTATGCAAATAAAAAGCGGTAAGTGTTATTTATATAGTAAGTGAATGTAGTATGCTGGCACAGAAAGAATACAAGAAAAGACACGACAACCCAGGGAGAGTAAGCCACTAGGCGTTTATGTAGAAATCTAGGATTTGACCATACTGATAAGTGGCATAAACATGAACCTAGTAAAGTACTAGAACGTAAGAAATATAAGATATTGTGGGACTTAAAAATTCAGACGGACAGAGTAATAGGAACTAAAAGGCCTGGTTTAGTAATAGTAGACAAAGAAAATAGCGTGTGCCAAATAACTGCCTTTACAGTCCTAAATGATGAAGAAGTCAATATGAGAAGTACAGTGAAAATATAAAAGTATCAGAACCTAGCCATTGATTTACAAGGACTAAGGAAAGTGCAGGTAAAATGTATCCCTGTATTTATAGGTGCATTAGGAACTATCTCTAATGATTTGAACAGATAGATAGAAGAAATAGGCGTAAAATCTAGTTTAACACAACTCCAGAAAACAATGTTATTAGATACAGCTAGGATACTTAGAAGGGTTCTTGGCATCTAAGGTTACTTGTGGTAGCCCGATGTTAGGAATTTTTCTTTTCCAACAGTTTAAAAATAATAGTAAAAATAATAACGGTGATGATGATGATGGGAGGGAGAAAGTAAGGTAGTAGTAGAGAAAGCTAAAACAGAATTAAATAATTGAAAATAAGACACCAGTTACAAGTGATTCATATACCTACTTATCCATACAAGCTATGTACATACACACACACACTCGCCTGTGGAATGTGTTTTTCGTTATATGTTATGCAGATCTGAAATATTTTAAAA
>NC_042998.1:103018866-103038866 GCF_006345805.1 Octopus sinensis | reverse complement strand
CACAAACACATGTATATATATATATACACACAAAGACACACACACTCACACCATTCTGACCTCCGTACAGACGCACATATACACACACATGCACACACACAGCACCATGACAAATACCAATCACGCACGCACACACATACACACAACACCAAGACAATCACACGCACGGTTGACAAAACGGGCACACATATACACAGACCATCCTACCAAATTTTACAAACACACTCAGACACATCTATCGCACTACATATGTATACACACACACACAAAGACACACACACTCGCACCATTCTGACCTCTAAAGACCAATCCCCCAAATCATTGATGCTTGAAGGAGAGACAAAAAGAAATTCTTTTCAGTTCCTTGTTACTCTTCCTTCCCCCACCCAAACACACCTACAGTGTCCCTTGAAATAGAAAATCGTCTTTTACGATAACATGGTGGACCAGGTCAGTTTAATCTACCCTACTACTATAATGTAAACTTTTTTGAACTTATAATATTCTGTGCGTGTATGTATATACATATACAATACCAATATTCCACTGAACTTTTTAATAATTCCTTCTGGAAACTATCTTTAAAATTTTCTTGAGAATGTATATATATGTTGTAATCTTTGGTAACCAATATTTTAATGAACTTGTTAAATTTTTTCATGTTCTTAACATATTCTTCTTACCAAAGAATGTATATATGTATTGTAGTATTTTGTGACGACCAATAATTAACACAACCAAACTTTTACATGTTACTTTTGACAAACTTTTTCTAAAAAGTGAAACCGGTAAAGTAAATAAATATCTTTTAAAATTGCATTTTCAAACCTTCTTTTATATATATATATCCCTTGCTATAAAAGGGAGAACAAAACATCCAGATAGACGATACAAAAAATCAAGGATGGGTTATTCGAAGCTTTCTGTCATCAGTCAAGAACCAGATCATCCTCGCCGTTTCGGCTGATTAATCTTGAGATTGCTCCAATCTGGCCAGCCCCAAGAGAAAACCAAGCTAAGAGCATTAGATTCCTTGGGAGAAATATATAGTCTTGTAAATTGGCCAAATGTGTTTTTTTTCAATATTTATTCTTGCTTGCAATAGCCGTTTTTTTGTCAAACTATCGTATCTCTTGCTTCAGATGCCAAGATATCAAAAATTTCTGAAAAATCAACGGTTTTGACTTACGACTCTGGTGCATAATAGCAACAATATATATATATATATATTATATATATATATATATATATATATATATATATATATATATATATATATTATATATATATATATATATGTATATATATATATATATAATATATATATATATATATATATAGTGAGGGCGCATGGCTTAGTGGTTAGGGTGTTGCACTAACGATTTCAATTCGTTGACCAGTGGTGCATTGTGCTCTTCAGCAAAGTACTTCATCTCACCTTTCTCTGCGATCGCTTCCATACCTGATGCGTGGTACACCGTACATCTATTCAGACAACGTCGATTTGATGGAAACATTTGATCGCTATAAACAAATTATTCTTGCTGGTCGGTCGGCGAGAGCTGAACACTCATACGTCGACTTCTACGAGTGAGTTCAATATATATACTGAACACACACACACATACACACACACACACATACACACACACACACACACACACACACACACACACGTATATATGTCCGGTTGATCTCTGTTGCTCGAAGACCAGGACCTGTTAAATACACCAGATAATCTGCTTCAGAACCAAGGTGTAAGAGACGCGTGTAATCATAATGTATTTCTCAGTTAAAATGGTAAATTCATAGGCGAAATCCACTCAACATAATTGCCTAATCTGTATAGCCAATTTAACATTAAAAAGTAGATTAACATGACGCTACAAAAAATAGCATTAGCCCATGTACTACGCAGGGTAGTCGAAATCGGGTCCTCTTAACTGTGGATCAATCTTCCTAACCATTCCGTCATACTGTATATATACATGTATGAATGTATATCTGCATGCATGTTTACGTATGTATGTATGTATGTATGTATGTATGTATGTATGTATGTATGTATGTATGTATGTATGTATTATATATATATATATTATATATATATATATATATATATATATATATATAACTTGTCCGACCGTCCCATTTTGTGGCGTTATTTCAAGCCAGCCGGCTTTTTTGCGCAAACTGGACGTGCATTTTTCTCGCGTACGCATAGTATCGATCGCACCAACTTCTGTACTTGCGCGTACAAATGCACGTTCCCACGGCTTTATTGATTGCATTCTCACCTGGAATCGATTTTTGAAATTTTTTCAAGACTTATACATGCTCTGATATCGTCGCTATGTACATATCAATTTTGAGCGCAATCGAATGGAGGATGCCCGAGAACCTAGAAGACACACACACAGACAGACGGAACGGATTTTATATAATAGATATATACACACAGAGTAAGCGAGTTGCTACATCAATGCGGTAGGTGAATGTTACTGCTAGTTTAACCCTAGGCAGATTCTCCACCTGATGGTTTTCGATGCAACGTTCTGCATCCTTTATATACAATATATCGCTAGAGGGGAAGCGTTATAATTGCACTGAACAGTACAATAAAGATAAATTACGAGATGGATAGGGTTTAAGAAAAAAGAAAAATTAGTTTAAATCTTGAAAACAAACGAAAGTCTAAATGTTTCGGAGCTTCGTCTATATCAGATGAAAGAGAAAATCGCAGAGGGCTTCAAAGTGAATAAATTCTATGAGAGGTTCAAGGTGGGATGGTGGTTTTATGGGGCAGTTAAACAGGGAGTATATGTAAGGTGGATTTATGCAAATTTTGGAGTGCATCATTGTTTAATGACTTACACATAGAAGGAAGTAATATATCGGTGTTCTTTTGGTGTGTAAAAAATTGCAATTGTGGTAGTGGAGTGGTGTAAGTTCAGTGGGGTCGGAGTGTTGATGTATGTGTGAGTGTGTGCGTCCCTGTGAGTGTGTGTGCGTATATGTGTGTGTGGGTGTGCATGAGTGTGTGTGCGTATATGTGTGTGTATGTGAATATGTGCGTGTGTGTGCGTATATGTGTGGGTGGGGTGTGAGTGTGAGCGTGTGTGTCTGTGAGTGTGAGTGTGTATGTGTGTATGCAAGTCAGTCTCTGTGTGTGTACGAGTGTGTGTGTGTGTGTGTGTGTCTTAAAGCGTTATCTGCGTTTGAGGAACTCGGAAAGCTGATGAGGTGAAAGCAGTGCGAATGTAAAGTAAAAGAGAAAGGTAAGAGGAATATGGAGGGTGTGTAAAGTGGCTATGAACGTAAGATTCTGTTAAGTAGAAGGAAAGTATGAACAAAAGCAATTGCCGTGAGAGAAAATTGCGAGTTCAGAGAAATGGGAAATATAGTGTGCGGCTCAATCTAAAGAGCAAATAGAATGGTGTGAAACGCAGATGTCAACGAAAGCGAAAGTGGTTGAAGGTGGAGGGTGGCGGATTGAGAGAGAGAGTGTGTTCACGTCTGTGTATGTATGTATCTGTGTGTGTGCGTAGGCGCATATTTTTTCTACCAGTGTTTATGTATATTTATCAATGTTAGTTTAGAACTGGAAATAATGTGTAAGAGCACCGTTGTGTGTATGAGGAGTGAGTAATATTAGTATGTGTGTATGCATCAAAGACACAAAATGTGTGTGAATGGTGATATGTAAATGAGTGAATGGGAGGTATACGTATGTGTGTCTATGCGTGCGGCAACGAGACGTTGTGTGGTGATTCGTGTCCGTGAACGTGTTTATGAACGTCAGTGTGTCAAAGGGACAAGATGGTGGAAGAGATGAAATGTGTGAATGCATGTGTGGTTGTGGGGGGTAAATGAGAAGGGATATGTATGTGTACAATGTTGGTGTGTTTAGGTTGTGTGAGTGGTCGTGAGAATGGTGTGGGATGAGAAGTAGGTAGATAGGAGGGAATGAGTTCATTGATGGAAACGGTGTTGCGAGAGAGAGAGAGAGAGAGAGAGAGAGAGAGAGAGAGAGAGGAGAGAGAGAAAGATAGAGAAACAAATGGAAAGGCTGCATAATGATTGGGTATCTTGAGATAAAAGTTAAGTTAGAAATCGAGGTAGCGTATTCAGACCGAGAGGTGTGTAAGTTTGGAGAAAGAAAATGAGATTCCCTTCTCACCGGCGTCGAATGGTGGTTGAGGTAGTGCTAATTTCACTGAATATCAAGGGAGGTTAAACGAAATGAAGATATCGACAAATAAGTAGCCCATTACCAAAACAGATATCGCTGAGGTTCACTAGAAACCCGCAGGCCAACTGACGGCCGGTTTCCTCGATTAAAACAAAATTACATTGGCCGCACTTGGAGGAACGATTGAATGACAGGAGAAGTAAGAAGTAGCAGAGTTAAACTGTAGGCGGTGGAAGAGGCGGAGAATGATGCTTTGGAGAGACAGGGTAGTAGGAGGGGTTGGTAAGGGGAATGGAATGCAGTGGTTAAAGGCCGAAATGTTATCAGTGGTACGTGCATGGTAATAATGAAAAACAAGCACTGTAGAGTGATGCTAAATAAATAGGAAACTAATACTCGTTTAATCGATCTGCTAGAAATAGCGGCTAGATTTATAGTTTTTAAAAAGTCAAAATACACTTTACGAAAAATAAAAACAGATGGTCACAGTTTGAAACCTTCTATATCTCATTCAAGGCTGATCTGGTGTTAATATCAACAACAATAGCTGCTGCAATAATAACGACAATCATAGCAATGGAAAGGAAAACAAAATCTGCAGTAGTAATAGCAACGTAACATCCACAAAATTAACAAAACAAAATACTCCAACGGTATTTCTCGACCTGTTAAAAATAGAAGCCAAACTTCCCTCAGATCATACGCTACTGTCTTAAGGAGAGTGTAGTTCTATAATAAAAGACAGGATGGTCTTCATTTGGAATAGACTGGAACGCAAGGTCTACTTAACCAGAACTGACATGGAACTAAACAGCTAGAAGTTTAATGATATTTCTGCTATTTACCCTATAGTATTAATAATACATTTTAATCAACACTGTGTGTAATTATCTGAGACATGCAGTTGATATGTATGTACAGAATTTCATAGATAATAATAAAGAGGATTTACCGAGCAAATTCAATCCTTTTGTTATTCTATGGGGATAAGTTACCCTCCTTAAATCCGTAAAGTTTATAATTAATGTCATTGTGATAAGTTACTGAGTGTACTCTGATAACATCTCTACATAGATTTCAGCCCGGTTCTTCTGTTTCTTCCCACGAATGTACTGTGTGTAGAAACTAGAGTGCTTACATATGTCCATTGCGGACAGTATTTGGTCAAATTTAGAGATATATTTTATAGCACAGAATAGTATGGTTACAAAACACTGTTAACGCAGTTATATTTTATTAACGGTAATATCTATTTTGTTGGTGCCATATCATATATGATGAATACTATCTTGCAGATTCAGGGACAAAATTTTAGATTGCACTTGAATTTGTGCCAGAAACATGAGATGCAGCAGCACTGATACCATTTGCGTTTACTATTAATATGGAACACTTAAATGATTAAACTGTTAAAGCGATTATACATCTACCATAAAGTTTTCATCATCTATCAAAATTGACTAAAGGCAACAATCAGAATTATGCTTGTGTACTGCTTTTGTACAAGCTTGCCATGGAATTTTAACACCTGATATTTTCATTGTATATAATTATCCCATATATTCCTTGGTCGTAATTGAGCTGATTTAAATCGACGTTTTTTCTTATTGCTTTTTTGCTGTTAGTTGAGTAGACATGCTTATGAAAGAATGAATTAATATATTTTAATATAATGCATGATATTTTGACATTTATCGGTGTCAAAAACTTAAGTACAATTATAATGAACGATTAAACGTCAATCACTAATATAAAAATTTACAGCTAGGATTCTGAATTTCTTTTGTTGGTGTCGAAATGCATTACCCAACCATTTTTGTTTTTTGTTACAATAATCATTTCCCTTTCTCTTAATACTCAGGCTCGGGGAAAATTATTTGTATTGCATACGTCTTAGCTTCTTTGTTACAATGCCGTTGAGCTCTGTCAGTTTATTTTGATACTAATGTTTCTTTCTTTATAGCTTCATAAAGGACATAAAATAATGATTTCAAGTTCTAACGCTAAATGGGAAGATAGTTTTAGTACCTAGTAGTTAACAAACAGTTGAATGCGTAACATTTCATAAGAAAGGGTAAATTGACCGAATGTATTTACAAAAAGGCACAGCTCAAAATGCAAGTATACTATATAATGCTTTATTTTGTGATTTATCGTATGAAATATAGTTTGATAATGATTACTGAATATTGCATTGTAATTTAGTGTTGGAGCAATTACTACATTAAGTTATATACTTACTATAGTTCTTTCAGTAATTTTATCATTTAACAGGAAAATATTTATTTTTAGAAAATAGAGAACACCTTAATTGTTATTTATGTCATGGTAATACTGATAAACGATGAATTTAAATTAATAGATATTGTTTCCCATTGACGATAAAAATATTATCTTGCTAACGATGACTTGTATGTCCCATAGGCTGTGATAGAATCTATTTGAAATGTTAATCGTCCTGGAAGTTTGACACTCAAGTATGCAAATGTTGTAAATATTTTATGTAAACCTTCTGAATTTTATTTACTTCAATGGTTTTCATCAAGAATCTCATTTCCCAGAATGCTATACGACTGTGTGTACGTACGACTGTACACACGCACACTTCTGTGTATATATACATGTATGTATATGAATATGTAGCTATGTGTATATATGTACACATATATATGTATATACATATATACATTTAAATACATTCATATATATATATATAGATATTCATTTATACATAGATACATACATACATATATATATACATACATATATACATTCTCATATATATATACATACATATATACATTCATATATATATATACATACATATATACATTCATTTATATATATGCACATATATAAATACATATGTATATACATATATATATATTTACATATATACACGCACACACATACACACACACGTTCATTTTTCTACTTCATGTCTTTTCAAAAAACAAGTTTAGCAATTGTGTTACTTTGTTTCTATATTTTCTTGCTTTAATATGTTTAACTCCTTAATATTCTGCGAATACATTTTTCTAAATTTGAATCATTTATATAGTTTAATACTTCATCTTTTGCTTTCGCTTGTTGATCTATCCTTACAGTAATGTCTTTAGCTACACAACCTTTCTTAATGGTGAGATTATATTAAGACTTTTTTTTTTGTGTGTTCAATAGATTTTATTGTGTTATCTGATTTTATTTCCCTTAAAGTATTGCAATTCCTTTTTATTATTCGTTTCATATATTTTCCTGTTTTCCGTTCCTGTACTTGGTTTGTTGCTTCGGTGTGTTTAATTTTCTCTCATTTCAATTCTAAATTCGTTCTTTATTAAATGGTCTGTTGCGCCTCTCTTGTTGCTCTGCTATTACATCTAGAGCTTCATTGGAAATTTTCATTAACATTTCATTTTTATGATGATTGATTTTATTCCACAAATGAATAATATAACATTCAACATCGAATGTTTGTTATATTTAGCAACATTATTGAATTCTTCAATTTGTTAATCTTACAGTAACATTTACAAAGAAATACCAGATAGTTAAAAATTACCTCCATGCACCCACTACTCTTGTCTCCTAGATATCAATTCGTGCAGCTCGATACGGTGCACGGTGTTTCCGCTGTTATACCAGATAATTCTTTGCTATTATATAGTATATTAAAAGGGTTATACTTCTCTAAATCCGTTGGAATTTCCTTTTAAACGTTATAAACAATAGTTAATTCCTTTTGCGTGATATTTTGATGAAACTATGAAACTATACTTTTCTATATATAAGTTATATATCACGTTCTAATTTTTCAAGTAGTTCATCACTCAACAAAATATTTAATACTTTAAATGTGCAGCTTTGAAATATGTTTTACTAACTGTGGGTAGCCTTATAAATGTACAGTAGTTTCAATACGTTTTTTTGTTTCGTCAAAGGCTTGTCTGGCTTTTGACGAAATAAAGAAGGCATTGCAAGAGTTATACAGTTGTACGTGTGCAGAGGTAAAAAATAAGTTTCATAAGATTTAAAAGAAATTATGTATATATTCATAAATATATTAGAGTGTATACGAAGCACCAGCTAGCTAGAAAGTGGAAGTAGAAACCCCCAACTTAACCACCGATCTCACTGAAAAATACGTAAACTTCCACTCTCTAGCAAGCTGCCGCTTCGTGGAACCTCTAATATAATTATGAATTTATTGTATAGCTGTTTAATGCTAATATTGCTTGATGTCACAAATGTTATTGTTGTTGTTATTATCAATTATTCAGATTTACTAGATTTACTGCTGGAACTACTACTACTACTACTACTACTACTTACTACTACTACTACTACTACTACTACTACTACTACTACTACTACTAATACTAATAATAATAATAATAATAATGTATTTACGAGTATTCATTTGAATATTTACTCATTTTATGTATTTTATATTTTCGTTATTTAAATTAGCTTTTCAAGGGCATTGTGAAATAATCAATTCTTGTGACAAACGGGTCTCGCAATTTTAGAGGCTTGAAAAATAAGAATGAATCTAGATTCAACCTCCTTACAAGAACAAGGATAACCTGTTCATGGAAAAGTACAGACCACTTCAAAAATTATATTGAGGAGTTAGTGCTGTAGTCTTGATAGACAGAATGCTAAAAGAACTAGCATTGTCCATTCTAGAAAATAACTCCTTTTATAAAAAAAAGTTGGAAATTATAGGCAGCAAAAAACATTAAAAGATTTTGCATCTTTAATACTCAAACATAGAAAAGGCCTCACAGAAAAAGAAAAAGACTATATACCAAACATTAAATGCAAACCGAGACTTTTGTAGGGCCTCCCCAAAATTCACACGAGTCAAATAATTACTAATGCCTGCAAATCAAATCCAGTTCTATACATAAATATCGCAACACCAGAAGACTTAAAATTAAGGCCTATTAAAAGCGGGCCCAGCCTGTGAAATATACCGGCTAAGCAACTTTCTGGAGATACTATTGAAACCTTTCCTCAGATACGTTAAAGGTTTCATTAGAGACGATCTGGACATGCTAGAGCATCTACCAAACACCACAAACGAAGAAGCACTATTAGTCTCCTTCGATGTCATCAACCTCTATACCAACACTCCACATGACTTCGGAGTGGAGGCAATAAAATTCTGGTTAGAAAAATAGCCCGAAGTTCTCCCGGACCGCATAAACCAGACACTTGTCATTGAATCCCTGAAGTTCATCCTAAAAAACAATTACTTCCTATTCGATGCAACATATTACCGCCAAAAGTGCTGTATTGCGATGGGAACAAAATCAGCACCTGTTCTTGCCAACCTAATAATGGGTTTCTTTGAATCTACAATATATGAACTTTCGCTCCAAAAATTTGAACCCCCATTCCACCAGTATATAAGAAAAAAACTGGAAAGAAAAGGCACCTAGACGATTGTTTTATCATCTCGAATGAAACCTATGATAAACCTCTGGATTTCAAATCCATACTGAACAATATAAACTCCAATATTCAATTTACAATGGAATATAGCAAGGAACAGCTGCTCCCATTTCTGGACATTTTGTTAATAAAAAAGTCCAACAACCAAATTGCAACTAACATCTACTACAAACCAACAGATTGAAAACAGTATCTCCTTTTAAGTTCATGCCATCCTAAACACGGCAAAATAAATATCCAATTCAATCCAGCTAAAAGGATCTGTACAATTGTATCTGACACAACCATTCGGGAACTTCGCCTACAAGACCTCAAAATAACATTGATTAAACTTCAGCACCTACCCGCACTTATAGGCCATGGTTGAACGTGCCAAGAAATTGGCCACACACACATTAAGGACAACAAAACAAAACATCACACCTCACTTTACATCAATCCCATACATATCAACCCACAATCCCAGAAACAATGAAGCATACAACACTATTATACATCTCCCTCTGCTCACCCAAGACTCGAAAATGAACAACATCCTAAATACATATAAACTCCTCAAATGCAAAAGACAACTCAAATCACTCAAGAGACACCTAAAAAATGCAAAACTATACTCAATACATACGATACCAACAGTTAAAAAATGCAGACGACCTAATTGTAATACATGCCCATATCTAACTGAAGGCTCGGAATTCACTTTCCAACAAGGAGAAACATTCTCAATTAAGACCAACTTTACATGTGCTTCTCAGAAACTTATCTATGTCCTAACCTGCTCAGGATGTGGCCACAATCATGTGGGCCAAACGAGCCTTACTTTGAAACGCAGAGTCGCGATGTATAAAACACAGATTCGTTTTCCTCAGTACAGGCAGATAGTCCTGAGTGAACATATAGACAGATGCGCGAGAAATAAAACGCCGAATTTCCATAGCTTTCCATTATACCAATGCAAATATTCAATCTCCTTACAAGAAAGCCTAAAGAAGGAAAATCTGTTCATACAAAAGTACAGACCATACCTTAATATACAAACTTGACCACTTCAGAAATTATACTGAGGAATTAGTTGTCCCCTTGGCACCTGTTATCTCCCTTGGTCCACCCTCTAGACTCATTCTTATTTTTTAAGCATCCAAAATGGCGAGACCCCTTTGTCACAAGAATTGATTACTACACAATGTCCCTTGAAAGACTAATTTAAATAGTAAAAACGGGTTGGATATCACTACATCCATAAAATATGTATACAGTTAAACATTTTCTTTATAAAAAGATATTAAATTATGTGAAATGAAGGCATATCTTTTCCACTTTTTGTATACGTTTTCCACATATTTTCAACTCGTAATTTTGCCACGTGGTGTATACTGAATCTCTAGCATTTTTTCTCCTTTTGTATATTTTTATAATTCTCCTACATATATATATATATATATATATATATATATATATATATATATATGTGTGTGTGTGTGTTTGTGTGTATGTATGTATGTATGTATGTATGTATGTATGTATGTATGTATCAATGTATGTATGTATGTATGTATGTATCAATGTATGTATGTATGTATGTATAGTAAGAGGATGTAGGCAATATCCACGTAGATACTGAGTAAATTGCCAAGGCTGGTTCCTTCTGATGCCGCGTTTTTGGTAAACGTCCTTTAGCTCCCATTCCAGTTTATTTCTTCGTCACCTAGACATTATTGATAATTAAAAAAATGAAGAATTTTAACATTCACACTTTATGTTTATTTCCAGTTAGTTTATTCATAATAATAATCCAGCACGTGTTTCAACCGCACCAAATGCATATTGTTTCATATTCATATGCAGCAATTTATGCATTATTAGTATGATAGGAGGCGCAGTGGTTAGGGCAGCGGACTCGCGGTCCTAGGATCGCGGTTTCGATTCCCAGACCGGGCGTTGTGAGTGTTTATTGAGCGAAAACACCTAAAGCTCCACGAAGCTCCAGCAGGGATGGTGGTGATCCCTGCTGTACTCTTTAACCACAACTTTCTCTTACTCTTACTTCCTATTTCTGTTGTACCTGTATTTCAAAGGGCCGGCCTTGTCACTCTCTGTGTCACGCTGAATATCCCCGAGAACTACGTTAAGGGTACACGTGTCTGTGGAGTGCTCAGCCACTTACACGTTAATTTCACGAGCAGGCTGTTCCGTTGATCGGATCAACCGGAACTCTCATCGTCATAACCGACGGAGTGCTTCCATCCATTAGTATGATATCTTCAGGGCATAATAGTATGACATTCTTCAAAGGAGAATTTCCCACCGCTGTTAGTTTAAATTAGGCTTGGTAGTAGTAGTAAACCATGACATTCTTCTGGGATGTTTTTCTCAATTGTTTGTCTGGCAAAAATTCAGTAGCAGCAGCAGCACTGTTTGTTGAAGTTAGGAAAT
Organism: Octopus sinensis; assembly: GCF_006345805.1. Lineage (NCBI taxonomy): Eukaryota > Metazoa > Mollusca > Cephalopoda > Octopoda > Octopodidae > Octopus > Octopus sinensis. The sequence continues at coordinate 103,026,784 of NC_042998.1, read as the reverse complement.
GTTCTTGGCTAGGTGAGGAGTTGTTACTTATAGAATATTTCTTTTTGATTGATTCTACATACTTGATTATATTATTTGAATTTGTGAAGTTTATTAATAGTAGTAGTGGATAATCACTAAGCGGTAAGAAGCACGTTATTAAAAGGAAGTAGTCAGTTGTATTTTAGGTTCTTCTAACATATTATTATTGTTTTAAAGCGTTTTTAGGTTATATTATATATAATCTTATAAATTGAATTCTATCATTATATCCTTTATAAGCGTCTTTATTACTATAGTTAATTTAGTTTCTTAGAGAGAAAAAATATTGAAATTATTTAAACTAATACATTTTATTATTTAAATAAAAACAAATGGGCGTTGGACTAGTATTATAAATAAACCTACTGGAAATAAACATAAAGTATGAATGTTCCAACTCTTCGTTTTGTTTATTATCGATATTGTACTATATATACATACATACATACATACATACATACATATATATGTGTGTATGTGCGTGTGTGTATCTATCTATCTATCTATCTATCTATCTATCTATCTATCTATCTATCTATCTCTGCTTATCTATCTATCTATCTATCTATCTATCTATCTATCTATCTATCTCTCTCTCTCTCTCTCTCTCTCTCTCTCTCTATATATATATATATATATATATATATATATGTCTGTGTGTCTGTGTGTCTGTGTGATTTCGTATGTGTGTGTATGCATGCGTTTATTGCGTTTATATAATACACACATACTGCATAATGAAATACAAAATAAATTAACGATAATAACCCCGTAAAATTGTATTTAAAAAGTAGCTGCATTAATTATTCTGTTAGTAGACAAGGTGAGTTTTCAGAATTCGATATATACAGTTTATTATCTTGGTGACATTTTGGGAGAAAGAGGGTATTGTAAAATTCTAAAATATCAATGCATATCACTTGTGAACAACAGGTCTATTTTGTTCTGTACCACCCATTAAAATTCACATAATCTCTTGGCAAAAGCCGCGCGTGCTGTGAACTAGAATCATAAAAGAATAAATGGCAGAGAGGTGTCAGTTTAATTCTTGGAACAATGAAATGTTGTCTTAATGCTCATTTTCTGTAACAGCATCATCTTAAATCATACGTTTATATCATTGGTTTATCCTGATTATTTTTTTCCTTTGCAAATCCATGTATTCTTTTGAAGGTTTCGCAATTGTTCAGAGATAATTGTACAAAGTACCATCGTTATCGAACGTGTGGAATCTTTTGTGACTGTTTTGCCCTCTGGTGTGTTGATACTATTCTCTTTAAGGAAATTAACAAGAGCATCGTTACAAAATTATTGCTCTATTTGAGAAAGGTGCAGGAACTGGGCTTCCAACGATCGATCATTTGATTTTGATTCGATGGAAATAAAACATCGATTGGAAGATTAATTTTAGTAATAGTATCTTGTTGCCTCTCAACATCACCAACACGCACCATAAAATCAACACTTTATAACTTTCCCCCTCGTTTCTCTAGTTGAATACTGAATTAATTTTCAGTTTCATCAAATTCTTCCAAAATGAAGAAGCTGAGCCTTGGTAGTTTCACGATAGCCTCTGCCAACAGTCTTTAAATAACAATGTGGCTGCCGATTCTTGCCTTCAGAAGGCAAATCATTTAAACAACAAAAGACAATACAAATTGAGATCAACATCGTAAAATACACCCCGTGACATTTTTAGTGATTCAATATAAAACTACAGCAGTGAATTATGTTTGCGACTTCATTGTTGGTATTACAACTACAACCAGAATATCTATCAATAGAAATTGAACTAGAAATAGTGAATGAAATATATATCATTTGTAGAACAATGCGAGCAGTTTTGTGAAGGTAACAGTTATTGATCCAAACATGCTTCCATACACTTAATAGAAATTTGGAAATAATTTTTCCTTCCAGAACAGCCAAAAAATCAAATATATATTTAATATTAGGTTGAAGAAACATATGACTTGCATTAAGATGTTAAAAGCGTGACATAGAATTTGATCTTTCTTTAAAGAATTTTTCTAGCTTTTTTGTTAATATTTGGTGGCAAGATCAAAACATTCCGATGTATTTGGTGTAGTCACCCAGTGATGATTTGGTTATGGGAAGTTCGTTTTCATTGATAGGAAGTGTACAATTCAGTGATAACACACTTTTCAACTATTTATAATCGATGTCAAGTAACTGTAACCCTTAGGTAACTGTAATTTGCTAGGTAACTGCAATTTTAACGGGCTAAGGTTTTATAAACCAACAATATTTCATTAAGAGGCGTGGAATATGACGTGAAGAATAAGTTACAAATCAATATATATTTATAATTCCTTTTCCATCACCATAATCAGTACATTCTATAAAGCGCTTTTTATTATTAATTTCTTGTACTTTTGGTAGTTATGCCCCTTAGGTCCTGTAGTGAAGATAACTGCAGCAAAATCTTACTCATATGATATTTTTCACAAACTCAAGAGGTCTTAAAGTAGATTCTTTGTGTTGATGTCCGTGCATTGCTTTTGTCTATTTGACCAATCTATTCTAAACAATGCTGTTGGAAATTAAAGAACGTTACATCTTAAGTAGAATAATCCGTGCGGTTTGTAGTAAGGCATTGAATGAATGTAGTCTTCTGACCTCTATTCACTTTAAGTATTCTTAATACGTATCGGCAATTCATTTTCACAATGAACCAATTATTTCAACAGAAAGAATGCGAACCCTCAATGGATGCCAAAGTGCTTCTGAAGCATATGAATACTTGACAACAATGCTACATTTTGGTTCATTAATTCATAAGTTCTCTTCAATAAAAACAACAAAAATTCTATCAATGCTTTGAATGCATACTTGTACCTATATTCGGATATAACGCAGGATCAAAATTCAAATAATACGTGCATTATATTTCCTGAAGCTCCGGCACATGTTACTTAGCATATATACAACATATGTTGTGATGCATGTCTCTATCGATATACATTCCAGCAAAGGTGTACAGTTGGAAATAGCAATTTTTTAAATAATTATCCCCTCTGAAGTATTTTCTTTGATACAAAGACGCACAGACTGCAGTTCAAAATGATTTGCTGTAGTTCTAAAAGACTAATATCAGGAACTTTGTGTTTATGCAAATATAGATATTGGCTGCTAAGTGAGTTTATCTTGTTATTCCCAGATTACCTGCAGTGGTGCATATGGAAGATGGAAGACCTCTTTTCTGAAATACAAAGTATCTGATTTTTAAAGTATATTCTTGTAAACATCTTTTAAATACTCTTGTATTTTCTAATTTCATGCTATCGAAAATGAGCTCTAGCAGTTCATGTAACGAAGGATGCAACGAAGATCTGTAACAATCTGGATTTGCATGTGAATGTAAAGAGTAGTTCTGAATTCCTGTGGAATGCCCTCCTCATTAATGAATATGGAAGTACAACATACATTTTCTTTCATTTCGGTTTTATTAATCAAACCTTGATAGCAGTCTACTTTTAGACTTTTTTTTATTCTTTAAACTGTTAAAACCAGAACTTCAAATATGCAATGTGTTTCGACAATCTATGCTTATGATAATATTTCACCCATTGACACATTTTACAAGTATTCATCTAAGGTATCATCTAGTATGCATAATCGTTTATCTGTGTTAGTAGTTTGTAACACTTTCTACATCATGTTCTAACTTATCTTTCTCTTCTCTTGGAAAGCAAATAATAAAATTTAATATACCCTGAATCTGAATCTTTTGCTTCATCCGCTGCATAAAACAATGTTACGAGACCTCTGTTTCTTACTTAAGTTCTAGCAGACGTTCTAAGAACAGCTGTTATTTTTAGAAGTAATTGTAGCATCATAGTTTCTCGCAGAATATAAAATGAAAATATAATTAGCATTCCACGTGTCACAGTTGTTAATCGATATAATATGCCGTATGTAGAGTTCATTTTTCACTGTACTTAATCAAAACGCAGTTTGGTAATATCTACATCTGTTCTTTCAAAGTTAATGTATGCACATAAGCTTGTCAGTCAAAAAGTGTGTTCACAGATATAGACTTGGGTAACTGTTAGGGTTACAGTTGTAAAAGGTCACACATAGCAACTTCGAACACACTACCACCATTTTTTAATCTATTACTTGCTATACCCAACGAAAAAGTTCATTCCACGTTCTAACTATAGGTGTTCTGTCAAAATAAATTCAGAGCCATATACAATAACGCTGTAAGTCTGACAATATTTCTTTTGCAGGACAAATAAATAATAAAGGGAAAACGGGGTTTGCATAGTTGAGCTAATTTTACGATCGTTTTAGTATTGCTGTTATTGACATTCACAAAATTATCAGTCTGATATGACATAAATGATAACTGCTTACAAAAAATTGTCCTGAATACACCTATCAGGGCCCTTTGATTTACAATCATCCGAGTGAACGAGTAAGAAATGATGAGAAGCTTATTACGTTGTTACTCAAGATTTCTTTTTGATTATGTCATAATATTTGTATTATTTATCCATCGATTAATTCTTGTAGTATGTCACTTAGTATGAATGTCTTTTCGAATATTCCATTAACGAGTTTCTTCATTAAGCAAACACAAACTTTTTTTGTTCATTTTGAGATTCTCAAATAATAGACTGTTATGTTTATTTATCATTAATAATAAGCTGGCGTAGGTTGTTGGTAAAAATATAATTTGCGACCTGTTGTGATTTGGTATTGTAATATGTTTTGAGTAAAGTTACAGTAATAAAGAGGAAATTTTGTTAGTGATAAAGTAGCATTCTACACAAATATATTATTTTCACAAAGTATAAAAAATGACGAACAAAAAATTAATGGGGGGGGGTGCACAGATCTTTCTATTACATAGTCACCAGCGATGAATTGTTGTCCTTACGTCAATAGGAATGAGGGGAAGTATTTTCAAACCGTTAAGGAGATCTAATCAGTAAAGTATAAATGATGCTAAAATTGTCGGAGAACAGACAAAGCATCTATACAAAAGCACACACACATATCTATCTCTGTGTGTTTTCGCTTCCTCTAGCTATCCATATCCCCATATATATGCTGACAGACAGACACATACACATCTTTTAAAACAAAAGAGTAAATTTCGAGCGCAGTCTAGCGGTAAAAACCAGCAAAGATTGGGAAGTGGGGAAAAACTTGCCAGCAGGCGGTTACAGGAATCGAACCCAGTACCCTTCATATATATATATATATGGGGGTATGTGTGTTCAGTTTTTGTGGAAAGACCTAAACAAGTGATTTGTCTATAGTGATCAAATATATGTGCTGTACATATGCTCACCTCCTTCATCGAGTCAACGTTACCTGCACAGGTAAACTGTGTACCACATGCTAGATATGGATGTCCTCGCAGAACAACTTCATGTGAAGCGTTTTTTTACTCAAGAATACAACGCACTGTCCTGTTAAGGAATTGAAACCAAGAGTGCTTGTCCTGACCATGAATATTGGCTGCGATTGATTTAACCTTGTATACCTCGAATTTTCACCCACTTGAAATAATGTTATATCGGTAAAGGAAACACCTGTTTCACATGGTGAAGCGGCTTTTATGTCTTATCTAATATAAATCAACCATATCAAAGTCTGAGGTGAATATAGATTTAATTACATTAATTAGATTTTATTAGCTTTCATCGAACGAAGTCTTTTATGGGTATAGCAAGATAACATGCGAATTGTTCACTTTTGATGGCACACGCACACGCTAAGGAATTTTAGATCTATCTAAAATTTCTAATTCTTTATTTCCAAACAACGTTATTTCGACTGCTGTAATATAAAACTATCATATAAAATTACCTTTCTTATTTTTCTTCTGGGCAAATTTGTTAAACGCAAAGTTGATACATGTAACACCTGTCTGAAAGAGTTACCTATGTGTATGTGTGTGTATGTGTGTGTGTTTGTGCAATCTCAGTATCTAACCAATGAATGAGCTGCAATGTGGTGACACTAACTGATATAAATTGTACCCAGAAGTCCCTCAATTTACGTGTACACAACATAAACACATAGATGCACACACACACATGCACACACACACGCATGCACACACATATGTAAAGCTTATTCCTACTTGATCTATTAATGCATGACGTAGACTTTTCATTGATGGATGAAGTGTGGGTTATTTTTGACATTCATTCCCAACAGGGGTTAGCTATTTTTCTTGTCTACGTGCCGGAAAAAAGACCGATAGTTGTCATTTTTCTTCTTGCTTGTTTGAAGTCTCTTTCACATAGTCCAATATATTTTCGAATTTTTAATTCGTTGGTTGGCGAAACAGAACCTCGAATTCCTACGGAAGCATGATGGCTCGCTCGAGTGGGGAAGTATCTGGGTTCCTGGAGTTGAAATTTGGAGTGGGTGCATGGTAAAAATTATGTTTCATTATAATTCTCATGTTATGATAGTAGCTTTTAATACATATCCACGGAAATCTTCTTCTTCTTCTTCTTCTTCTTCTTCTTCTTCTTCTTCTTCTCCTCCTCCTCCTCCTCCTCCTCCTCCTCCTCCTTCTTCTTCATCTTCTTCTTCTTCTTCTTCTTCTTTTTCTTCTTCTTCTGTCAAATTTAGACTTAAACCAAGGCACAATAAAGAAAACTTTCCCCAAATTTGAAATCATCTCTCTGTATGCATACATCTATCTTTATAACTATTCGTTTGTCGACTTAAAGCACAGAACAAGCTAAGGTTCGTACATAAACACACAGACATAAGGATGCAGGCACAAACACATGTACGCAAACGCACACTCAGAAACACGCCCAAGACAAAACCCGTGTAAACATGAAAAATCTCTTGAAAAAAAAAAACGACACTTAAATCTAATACATATGTGAGAAAGTTGCAAAGGTGTGATGCAAAGAAAATCTCCTGAGATTTAAAAGTATGAGTTCAACAAAAACAACAAGAACAACAACGACGTCGACGACAATAACAAAACAATAGCAACAACACTGACAATAATAATAATTATGATAATAATAATAATAATAATGATAATAATAATAATAATAATAATGATAATGATAATAATGATAATAATGATAATAATAATAATAATGATGATTATAATAATAATAATGATAATTATAATAATAATAATGATAATTAGAATTAGAATTAGAATTATAAGAATAATAAATAGTGCAATGTGCAAAGCAGTGATGGCTTTGGAAAAATAGGTGAAATCATGGTGCACAAAAGAAATAACTAAAATGCATTACATTTGATCGCAAAACACAAGTGGCGACAATAAAGCGAGTCTATCTATCTATCTATCTATCTATCTATCTATCTATCTATCTATCTATCTATCTATCTATCTATCTATCTATCCATCCATCTATCTATCTATCTATCTATCGATCTATCTATCTATCTATCTATCTATCTATCTATCTATCTATTTTATCTGTCTGTCTTTCTGTCTATGTTTGTGCATGTGTGTTTGTGTATACACATATACATAAAGATATACACGTGCGTGCGCGTGTGTGTGTGTGTGTGTGTGTGTGCGCGCGTGTGTGTGTGTGTGTGTTGATGGATAGCTCCCTGATAATATCTTACCTGTACACGTGAACATAAGAATGTGGAAAAGAACTGGTGTCGTATCCGTACCACGTGGCCTGAGTTGACGAATATACACCTCACACCTGAAACCATTCTAAATTTGTCTCAAATCCGTTTGTCACAAATCTGGTGATATGTGGTGAGATGGGTTCGTCCTATGGACGAACGGATCTTTAAGTTATAGGGAGTTGAATCAATCTAGAATATTATATATAGGCACGGCTGTGTGGTAAGAAGCTTGATTCCCCCCTCCCTCAAGAAGGTTGCTTTTGCG
>NC_042998.1:102971366-103013866 GCF_006345805.1 Octopus sinensis | reverse complement strand
AATTTATGCACTTTTAAATATTTGAGTGTTTCAATGCAGAAGTATTCAGTGGCTTATAAATAAGAATAAATTATACACATTCATCATCGGTATTTATATTGATTATGTCAATATACTGCAGTTTAAGCAAGAAATTCTAGAAGTGTAGAACGTAAATGAATATTTTTCTAAACTATAAAAATCTTTCTGTGCGAAAATAAATTGCATTGAAGAAATATATTGCAGAAATCACCGAAAGCATGACAAATGCATAACTCAAATCGTGTGGAGAATAAACTAAAGCCACTATACAATTACAAAATCAGAAGAGATGGAAAGTTATATTTCCAGAAAACTGTTCAAGCATGTAACTACAAGTAAACATTACTGAGACAAAAAGTAGCAGGAAGAAGATATCGCAAACAATGTAAACTACATACCTCGAATAAATTATCTGTATACACTACACTATAACAGAGTTACTAAGAGCAGATATTCAGTACTTTCTAGTTTAACAGACACAAAAGAAACCAAAAAGATGCTGTTTACAACACAACAGAAAGAGATAAAGATAGATAGATAGAAAGAGAGAGAGAGAGAGAGAGAGAGAGAGACAGAGAGAGAAAGAGACAGATAGACAGAGAAAATACATCTTGGAAAAGAAGTTTTAATCATGTTTGAGGAATTTTACGACCCAGGAGGTCTATTCTACTAGTGTTCTTTCCATCCTAAATTGCAGAAATTCTCCTTCCACAGCCTGCCTTCTGTTTCTTCTATTCTGTCACGGACCTATCCTTTCTGTCTCGTAGAAATTCCCCTTACATAACTTTCGTTCTTGTTCTACTGTCTCTCCTTGAAACGTCTAAATCTCCAGCAATCTTCTCCTGATGAAGGAAACCAGGCTTATTGTAATATTTTCATGTGACTGTTCACTACTTGCATACCCATAACTGTTTTGCGTATTCCATCAGCAAGTTATAGCTGTTACGATTATTACGCAACTCCGAGCCTTGTGGAACAGTTTTCGAGTTAAGAAGTTATGTATTTCCTTAATATATTTTGTATTATTGGCGCTCCATGTAAATAAATGTATATAAATATATATTAAAATACATCTGTAGTATTTAGGCAGTAATTTTTTCTGTGCTTGATAATAGCACCTTCTTTCAACATAATTGTATTTCCTCATATGACTATGCGTTTATCAATGTGGAAGTTCGAGCTTCTTTCATGTTGCATCTGTTGACGGCGACCTTCTCACATGCATGACATATGTATAATTACACACTATAGGAATACGGGAAACAATGAGAGCAAACAAATATAAAACATGCTACTTTAAAGACCACATGCAGGGGCTTTCTTGTAATTTTGAAATATTCGAAAATTTCGATTTATATTTGAAGCAATCTCACTATATGGTCACATAATGAACAAGTGAAAATCTTAGCTTTTCGTTTATAAACCTAATGAGAAATTATAAGTTATTAATTTCCCATAATATTCTCTAATAAAGTAAATGTTATATGTTGAAATGAATTCATGAATTTCTCTTTCCAGAAGGGAATTTAATATAGTACTGTTAATACTTAAGTGTACGCAATATAGTAGGATATGGATATCAAGAAAGCCAAACCAAGTACTAAAGCTAAAACTACAGAAAGTGTTAAATTATTCTCCATTTATATGATGTAATGGGAGTTTAATAGAATAATGTTATCATAAAGTCGTATAGATTCATTACAGCATATTGATATATTAATTACTTTGGTTATGTATTCATATATATATATAATGAGAGTGAAAAATTGGATAGTAATTTAACATCAATTTACAACCAGTGGTCTAGCATAGATTTAACCTTCAGACCTTTCTATATATATATATATATATGTGTGTGTGTGTATGTGTGTGTGTATGTATGTATGTATGCCTTTATAAATATGCATATACACATATATATATATATCCATATATATATATATACACACACACATATATATATACGTATATATATTTCCATACACACACACACATATATACACACACACAGATTTGTGTGCTAAATTGATTTTGCTTAATTTACTCCGAGTTAATAGTTTGTTAACACCACTAGGAATAAAAGTTACTACATACGTAGATGAATGGTTGTATGTATGCATACATAATGTGTGCATACACCCAAACTTTCATTTATCATAGACATGCGTTTAGAGGAGTTCTTTGGAGCTTTGATAAATATAGCAAAAGCAAAGTATAAAGGAAATATTTGCTAGTTTTCATAGATTGTAGGGTTGAAAAATTAGGAATTAACAGTTGCTACCGAAACACAAAAATCGTGATATCCATGGAGCATGCTGCAAACAAAATCCCTTGAGTATCTTGCAAGAGAACAGACAGTATAAAAAGAAATTACATAGAGAAATTTTACTTATGAAAAAAATATTAAAAGAAAGTCCTTGTACACACTACAGACAACACCCACTTAAAATAATTCATTTGAAAAACGCATGGTTGCCGACTGAAGGCTCTCTATAGCTAGAAGCGATTTGTTGTTTACTTGAAATCAATATGCAGGACACATTTCATGTTACCTTAAGTTTTCCAGTGCAAATTTGATTATATTGTCTTGCTATTGCGCAATCTCAAACCAGCTAGAGGTTTTCTGAAGAGCATCTGTGCATCATAATATCTTTTTATAATCTATGCTTTCATGGAATGATGCTAAGCGAAATTAAGAAAAGGATAAGGTGTTTGTCACAATTTTATCTTCAAGTGATACAGATTCTTATTTCAAGACGAATAGACAACGATTTCCCTTGATATCCGCACTTGTTATGAGAATAAATTAGAAACAAGTTATCATCTACTTGTCATCTCATGTGTTTATTCGCAGGCTGCTTTATGTTGTTTTAGCCAAGATTACAAATAGGAACAATCCTTAAATATAGATAAGGTAAAGCAATGAACTCTTTATGAAAATCGCAGTTTTGCAACGAATACTGTAGTAGAAGAATGACAAAAACAACATGTCTAAACACCGGTATCCCAGTCACCCATATGGCACTGAGCTGCGGGTCTAGAACACTCACTGGTCTTAAAAGAGAGAAATTATTCTCCTCTGACGTAATATTTGACCAGCATATTTTGCGCTAGAACCTGGCTAGACGTGTTATGAATAAATGTGTAAATAAGCGTTCAATCACTAGATTCATGATATTTATATGTAAATATTTCGAAAGCTTTGTAAATAAAACTATAATATTTTTGCATTTCATACTCTCTTCATTTTAAGTATCATTAATCAGTGAAGTGGTCCAGTACACATGCTTTACATAAAAAAAAGACTTGCAATAACGGTATACAAGCACATGCAAAAGCACCACTGTGCATGTGCTTATATGCTATGATGTCCCATCTCTTTCGGGATACGGCGTGTAGTAAGATGAAATAATTATATTTTTCTTTAAAATACAATGTACAAATAATTTATGTAAGGACTCATGACGCTTCACTCGTGCCGTTGGGCGTGGTTTTACGAATCCTCTATAATTTACCATACTGCTCTAATTTTTGACGGCACGAGGAATATTTTTGATAATCACCGTATGTATGCTTTCATATCTGCTTATATATGTAGAAATTATAGGGATTACACAACAGCTAAAACAATTTGAAAGAAAGAAGGAATGATGTATAATCTGTAGGTCAAACCTCCAGATGAAATATAAATAAACACTATCTTTTATATACAAATCTCAAATGTATCCGTTTTAATGAGTTATCGCTGTAAACTATAGCCGCTTCAGGGCATATTTAAAGGGTTATGCATCTATGTGGTTTACATAGGTGTAGCAAGAAAATATTCATTGCTTTGTCATATATCATGATATCGAGAAAACTATCGACAATTGTGTCATTGAAATATTGATAATCAATTGTTGTCCGGTAAACGTAGTGATATATGTGCATACGTACGTATATACATACATACATACATACATACATGCATACATACATTTAGACTGACAGTCATACAGAGAGACACGCAGAAAGAAAGACAGACAGACATTCATATACACACGTATGTATATGTATATGTGCTTGTGTGCCAGTGTCTTAGCTGTTAATGTATGTGTCAGAGTCTTTATCATACTGTGTAGGAATGTGAAAGAGAGAGAGAGAGAGAGAGAGGGAGAGAGAGAAATGGAAAGAGAGCGAGAGAGCGAGAAAAGAAAAACCAAGTACTTGTCGGTTGTTAATGTTAGGGAAAATTGTGTATATTGTTACAAAATTATTATATAATCTAGTGTAGTCATGCTGTTTAGAAAATATTCTCCGAAGTTTTACACGGTGTGTTCAGGAAATGAAAACAAAGTTTACCTTCGTTTTAATGGCATCAGAGTTTTTATGCAGTTCCCCACTCTCTTTCACCTTTTCTGCATCGATATATTTTTATATACTTAATGTTTCTATTCGTATATATAGACACACACACACACACACACACACACACCACACACACACACACACACACACACACACATATATATATTTATATATATACATGTATAATGTTAATTCAAATTTCAAATAACTCTGGGGCTTCCATTTCCTTACCTTTATCTCACTCCTTCGCTCCATTGTTAAAGGAGTAAGAAAAAATAGAAACTACATAGCGTCCACGAGATTATCGCTCAGATGCAGATGCACTCTGCCTCGACAGCAGATTGCATTCCCAGAATACAGAATGATACCCTTTAGTGAACATATTGAGAAATGCGCAAAGCAACTGCTACCACAATTTATAATCTTTCCATTCTATCAATGTGCCATTGGAATACCAACACAAGTTTGAGTAAATAAAGAAACCTTCTTAATTGAAGAATATAAGCCGAAACGTAACCATTTCTAACATTTTTAAATAAGGAAACTCACCTCATTGAAAAAATATAAAGCAAAACCTGATCACTTGTAACATTCTATTCCTTCTAAACCAAATAATGTTAAATTAATTAAACCTAGTCATTCCCAACATTTTTTATTATCTCCCTTATACCGAAAAAAAAACCCTGATTACGTTCCCCTGCCTGGAAATACATATTTAACAACATAGCGAAGACATGACACGATATAGGTAAAGATATTTGAGAAATTTGAAAAGAAAATACGAAACCGGTTATTTCTCCAAAAACTATGTTTCTATACGCAAAATTTGAAAGGATGAAAGGCAAAGTCATCTCCGGTGGCATTTGAACCTAATGTCGAAAGAATTGCCGCCAAGCATTTTCCGGCGTGACTACGATTCTACCAACTCACTACCGTCATCAAGTTATATATTACCTGTTTATGTTGTTCTTTTTATAAACAATATGTATGTACTCTGTAACAACACAAATATTAAGAAATGTATAAAGGGTTTTCACATAATAAATTTGTCTGGGGACTGTTCTTGCTGGCACCTACAGTTGCTTTGGAGTAAGAGACGAAGAGAGAGAGAGAGAGAGAGATCGTTAAGAAATAGAAGAGGGGGTGAAGATTCCCTTTAAGGGAAAGAGCTGCTTCAAGGTTTATACATTTTTTATTATAATAGTTCTTCGTCTGATGAGTGAGAGAGCATATGAACTAATGTTTTCAGATAATTCATCTTTTTCTTCTTTAGCGTTCTTGTTGTTGTAAATAGCACCATTTCGCTCTTCTTATGGGCTCTTCAGTACAACATAATATGGGATCATGAAATTAGTTGGTCTATTCTCATTTAAAACCTTTAGGAATTATGTACGATTGGTTTCTGTTTCTATTTTTTTCTTACTCCCTTAACAGTGGAGCAAAGGAGTGAAGAGATATAGGCAAGGAAATGGAAGCCACCGAGTTATTTGAAATTTAAATTAACATTATAGTTAGGAATGATCGATATTTTCTATTTTGTCTACTTTTAACAGTGGAGGACGGGTGATGAGGGAAAGAAAAGAGTTTTTGTGATAGGAAGAGGAAAAGTTTCTTACGTGTTTAGGTTTTCGTTCTGGGAGTTTTAGAAGGATTTTGTGTTATTTCTCTCCTTTTCCCCTCCTTTGCCTTGTTTGGTAGTTTTTCATGTATAAATTATTTGCCTTACAGGTAAATATTTTATAAATGATGATATGCAATGCAATACGTTTTTATTCAGCAATGCAATACGTTTTTGAAATTTGCCGACATGAAATTCTGCACTAACATAATTGGATGTATGGTATTGCTCCTGTTTTTGATAAACATCATATACTTCATCAAATGATTTATATATCATATATTTAATCAAAGGAATTATGTATTTATTGCTCTATTAGCAGTAGCAGAAAAACTTTAAATCTAAATTAGATGTAAACATAAAAAGTGAAGTTAGATATTTAAAAGATGAGGAATTATGTACAATATTTACATTATTTACATTTGACGGATATCTATCTTCATCTTGTTTTTTGTTAACACAACGTTTCGGCTAATATACCCTCAAGCCTTCATCAGGTATCTTGAGGAAATTTCGAACCTAGGTTCTCATTCCTCAAGTATTTTTTCGATATTATTATTATTATTATTATTATTATATTATTATATTATTATTATTATTATTATATTATTATTATTATCATTATTATTATTATTATTATTATTATTATTATTCAGATCACTGCCTGGAATTCGACTCGGAATCTTGGGGTTAAGAGCGCGGGCAACTAACTCCAAGATTCCGAGTTCGATTCCAGGCAGTGATCTGAATAATAATAATAATAATGATAGTAATAATAATAATAATAATAACAACAACACCACCACCACCAACAACAACAACAACAACAACAACAACAGCATCGAAAAATACCTTAGGAATGAGAACCCAAGTTCGAAATTTCCCCAAGACACCTGAAGAAGGCTGGAGGGTATGTCAGCCGAAACGTTGTGTTAAGTACAAACAAGACAAGGGCAAATATCCGTCGATTCTAAATAATGTAAATAATGTATAAAAAGTGAAGTTTCAGAAATATCTGGCGATAAATAATAGCAATCTCAGTCAGTTTTATTCACCTGTTATTCTACTTATTCGGTAATTTCAGCTTAATGGATAGCCTGGAGTTACTCTGAGTATGTCACTAACTCCTGTAGCCTTAATATAATCTTCAGACAGAATTAAACCTTGACTGCTTGAAAAGGATGTCATTTTGAATTACCGGTATTTAGCTTTGCGATGGCAGCTACAGAGATATTTCATTCTTCAGTGAAGCTAACTTTAACGATAAATCACATATAGGATTTTGAGAGAACTTGTGTATGACATTAAGAAGGAAATCTCTGATTGGATAAGAATTATCAAGGACAAGTGCAACATGCTCTTTCTACTGAATATCAATGTTAGTTATTTAAATTGACACATAATACATATTAACGATTGACTCTCAGTGGATTAATTTTTTTTGATTGATAAAATGGTAAGGTAATAAGGAATTTGAAAGCTAATTCCACAAAAGCATTTCTGAAGACACAATTCAGTGATGGATGTAAAATCAAAGAAATTTCTTTGATCTTACACCAAGCAACAAGCAGCAAATTTCAAAGTTCGAAAAAGACAAACTTTTAAATGTTCACACTTGAAGCTTAGTATCATGTGAAGTTCAACACATTATATTAAACGAATGAAAGGTGACCCTGTCATTGTATCTAATGAAATTTCGAGAATAGATTTCACACCACGTATAAATTCAAAAAGGAAACCTACTCAAATGAGAACAAAAAACTTTACTTTTTGACACATTCACACTATCCTTAAATCATTAACCTATTTCATTATAATTTAGTCTATCAAAGACATGTAAAGCATAATTAAAATTACTCAGAAGAGCATTACATGTTAAAAAGTTAGCGATTCCTTAAAGGAATCATTCACGTGTTATAATTTACAAGAGAACTAAACTTGTCAGAACTGAAACTTACTACGAATCACTGAAATTAAATTTCAAATCAGTATGATTTGTTTTATTCTTCTCATTTACAAAACAATTAAAAATGATCAAATTACATGAGAATAGAAAAGTTCGCCAGAAACATGTATA
Organism: Octopus sinensis; assembly: GCF_006345805.1. Classification (NCBI taxonomy): domain Eukaryota; kingdom Metazoa; phylum Mollusca; class Cephalopoda; order Octopoda; family Octopodidae; genus Octopus; species Octopus sinensis. The sequence goes on along the minus strand of NC_042998.1, from coordinate 103,005,803 downwards.
TTTTAGGATCTACATTATATATAAATACACACACACACACACGCACGCACAGGCACACACACATATATAAGCATATATATATATATATATATATATATATATATACATACACACACATATATATACATATATATGTATATATGTATATATATGTTTATATATATATATATATATATATATATATATATATATATATATATATACATATATATATATATATACATACATACATACACATGCTGACGTGCGCGCGCACACACACACACATACACACACGCACACACATATATATATATATAATATATATATATATATATATAATAATAAATATTAGGGAATAAATCCAAATTTACAGGGAAAAAATCAGATTTATGATTAAATCGATTTTATAGTAAAATATTATAAAATATTATTCGAGACAAAACCACTAGTTTGCAAAACAAACAAGGAAAGACTAATTAATACATATAATTTTAATAAATAGTCAAAAAAACCGCCACTACAATCGTTTCTTGTCTTGATCGACAATCTTCAGGTGGACTTCCAATCTAAAAAATCAATATTTTAAAATATAAAAATAATAATTTTAAAATAATTAAAGTATGAATGAAAAAATATAAGTATATAATCCATATATAACCTATCTATAATCCATATATAAACAATATATAAACTAAAAAAACCTATCAACAATTAAATATAAAATATAAAATATAAAATATAAAATATAAAATAAAAAATAAAAAATATAAAATATAAAATATAAAATATAAAATATAAAATAAAAAATAAAAAATATAAAATATAAAATATAAAACAAAACAAAAAAAAATAATAATATAATAATAAACTATATATACACCCATACGCATATACCTAATTATATATAACCATATCTAACTACATACACTAAATCACACACCTATATATATATCCCTATACATACACATAAAAATGTCTAGGCAACTATAAATAAATAAAATAGCTAAATACTTCAACACAATACTTATTCATACTCCCACACACACACACATACAACCCACATTCACGCTCTAGAAAACGGACATCACTCAAAACTATGAACGGAGAAATGGAATAAATGGAATTAAAAATTATATACACTTGGTAAAACAAACACTACTTAAAAATTATGAATGAAACAATGCAATAAAACAACAGACATCGCAAATATACACAAATTACTACAAATTCCTTATCAAACCTACCATGATAACCAAAATTCATAAAAACATATAATGATAAAATCTCCCTTTACTAAACTCTATAACAAACCTATATAGCAATCCCCCTAACCTAAACATTCACACACAAATACACACACGTAAACCACACACCCACGACATATACAAATACCCACACCACTTACACATACCAATACATACATATAAACCTCAACATATACTCCAAAAACCCAGTCAACCCCACACAGACAAATAAACACAAAAATTATGAATGGATTCATTTATAAAACTACCATAATAATCTAAAACTCACAAAACAGAAATGATAAAACCTCCCTTTACTAAACACTAAAACATACTTATATAGCAATTCTTTTAACCTATACATTCACACACCAAACCACTCGTAAACCACACACCCATAACAAATACAAACCCCCACCCCACTCACACACACCCACAAGTACATATAAGCCTCAACATATACACCAAACAAAATTACTTTACCAAGGAACTTAACATATATATAAAAAGTATAACCGCTCTGGAAACGAACATCTCTAAATTAATGAATGGAGAAATGGAATAAATGGAATTAAAAATAAAATTCACGTGGCAAAACGAACACCACTCAAAAATTATGAATGAAACAATATAATAAAACAACCAACATCGAAAATAGACAAATTACTACGAATTCCCTAAAAAAAACCATGATAAACCAAAACTCTTAAAAAACATATAACGATAAAATCTCCCTTTGCTAAACTCTATAACAAACCTATATAGTAATCCCCCTAACCTAAACATTCACACACAAACACACACGTAAACCACATACCCACGACTTATACAGATACCTAAACTAACTTATAAACCTCCATATACACCAAAACCCACTCCCTCCCCCACAGACAAATTAACTCATACATCCCAAAACCTAAATAACAAACCCATATACACATTCACACACAAACACACACACACGCAAAACACACAAACACAACATATACATATACTCCCTCACATATACGCATATACATACTCACTAAACTCAATATATACAACAATGTATATGTTGTGTTTGTGTGTTTTGCGTGTGTGTGTGTTTGTGTGTGAATGTGTATATGGGTTTGTTATTTAGGTTTTGGGATGTATGAGTTAATTTGTCTGTGTGGGAGGGAGTGGGTTTTGGTGTATATGGAGGTTTATAAGTTAGTTTAGGTATCTGTATAAGTCGTGGGTATGTGGTTTACGTGTGTGTTTGTGTGTGAATGTTTAGGTTAGGGGGATTACTATATAGGTTTGTTATAGAGTTTAGCAAAGGAGATTTTATCGTTATATGTTTTTTAAGAGTTTTGGTTTATCATGGTTTTTTTTAGGGAATTCGTAGTAATTTGTCTATTTTCGATGTTGGTTGTTTTATTATATTGTTTCATTCATAATTTTTGAGTGGTGTTCGTTTTGCCACGTGAATTTTATTTTTAATTCCATTTATTCCATTTCTCCATTCATTAATTTAGAGATGTTCGTTTCCAGAGCGGTTATACTTTTTATATATATGTTAAGTTCCTTGGTAAAGTAATTTTGTTTGGTGTATATGTTGAGGCTTATATGTACTTGTGGGTGTGTGTGAGTGGGGTGGGGGTTTGTATTTGTTATGGGTGTGTGGTTACGAGTGGTTTGGTGTGTGAATGTATAGGTTAAAAGAATTGCTATATAAGTATGTTTTAGTGTTTAGTAAAGGGAGGTTTTATCATTTCTGTTTTGTGAGTTTTAGATTATTATGGTAGTTTTATAAATGAATCCATTCATAATTTTTGTGTTTATTTGTCTGTGTGGGGTTGACTGGGTTTTTGGAGTATATGTTGAGGTTTATATGTATGTATTGGTATGTGTAAGTGGTGTGGGTATTTGTATATGTCGTGGGTGTGTGGTTTACGTGTGTGTATTTGTGTGTGAATGTTTAGGTTAGGAGGATTGCTATATAGGTTTGTTATAGAGTTTAGTAAAGGGAGATTTTATCATTATATGTTTTTATGAATTTTGGTTATCATGGTAGGTTTGATAAGGAATTTGTAGTAATTTGTGTATATTTGCGATGTCTGTTGTTTTATTGCATTGTTTCATTCATAATTTTTAAGTAGTGTTTGTTTTACCAAGTGTATATAATTTTTAATTCCATTTATTCCATTTCTCCGTTCATAGTTTTGAGTGATGTCCGTTTTCTAGAGCGTGAATGTGGGTTGTATGTGTGTGTGTGTGGGAGTATGAATAAGTATTGTGTTGAAGTATTTAGCTATTTTATTTATTTATAGTTGCCTAGACATTTTTATGTGTATGTATAGGGATATATATATAGGTGTGTGATTTAGTGTATGTAGTTAGATATGGTTATATATAATTAGGTATATGCGTATGGGTGTATATATAGTTTATTATTATATTATTATTTTTTTTGTTTTGTTTTATATTTTATATTTTTATTTTTTATTTTTATTTTATATTTTATATTTAATTGTTGATAGGTTTTTTTAGTTTATATATTGTTTATATATTGTTTATATATGGATTATAGATAGGTTATATATGGATTATATACTTATATTTTTTCATTCATACTTTAATTATTTTAAAATTATTATTTTTATATTTTAAAATATTGATTTTTTAGATTGGAAGTCCACCTGAAGATTGTCGATCAAGACAAGAAACGATTGTAGTGGCGGTTTTTTTGACTATTTATTAAAATTTTATGTATTAATTAGTCTTTCCTTGTTTGTTTTGCAAAATAGTGGTTTTGTCTCGAATAATATTTTATAATATTTTACTATAAAATCGATTTTATCATAAATCTGATTTTTTCCCTGTAAATTTGGATTTATTCCCTAATATTTATTATTTATATGATATTGATAATTTTGTATATTGAGTGTAATACCTCAATTTCGTAAATTATGGATTTTACAGGTAAGATAGAACCGCTGTTTTGGGATTCATCTTTGAAAGATATTCCTATTCCTTCTAGAAAGGAATTTATTTTGAAACTTGTTAATAATGTTAAAGATTTTATTTCTAGAATTAAGTGGAAAGCTTTTTACTATAATTTTTATTTATTTAATGATATTGATAGTAGGAATGATAATTTTACCTCTAAATTTAAATCTAGAAAGGAACCTCCATTTAATAAAGAATTACAATTACTTGAAGATAGTATATGGAAGGTGGTAAAAAATATTGAATTCCATAAATACCCAAATAGAAATAATGAATATTTAAGGAATTTAGCAATTAAAATTAAAGATATGAGAAATATGGATGGTATTATAGTACAATCTGATAAAACAAGGAACTTATATAAATTAGATGTTAAATTATATGATAAACTATTAGGGAAAGAAATAATTAAAAAATATAAAATTGTTCCAGATGATATTCTTTATAATATTAATAAGGCCTCTAAAGTAGTAATGTTAAAATATGAGTTGGATAATAAAACTGAACCTTATGTACCTTTGCACCCCAGAATTACTCTTAAAGACCATAAAGATAATTTTTATTCAGACCCTAAAGTTAGATTAATTTGCCCATGTAAATCGGATCTAGGTAAATTAAGTAAATTTATTTTAGATAAATATATAGATAAGTTAAATAAACTTAATTATTTAAAATTATGGTTTAGTAATAATAATACATTGAAATGGTTTAATAATATTAAAGATAAAAATCGTTATAAATTTATTCAAATAGATATTGATAATTATTATTCTTCTATTAATGAAATTGTGTTTAATAAAGCGCTTATTTTCGCAATGAATAAAGCGGGTATGTCACGTGAAGAAGTTAATGTAATTAAAATGGCTAGGAAATCGCTAATTAAATATAAAAATAAATTATGGGCTAGGAATGATACTAGAGATTGTTTTGATATACCTATGGGAGCACCAGATTCTGCACAGGCTACTGATTTAGTAGGTATTTTTCTTTTATCTGAACTCCAATTAGAAAATCTTAAGATAGAGGGTGGTTTATATAGAGATGATCTTCTACTAGTTACAAAGAATTGTACTAATAGGAATCTAGAAGTATATAAGAAAAAACTATATAGTTTCTTTAAAAGATATGGTTTAAGTATTACTATATATAAGGAGAATTATAATGTTAATTATTTAGATGTTAATTTTAATCTTATTACAGGTAAAACACAACCATATCATAAACTTAATGAGAACCTTAGATATATAAATGTTAATAGTAATCACCCATTTTCTATTAAAAAATCGTTGATTAATAATATAAGTAAACGTATTTCATTACTCTCTTATGATATAGAGATTTTTAATAAACATGCTAATTATTATAATGAGGCCCTTAGAGGGGCAGGTTATAATAGGAATATTAAATTTTATAATATTAGTGATAAAGATTTAACTGTTAATTTTCGAGATACTTCTAATAATAATTATAATTTTGTTAGGTTTAGTGGTAAAAATAATAGATATTTAAAAAAAAAATAATAAAAATGATAAAAATATAAATAATAATAATAATAATAATAATAAATATAATAATAATAATATAAATAAGAATAATATAAATAAAAATAAATTTAATAATTATTATAATAATTATATTGATAAATTTAATAATATTAATAATTCCTTAAATGCTGTACATAGATATAATTCTGATAATAATTTTAATAAAATAAAGAATTATAAATATATTTATAATAATGATAATAATAATAAGGTTAATAAGAATAAAATTTGGTTAATAGTTCCTTATGGAGATCAAGTAAAAACGAATATTATTAAAGAGATTTTAGATGTTATAGAACTATTTATTAGAGATAATCGTAAATATAGAAACATTTTCTCTTTTAATAATTTTGGAGTTGGTTACTCTACCACTAATAATGTTGGTAACATTATTTCTTCATTTAATAAATATAAACTGAATAACTTTTATAAAAATAAATTATTTGATAATAATATTAATAATGATAAGACTTATATTAAATGTACATGTAGAGATAAATCTAATTGTATATTAAATAATAATTGTGATATTAACGATGTAGTGTATAAATGTATAGTTACATTACATGATAATAACTTTAAGAATAATAATTACAAAAAAGCGGTTTATATAGGTTCTACTTCCTCAAAAATAAAACTAAGAATCGCACAACATATGAATTCTTTTAAAAATAAAAACTTAATCAACTCAACCGGACTTAGTAAGTACATTTGGAGTCTTAAATCACTAAATATTAATTATAGTTTAATTTGGGAAATAATTTGTAAAACTAAATCATATACTATAGGAGCTAATTGTTGTTATTTATGCTCTAATGAGTTTAAAGAAATTTTATTTTATAAGTATGATAATTTACTTAATACTGGCGAGGAGCGCAAAATAAAATGCAGACATAAGTTACTTTACCTATATAATAAGTTTCATGATAAATAGCAATAATAGTTCCCTTTTAGGTTACTTTAATTTAGTTTAAATTAGTTTAGATAATATATTTTTGGTTATTTGTCTAGGCTTTAATTATAGTTAGTCTTTATTTATATTTCTTTGTTTTAATTAGTTCATTTTTAATGTATATATTTGGAGGATATATTTATATGTTTATGGGTGTTATTTAGTGGTGTTTTTATTGAGTTTTGTATGTATGTGTGAATGTTTAAGATCCCTTTGTTTTTTGTTTTTTATTTGGTATGTTTAATTGACAGATTTTATTGGGTATTGTCTGTTATAATAAAGTATACACACCCATAACAAATATAGGTACCCACTTCATTCGATGTACCTGGAATTGCATGTGAGCCTCGGCATATACACCTAACGGCCACTCCCGCCCCACATGGATAAATAAACACATACATCCCCAAAAATGGGCATAATCCCATTCACACAAATTTATGTATTAATTATACACACTAGAATAATACATAACTAACCCAAATATATAGAACATACTAAAAATCAACAACTAACCACTATCATAAATGAAACCCACACCCATACAATGACAAAATTCCCCCCTCCATACCCAATTTACACCCACATAGTAATCCCAATATATTCATCCATATATGGACGCAAGTGCGTGAAGCACATGCACATAATTAATACGTACAACCCCCTAATACATACTTATATAAATACGTATTAAGCTTGACATCCATAGTGATAAGATTACACCCACTCACACCCAGATGGGTGAATTGCACAACTAGGGAACGCACACACACACGTGTGCGTTTTTTGATTGTGCAATTCGCCCATATGCATGTATACGGGCGCGATTACATTGTTGCATATATCGAGCCCAAATAGCATGCATATGTACATGTGAGGGGTACACGTAAACGACGTGCGCGTGTACCCCCTGCAGTTATTTATACCCGTGCGTAATATACACATGGAGACTACCACATAGGTACAAATGTGTATAGTAATGGGAGCCCCATCACTACACTCAATGTATACTCTCACCCATCCGCATGGATGTGTAAGTGTATCTCCGGTGTATATGTTGAGGCTTATATGTAGCGTTGTGGAGGCGAATGTCGTTGAAATTGTGAATTAATGGGTGGAGTTGGGAATTGTAACCGGGTGGTGGACTAGCGTTGCTTGGAATTGGGAATTGATTAGTGTGGTAGTGAGGTAGGCATCGGGAATAGGTTTGGGTTGCTGTAGGTTGTTTGTTAGAGCTGATAGGGTGAGTTAAGCTCATAAATGTATATAATGGTTTTTCATGGTAGTTTTTTAAAGAATCCATTCATTATAAATTTTTTTACGTAGTGTTGGTTTGCTACGTGGATATAGTTTTAGTTCCATTTATTCTATTTCTCCATTCATAATTTAAATGACGTTTACTTTCCATGGCGCGTATTCTTTTTTTACATAAGTTATTTCTATGGTAACGTAATTTTGGTTTGTTTTTTTTAACGGCTAAGAATTTAATTTCACTTCATTATTTGAAATTGACTTGTAGTATGTATTTTATTTATCCTTATGTCATATTGTTATTTTGATATTCTGGTTAATTACGATGTATTTAATGTTGTTTTCATAGGAGTTTTATGTATATGAGATTGTGTGTGAGTTTTTAGTTGTATATTTTATTTATCTGTATGAGTGTGGGTGTGTAAATATTGTTGTATATATCGAGTTTAGTGAGTATATATATGAGTATATGTGAGGGAGTATATGTATCTGTTGTGTGTGTGTGTTTTTTGTGTGTGTGTGTGTTTGTGTGTGAATGTGTATATGGGTTTGTTATTTAGGTTTTGGGATGTTTGTGTTAATTTGTCTGTGTGGGAGGGAGTGGGTTTTGGTGTATATTGAGGTTTATAAATTAGGATAGGTATGTGTATAAGTCGTGGATTGTGGTTTACGAGTGTGTATTTGTGTGTGAATGTTCAGGGGGATTACTATATAGGTTTGTTATAGAGTTTAGCAAAGGGAGATTTTATCGTTATATGTTTTTATGAGTTTTGGTTTATCATGGTTATTTTAGGGAATTCGTGGTAATTTGTCTATTTTCGATGTTGGTTGTTTTATTACATTGTTTCATTCATAATTTTTGAGTGGTGTTAGTTTTGCCACGTGAATAACCGGGTGGTGGACTAGCGTTGCTTGGAATTGTGAATGGAATAGTGTAGTAGTGAGGTAGGCATAGAGTATGGGTTTGGGTTACTGCAAGTTGTTTGTTAGAGATGCTAAGGTGAGCTAAAGTTCATAGATGTATATAATGATTTTTAATGGTAGTTTTTTAAAGAATCCATTCATAATAAAAGTTTTTTAAGTAGTGTTGGTTTGCCACGTGGATATAGTTTTAGTTCCATTTTCCTATTTCTCCATTCATAATTTAAATGACGTTTACTTTCCATGGCGCGTATTCTTTTTTTACATAAGTTATTTCTATGGTAACGTAATTTTGCTTTGATTTTTTTAACGGCTAAGAATTTAATTTCACTTCATAATTTGACACTGAATTGTAAGTATGTATTTTATTTATCCTTATGTCATATTGTTATTTTTGATATTCTGGTTAATTACGATGTATTTAATGTTGTTTTCATAGGTGTGTTTATGTATATGAGATTGTGTGCGAGTTTTTTAGTTGTATAATTTATTTATCTATATGAGTGTGGGTGTGTAAATATTGTTGTATATATCGAGTTTAGTGAGTATGTATATGCGTATATGTGAGGGAGTATATGTATCTGTTGTGTGTGTGTGTGTGTTTTGCGTGTGTGTGTTGTGTGTGAATGTGTATATGGGTTTGTTATTTAGGTTTTGGGATGTATGTGTTAATTTGTCTGTGTGGGAGGGAGTGGGTTTTGGTGTATATTGAGGTTTATAAGTTAGTATAGGTATGTGTATAAGTAGTGGGTCTGTGGTTTACGAGTGTGTATTTGTGTGTGAATGTTTAGGTTAGGGAGATTGCTATATAGGTTTGTTATAGAGTTTAGCAAAGGGAGATTTATCGTTATATGTTTTTAGGAGTTTTGGTTTATCATGGTTTTTTTAGGGAATTTGTGGTAATTGTCTATTTTCGATGTTGGTTGTTTTATTACATTGTTCATTCATAATTTTTGAGTGGTGTTCGTTTTGCCACGTGAATAACCGGGAGGTGGACTAGCGTTGTTTGGAATTGTGAATGGAATAGTGTAGTAGTGAGGTAGGCATAGAGAATGGGTTTGGGTTACTGTAAGTTGATTGTTAGTCTTTTTTTACATAAGTTATTTCTATGGTAACGTAATTTTGGTTTGATTTTTTAACGGCTAAGAATTTAATTTCACTTCATAATTTGACACTGAATTGTAAGTATGTATTTTATTTACCTTTATTTCATATTGTTATTTTTGATATTCTGGTTAATTACGATGTATTTAATGTTGTTTTCATAGGAGTGTTTATGTATATGAGATTGTGTGCGAGTTTTTAGTTGTATAATTTATTTATCTGTATGAGTGTGGGTGTGTAAATATTGTTGTATATATTGAGTTTAGTGAGTATGTATATGCGTATATGTGAGGGAGTATATGTATATGTTGTGTTTGTGTGTTTTGCGTGTGTGTGTGTTTGTGTGTGAATGTGTATATGGGTTTGTTATTTAGGTTTTGGGATGTATGAGTTAATTTGTCTGTGTGGGAGGGAGTGGGTTTTGGTGTATATGGAGGTTTATAAGTTAGTTTAGGTATGTGTATAAGTCGTGGGTATGTGGTTACGTGTGTGTTTGTGTGTGAATGTTTAGGTTAGGGGGATTACTATATAGGTTTGTTATAGAGTTTAGCAAAGGGAGATTTTATCGTTATATGTTTTTAAGAGTTTTGGTTTATCATGGTTTTTTTTAGGGAATTCGTAGTAATTTGTCTATTTTCGATGTTGGTTGTTTTATTATATTGTTTCATTCATAATTTTTGAGTGGTGTTCGTTTTGCCACGTGAATTTTATTTTTAATTCCATTTATTCCATTTCTCCATTCATTAATTTAGAGATGTTCGTTTCCAGAGCGGTTATACTTTTTATATATATGTTAAGTTCCTTGGTAAAGTAATTTTGTTTGGTGTATATGTTGAGGCTTATATGTACTTGTGGGTGTGTGTGAGTGGGGTGGGGGTTTGTATTTGTTATGGGTGTGTGGTTTACGAGTGGTTTGGTGTGTGAATGTATAGGTTAAAAGAATTGCTATATAAGTATGTTTTAGTGTTTAGTAAAGGGAGGTTTTATCATTTCTGTTTTGTGAGTTTTAGATTATTATGGTAGTTTTATAAATGAATCCATTCATAATTTTTGTGTTTATTTGTCTGTGTGGGGTTGAGTGGGTTTTTGGAGTATATGTTGAGGTTTATATGTATGTATTGGTATGTGTAAGTGGTGTGGGTATTTGTATATGTCGTGGGTGTGTGGTTTACGTGTGTGTATTTGTGTGTGTGAATGTTTAGGTTAGGGGGATTGCTATATAGGTTTGTTATAGAGTTTAGTAAAGGGAGATTTTATCATTATATGTTTTTATGAATTTTGGTTATCATGGTAGGTTTGATAAGGAATTTGTAGTAATTTGTGTATATTTGCGATGTCTGTTGTTTTATTGCATTGTTTCATTCATAATTTTTAAGTAGTGTTTGTTTTACCAAGTGTATATAATTTTTAATTCCATTTATTCCATTTCTCCGTTCATAGTTTTGAGTGATGTCCGTTTTCTAGAGCGTGAATGTGGGTTGTATGTGTGTGTGTGTGGGAGTATGAATAAGTATTGTGTTGAAGTATTTAGCTATTTTATTTATTTATAGTTGCCTAGACATTTTTATGTGTATGTATAGGGATATATATATAGGTGTGTGATTTAGTGTATGTAGTTAGATATGGTTATATATAATTAGGTATATGCGTATGGGTGTATATATAGTTTATTATTATATTATTATTTTTTTTTGTTTTGTTTTATATTTTATATTTTATATTTTATATTTTTTATTTTTTATTTTATATTTTATATTTTATATTTTATATTTTATATTTTATATTTAATTGTTGATAGGTTTTTTTAGTTTATATATTGTTTATATATTGTTTATATATGGATTATAGATAGGTTATATATGGATTATATACTTATATTTTTTCATTCATACTTTAATTATTTTAAAATTATTATTTTTATATTTTAAAATATTGATTTTTTAGATTGGAAGTCCACCTGAAGATTGTCGATCAAGACAAGAAACGATTGTAGTGGCGGTTTTTTTGACTATTTATTAAAATTATATGTATTAATTAGTCTTTCCTTGTTTGTTTTGCAAAATAGTGGTTTTGTCTCGAATAATATTTTATATATATATATATATATACGTGGGCACTCACGCTAGTGCTATCTTAGAATTTGCTCACTGGTAATATATATTTTAGGAGCCATTTCTTCTCAATTTTTTACATGCTAGTGTCAATGTTTTTATCTATATGCATTTTCTAGTAGAATACTTCTACTTACTATTCTTGAACAGAAATTCTCACACAACGTCTTCCATGCATTGAGAGCGAGCAAAACTTTTTTCTATCTTATAGTGACATATTTTAAGGAAGATTAATTTGACTCCTGAAAACCAGTGTAAATTATCCGCTATCATTTCACATGAGACATACATAAACGACTCACCTCTTGAATTTGCAAGCGGAATTAAAAATTTGAAATTGAGACTTTGCGCCACAAAGTGAAATGAAAGTGAAACGTTTATGATAAAGACACAAATAATTTTACAACCTTCCGCAAGCCAATGCCTTGTTCATCTATACTTTCTTTTGCCATTAATGCTTAAGCGCCAAAGCTTATGGGAGACACATTTCTTTCCCTTTCTTTTCTATTATGAGACGAGTGTAGATCTATAATACATCCTTTAATTGGGCACTTGGATCGTGAAGCATTTCTGTATTTGTGTTTTCCGCTTAAGATCACAGTTCAATCAGCACCAAGGTCAATTTCACTTTTTATCCTTTCAGGTAGATTAAAATAACCTCATAGTTAAGTTGTAGTGTGGATGTAACCTACTAACCACTTCTCACAAAAACGCTGGTCTTGTGCCTAAATTAGAGACAAATCCACGTTTTCTTATTACGATTATTACCTATTTCGTCCGACTTTACGTTCTGAGTTCAAATGCCGCCGGGGTCCACTTTGCCTTTTATCCTTTCGGGTGTCGATAAAAATAAGTACCAGTCGAACACTAGGTTGATGTAATCGACTCATGTCTTACCCCAAGCTGCTTTAGCGACAAAAATTTGAAATAATAATTATTTTTATTAAATGAGAGAGTGCAGTGCATGCCATCAAAGTGACACCGGGGTGAAATATACGAAGCCCAGTATACCCATCCTGACTACACGTCTAATAAAGGTAGACTAGGCACATGCATCACAATCATATGTGCGAAAAATGGTGATCACATATATAAAGCAAAACAGCGCATGACCTTGCAAGTGGGCCCCAATTAGAATTTTCTTTAGGTCAAGTAGTCCGTACCGCACAAAAGGTCTCTGAATAAGGATTGTCAAGGATGATGAAGCAAAACCCCCATGTTTCCAGAGGTGAATTATCCAAAATCCAAAGAATTCCTCTCAACATATGTCTATGATGCTCCCCGATTACTTCTGCATGTGATCAGATATGTACATATCATCAGCTACCAAGGGACACACTCAGCTGGTTATGGTCAAGCAATTGACAAGCTAAACTGTTGTATTGAACAGAATATTTGCGGTAGCCCATCAAGAAAAAACAATGTACATGATAACACTTCTAATCAGTGAAAATCATAAAGCATGAGAGCCACTGTCTGGTACTGCGTCAGGGCATAGCCACTATCTGGTACTGTATCAGGGATTTTATTATTATTATTACTATTATTGTTGTTGTTGTTGTTGTTGTTATTAGTTATTATTATTATTATTATTATTATTATTATTATTATTATTATTATTATTATTATCATTTCTCTTTATCACAGATTTTGTTGGAGCTCCTAGAGTCCTGCATACGTGACGGGATTGCTACCTGCAGCCTACGGTACCATGCTGTCCGTTCTTTTCGGCTATCTAATATTTTCCTGATTATTCTGGCCATGCTAACAAGACAAAATTTTGGTAACAATTCTACTGGGCACTCTATTCCAATTTAATTTATAGTCTCCATGATGCCTTTTATGTATCGTTCCCAAGGACCCAACAATAATTCGCACTCTCTTTACCTTCTTCATTTTCATAGCCGGGCTATTTCGTACTAAAGAGCGTTGTATTTATCAAACTTTTCACCTTTCTTCTTAACTATTCGTGGGTTAAAGGGGCATGCAACATCAACTATATAGCATATGTGGTGCACCTTTTCCACCACCACTAGGCCCGGTCTGTTATGCATTAACACGTCATCTATTTGGATTGGGAAATCCCAAATTTTGGAAGTCTACGACTCCGCCATTCTCGGAGGTTTGTACTCATACCACATCTTGCCTCTCTCTAGCCCCACTTTCGCACAGTTTTCAGTGAAGCATTTTCGCTACCTGATCGTGTTGTCACAACTTGTAGTAGTTCTGGGCAAGTGTAGGGCATTCGTTAGTGATATGGGCACTGGTTTCATCCACTCTGTTGCAGATGCGGCACAGTGAAGACACTTGCTCATTCATCAGGTTGACCCTCCATTTCGTGACCACAGTTTGCTTTCGGTCTCTTTTCTTAGTGTACATTTCATCAACCAATCCTACCTATGTTTTCCTGCAACTTCTGTTGTGGCTAGATGGAATGATTGTGTAGTCCCTTCTTGCGTAATTATTCTTCATGTCATTTTGTAATTCTTCCTTTGCTTTCCCTATTCTTTCTGCTTTCATTATTCTCGCTTTCCTGTCTCTAGCAATGTTTCCTTACTTTGGGCTAGGTATCTCACTGAACTCTCAAGTTCGATACACACGCAATCTTCTACACTTATCAGTCCCCTTCCTCCGTTTGCGAGACGATCAGTGTCTCCACGTAAATGTTGGGCTCCATGCACCGTAAGGAGCTTTCTTGACTTCCTGTCCATCTCCTTTAGCTCCTCCTCTGGTCACTTTAGGATTCCAGCGCCATACCGAACTACTGCAACTGCGCACGAGTTTATTGCTGAAATAATGTTTCTGGTTTTCAGCTTTGAAGCCAATATTTTTCTCATTTGCCGCAAGTACTCTCATTTTGTCTTTTCCTTCATGTCGTTATCAGCCTTCTTCTTCTTCTTCTTCTTCTTTTCTTCTTCTTCTCTTCTTCTTCTTCTTCTTCTTCTTCTTCTTCTTCTTCGTCTTCTTCTTCTTCTTCTTCTTCTTCTTCTTCTTCTCCTCCTCCTCCTCCTCCTCCTTCTTCTTCTTCTTCTTCTTCTTCTTCTTCTTCTTCTTCTTCTATGTCTTCTATGAAAACTCACAGCTTATTTTACTGAATATGATAGAAGGACAGCTGACCACAGACAGCAGACTAAGATAACACTTGTTTATTGATCATCCTTCAAAAACCATACGAAGATGTCTTGCAGTTCCAAGCAATGCTGATTTTTGTAGGTGTTCTACCTTCACACTTGCACTGATCTTTTTCAACCATGTTGGTAGCTGAGTGCTGACACTTCCAAGTGTACAAATACTATTCGTATCACGTTTACTCTCTTCATTGACCACAACCATCGTATTTCCCACTTCAAATCGTCATAGTTATACTCTTTTATTTGTTTCAATCATTTGACTGCGGCCATGCTGGAGCACCACCCTTTGTCGAGCAAATCGACCCCAGGATTTATTCTTTGTAAGCCTAGTACTTATTCTATCGTACACTTTTGACGAACCGCTAAGTTACAGGGACGTAAGCACACCAACATCGGTTGTCAAGCGATGTTGGGTGACAAACACAAACACACAAATATATACACACATATACATATATATACATATATACGACGAGCTTCTTTCAGTTTCCGTCTTCCAAATCCACTCACAAGGCTTTGGTTGGCCCGAGATTATAGCAGAAGACACTTGCCCAAGGTGCCACGCAGTGGGAATGAACCCTGGAACCATGTGGTTGGTAGGCAAGCTACTTACCACGCAGATACTCCTGCGTTGTTTATTTTTTCTAACCGCGGCATGGTATGTCGGTTATCATATATGTTCTTTCACTTTTAGTCACCACAACGGTTTCCGTGTCCGGTTTCCGAAGTCTGGTCGGGTGATTGCACTGGATCATTGCATCCTACAGGATTTTGCAATTCTCATTTTCGGTATCTCCTTCTGGAATTTTCTCATACCACTCGTTGCTCTTTGTAGGCCATGATTTCCGCAGAGCTCCCACTAGAGCATTCTTGCCACATTGTCGTGGAATCTGTTGTATTCGCATTGTGCCAATTTCGGGCATTCGCTAACGATGTGCCATACCGTTTCACTCCATCACCATGCATTGTGCATTCGTCGCTATCGGTAATGTTGTCTATTCTGCACTTTATATAGTTGGTCCTTAATGTTTGTTCCTGAGCATTTGAGTATTTTGGTCTCTATCTTCAGGCCATTCCTCTTCATCCATATCCACCAGTCCACTGTATCTGCCTTAGCGTTTACCTCTCTTGTAAACTGACTGTACATTTTCTTTTCTTTCATTGCTTTTTCATTTTACTTTTTGTTCATTTCCTTCATTAAGCAATTGTCAGTTTTGATGTCACCAGCCTTCTTCGTGTGTTACAACAGTGGCTCCACGGCATTTTCTATATAGCAAACTGAGCTGCTTTCCTTTGCTTCGGTGCAGTGCTGGAAACTGGACGAAACCTTTCCCACCCTTTCTTCTGGTCAAGTACAGGCTATAGGGGTCACTCTTAGAGTGGAAGTTTTCATGTACTGTCAACATTTTTCTGGTCTTGGTATCCATTTTCTTCACTTCTCTCCTTTGCCATTTTAGAATTCCCGCTCAATACCGAAGAGGTATAATTGCTTACGTATTAACTGCTTGGATTCTATTTCATGCAATCAATGTTGGATGCAACACCAACCTCAGTCGTCGGAAATACTCCATCCACAGTTCCACTTTCATTTCCTTTACCATTATCTCGTAGAAATTTAGTACACCAAGGCATTTGTATCCTTCCGTTTCAATTTGTTTAATCAAGTCTCTATATGGTACTTTTATCCCTGGTAGGGACTGTACTTTGCCTCATTTTAGGTAGATTTTTTCACACTTCTTTAGTCCAAATTCCATTCTAATATCAGCAATAAAACAGTGGACATTGTTCACCAAGGAACTCACTTGGGTCTCAACTTTGCCATACAGTTTCAAATCATCTATGAAGTGGAAGTGGTTGATTGTTTGGGATTTTCCCTTTAGTTGGTACCCAGGTAAATTTTCCTAAGTTCCAAGGTCAGGGGTATCAAGCAGAGAATAAAAAACAACGGAGATAGGCTATCACCCTGGAAAATCCCTATTCTGATACACAGGGTGCCCAAACTTTTTCATAAGATATCAGTTCAGTTTTCCATCTCACCATACTTCTCTTCAGGAAACACGTTACATTCCTCGCAATTCCAAACAAATTTAATTACTCGATAATCCACGAATGTCGAATTCGGTCATAGTCAATCCAGGCCATTACCTGATTTGTTCACTTACTTTTCCAATCTTACCTTACCATTATATCTATCAATAGTCGATCTTTGGTACCTCTGTATCTCCTTCAACAGCCTTTTTGTTTCGTCGGTAATAATATTGTTCTCATCAAGAAATTTTTACAGTTCTTCTGAATTCCTCCTGACAGTAACTTCCACATAAATAGGAAGTAGGAATTTGGTTTCTAATTGCCAGCAGCATTTCTTTTTCCCAAAGGGACCTAATAATAATTGGTAATATCTTCACTTTCTTCATTTTCCACCGCCGTGCTACTTTGTATTTTAGAAGAGAGTATACGTCTATTTTTTCGTCTTTTTTCTTGACTATTCCTGTGTCAAGGGGCCCGCATGGTTCATCTTCTCCACCACTGATTGTGCTGGTTGTGCTCAAGCACCTGGTCCATTTGAATTGGGAAACCCTACATGATTTTACTCTTCCCCAATTCAGCCACTCTCTGTGGTTTGTGTTCATACAACATCTTGCTTCTCTCTAACCCCCAAATTTCACAGTTTCCAATGCAACACTTTCGATACAGCATCATGTCACCTCAACTTATATTAGTTTTGGGCTAGTCGAGAACATTTATTCACAACATGGTCAATAATTTCGTCATATCTATTGCAAATTCTGCACAATGGAGACGCTCATTTCTAAGGTTGACCCTCCAATTTGCGACCAAAGCTTCATCTCCTTTTTAAGTGTTCCTTTCTTTAACAAGCCCCACTTATATTCTATAGTAACTTCAGGTGTTGCTTTATTGAAGTGATTGTGTAGCTCCCTTTTGAGTAGTGCCTCTTCATGTCCTTGTACTTCTTATATTATTCTTTTCTTTATTCCTGCTTTAAATATGTCTTCATCCCTAACTGCATTTAATAAGGATTCATCATTGTTAGTTAGATATCTCAACAAGCTCCGATTTTCATGACGCACGCAGTCTTCCACATTTATCAATCTACTTCTTCCACCTGCTTTCTTCATATATAGACGATCAGTGCTTGTACGCAGATAATGCTCTCCATGAATGATTTGGAACGCTCTTATCTTCCGGTCCAACTTCTTTAGCTCATCCTCTGTCCACTTCTGAATTCCAGCTATATGCTGAACTTTGCAACTGCACACGCGTTTTTTTACCTAAATTGCGCTTCTGGCATTCTATTTCAATCTATCTTTCTCAATCACCGTAGATTCTCGCTCTTTGTCTTTTCGTTCATATCATCATGCTTAATACCAGATATCGGAATTATTCTCACGTATTTTTACGCGAATTCAGGTTCAATTGCCTTTGTCATTTCACTAATTGGTATACATATACCTGCTGTTTTGACAAGCATTTCCTTGTCTCATCACCACATGTTGAAAGTTAAACTCAATTCTGACATCATTTGAGAAAATCCGCACAGAATGGACTAATCTGTACGATTCTGCGTCACACTTGCACATGGTGCCACTCACTAGGATTTAGCCTCCATCTACATGGCTTCTGACCAAAGCACAGAACCTTACCTGTTGGTGTCTTAAGTCAGTATTATTGTTAATATTATTCTCTGCGAGCTGACAAAATCATTAGCACGCCGGACAAAATGCTTAGCGGCATTTCGCTCGTCTTTACGTTCGGAGTTCAAATGCCACCGGAGTCGCCTTTCGTCCATTTTTCGGGTCGATGAAATAAGTTCATTTTGAACACTAGGAGCGATGCAATAGATTTACCCCCTCACCAAAATTGCTGTCCTTTGCCAATATTTGAAATCATTATTATTCTCCGCTTTTCCAGTTTCAATGCATATATTCTTCAGTTAAAAATATTCTGCACTTATCACTATTTGAATTCACTAATATTTAGAAGAGAAAAATCTAGTCAAAGACTTTTACGATATCTTCGTATCTACTGGTTGGCAGCAATAATCGTAATTGGTTATTAAGATTAATGCGCAGTTTGAATTCTTATTAGCTGAAAGGAAAATATTGACTATGCTGGTTTTCAAGATAGATGACCCTATGAATTATAAAGATGCAACACAGCGTTTTTATAGGGTATTGGGCAAAATGCAATATAGGTGAATAAAGACGATAAAATAAATAATGTACGATAAAGCCCATGTGGAGGTGATAACCAAATAGAAAAAGACGCATAAAATCATTATAGATGCAATATAAGTGATATAAAAGATACTGCTGGGCGGTGGTTAATGAATGACTGCTTTTCAGAATTGGGGTGGGTGGGGGGATGCCACTAATAATTATTGTGTTTGTTGTCAGAGTTTTTTCTGACACACATAAGTAATACACTAGCGTAGGTTCAATTACAGCTTTTATAACTCAGTTGGAGGATGAGAGGAGTGCGGTACTGGTATGGTATTTTTTAAGATGGATAAAACAAAGACTAGCTCGGACATATAAGGATTGGATTGTTGCAGATATAACTGAAAGTTGTTAAAGAATAAAGGAGTTTTCGGTGTTAGATTCTTGAAACAAATCGAATTAGTATTTATTTGATTAGTATTTTTTTAATTAAATTCACGAAAAGAAAGAACAACTCGTTAATTATAGTGTTACTTTTGAGTCATATATTTCAACATGGGCTCGCGGCCACATATATTTATATTTGTATCCTAATGAGGTGAGATATAGATAACTAAATCAACGAACATCAGCATTACAGAAAAAATACGTTGAACTTGCTGTATATAGTAATTGTGTTGTAAGAAGTTTTGCTTCTAAGCCACAAGGTCCTTTGTTCAATTCCAGTGTGTGAAACTTTCGGCAAGTGTCTTTCACTATAACTTCGGACCGACCAAAGTCTTGTGAGTGGATGTGTTAGACGGAACTGAAAGAAACCCGCCGAAGTATATATATATATATATATATATATATATATATAATGTGTGTGTGTGTTTTATTTGTGTGTATATGTGTCAATGTCTGCCCTCCCACCACCGCTTGATAACTGGTGCTGGTGTGTCTATGGTCCCGTAAGTTGGCGGTTCAGTAAAAAGACCGACAGAATAAGTACTAGGCTTTTAAAAATAAATACTGGAGTAGATTTGTTCGACTAAAATTCTTCAAGATATTGTCCCAGCATGGCCGCAGTCTAATCACTGAAACGTTTAAGAAAATAAAAGAACATAAATTCACAACGTAAAACGGCACGAGTGTCGCAAGCCACTTCACTAATTCTGTGTCAATTGTGTCATTCATGCTACTTTTCCCGTTACCACAAATTTACTTAAATATTATTAACGCAGCTATATCATGTTGAAATGATGTCCTTTGATAAAACCTAAAGAACTTTAACTTGCTTAATGTGTCTGGTAATATTACAATGGACTGGACTTCGACTCGATAGAAACACAAAATGTCGGCCTTAACAAATTCTTATCTAACAAATCTTCCCATTTCTGTTTATTTATTTATCTATTTATTTACTTTTTTGCTTATTCATTTATCTATTTATTTATCTATTTATTTATTTTGAAATAATTCACTTCACAACTATTGTTATTAGTAATCGATTTCTCGCCTGATATTTGTTTGCTGTCTCTATTTTCTAATATCGTACAACACATTGTTACATAATATTTTCTTCATAATTACTACATTAAATTTACTCGCAATTGTATTTCTACTAACCTATCTGTCTGTCTGTAACTTTCTTGTACTATATATTTGTATACATACATGCATACATATACAAATAGACAGATAAACAAATAGAGAGAAAGAGAGAGTGAAAGAGGTGTTTGTGTGTGTATATGTTTGCTTGGGTGTGCGCGCGCTAGTGTACAGAGCGGAAAAGAGATTAAATTTGTTATACAATTTGCTGACTATCCGAATATTGGGAGGATATATTCTTAGAAATTTCAGGATGTCACTGAATTTTGATGAAATTTAGGGTATAATGAGCCGCTTTATATGACGAAGTTTCTGAAAATAAATTGCTTCTCGTAGAATATCAAGATTCTGGCACACTCCTTGAATTTAATACATGTGTGTGAGATATTAAAATGAACCCCTTGCTTGTCTATGTACTGGACCCCCCAGAATATGAGTAATCGACATAAAGTTTTTTGTCGGACGCCAGTGTTTAGCAATTAAGGTTTTGATTTAGAAAGATAAAACTGAACTATTACTCTGGAATTATGATAGAACTGTTTTCCTATTAAGGGAGATTAGAAGCGTGACAAAATCTAGCACAAATGTTAAGAAGGACGTGAATTGCTTTGAAAAATGTCAAAACAAATATCAGAGTAAACGACTATTGAAAACCCAATTTAACGACATATACACACGCACACACATACACACGCTATTATTCACATTAGAAACCTACTATATATGTAATCAGTAACTTAATGATAGTGTTTACAGAAAGAAAAATCAGTGAATACCACACATCTGATATTAAGAATAATGTGTTAGATGCGGCTATCAGGAATCTGTCTAAATACTAAACAGTATAGATTGTCCAGAATTGCTTGTTTAAACAGTAATGTCGTGCATAATCAAGAATAATGTATGTATACAAGTATAATATGAAACAAAATATTAGATATTCTTGATAAATTTGGAGGTAAATGATGATCACGGGATGGAGCCTGCATCTTCTGATTCGACTGTTCCTGATACTGTACAAACATACGAATTATACATATGTGTATACTTGTTTATGTAAAACACAGACATTCACCTACACTCATAACTCCGTACAAATACTTATATGTATTATTGATATTTGAAGCATCTATCATCTATATACTTTCAAAACTGCTATGGCAGCATGCATTAATCAACATTTACCAACGAACAATCCTATATCCTGCAATCGTTGAGACTTATCTGTCTTATGGAAATCATTAGCACAGGATATGCAATATCTGTATAAAAATCTAACTTTGTTGAAAAGTTTCGTTATCAATACGTACGAATTAACTTCAACTGCGAATCATTGATATTCGGAATTACCTGTATATTCCAATACAGAAAACAAAAGATAATAACTCTTTGGTTACTAATCTTCCCATATTATTTTCAGACTATTTTCATTTATTTAACTCACAGTTATATAATTCTCTAAAACGGTATTGGCAATTTGCTTTCAATATCTGTATTTATCCTTGCAAATAACATTTAGATTTAGTTTTATACAAATGTTTTTGAAGATTAGATTACAGTTCAAAACTAGATTCTGGATTATTTCGATGATAGGAATAAATTTCGTTGATGTACACAATAAAAGTAAATAAAGAGTAGTGTGTTTGATCAGAATGATTGGGAAACAGCTCACCGATTATATACAAAACAAATTATTTAACTGAGTGGCTATCAAGCATCTAAAATGTCCCAAATCGAATATCGTCAAATTCATTGGATTATTTCGGACATAAAAAGATTTAAGTATAGTTTTAGAAGGACAACATATTTTCTATAAAACGTGTTGAAATACCCCCAAAGTAGACGTGAATTAACTTAAAAGGAAACGGGATTTAACTCTATAGGAGACGTCGTATCTCGAAGCAAGAAATTATTAGACTGAACACAGTGTTCCTTTTCTTCAAATATTCTATTTGCTGGAGTTATAAGCAAAATAATGCTGTATATGATGAAATGAATTTTGATTTTCTAGAGAAGATCAAAGAAATAGAACGAGGAAGAATTTTGATAAATCCCTCTGCGCTTCTCGGTATCAAAAAGGAGTCAACAGCTCTCAATGAATAGATATAATAGTAATGGAAATTGTTTCTGGATGTTCTACTTCAAAAATATCACTAATACATTATGGAGTGTCAGATACATATAAATATAATACTAGTTTACCTTCTTAATTGTCCGGTAACGTTCACATGTCATAACATGCCTTAATTTATGAATTTATAAGTACTGTTTATCAGCTGCAATGCCATTTTCACCATTTACCTATATTACTGTTACTGAACTCTGTTTCACATTACATTGAGCACTTTAAATTTAGCATCGAATGCTTATTATGTCTTGAACCTCGTTGTTAGCACACGAGTAAATAACAAATCTATGGACTTGACTTTGAACACAATAGATGCTAAAGTGGCAAATATTATAAAATTGGGGAATAATTTTAAAATGATTGAAGGTTGTACAAAAGAAGGATATATTTTTACGAGAATATGACTGTAATCGTACTGAAAAGGCTTTCTGGAAACTAGTGTAAGAAATGATTGCTTCACTGTTATTTATAACCAATTGCCCAATCAAAAATTCAGAGAAAAATTGATTTTTGAACATTGTAAATGTACTGCTTTGCACCTCAATCTTCACTTGGTTGGGTTTACAAAAAATAAAACAAGCTCTCATGAAATAAACGGCTTCTAAATTTAACTATTTAACTTGCCGAAATGGACAAAATTGACTTTCTGTCACCAAAAGTACTTTTTCAAACCAACTGGTAACAAAAGTTTGATTACTATTCAATCCGGGAACTGTTAAGTACCGTATTAACTGGCATACAAGAGACAATCTGTATATTTTCAAATGTATCGAAACGATAGCCGTGTGACTGTATTACGGATGAGAGGCTGAATGTTTGGGATACGGTGAAGTTTGAGCACAATAATAGTAACCAAAATTAAAATACTGAGAACTGCCCAAACTTCACAATCCGTTAGCACAAACTTTCGAAACGTTGCTTGTGTTTTATGTGCCGTTATGTAGAAAAGTCACATTATTTCATTATATCTCCCTCCCCAGAATGCAAAATCCATACTTGATATGTGTTTACATTATTTATTGACTGTGTTACTCATAAGAATCTTTTAAAATTATCTACAGGAAAATTTTCCATTCACCTTTCAGTTATTTACAATGAGTGGATAACAATAAAATCATAGCGATGGTGTCTCACTGATGGTTGTTCGCGGTAACAAAATATCATAGGCAAAAATACGAGTTAGTTTTACATACTATATGACAATTCTCCAGACCAAAATTGAAACAAATATGCAGTCGATGTGAAAGGAGATAACGCTGAAACACTGTACTCACATAACGTAACTTTATAATTTATTCCAGTATACCGTCAAACATTGTATTTATATGCTTAGAATCATAGATTTCCACCTACAGAACCATAAGAAAATAAGTTTCAATAAATGTATGATACAAAATAGTAAATTTAGTTCTTCCACGAAATATAATTGTAAAATAGAGGTGCATCTTATGCGAGAGTGAGTCTTACACGCTGACAAATGTGCTAATTAGTTTTTCAAAACTTTTCGATGGAACTGGCCTTTTATTGAAATACTTCTAACATTTTTTTCTGGCTCGATAATTGAAGACGTGAAAAATCCACTTAACACCAAAAGTAATAATGTTAATAGCACCCTAGAAATTATTAAGCTTGAAAGCCGTCACGCTAGACCATTAGAACATTGTGATTACAGCATTTTACGCACAAAGGAAACCTCAATATTCGAAACGAAGTATATAATTACAATATTAGATTTTATGCTGTCACTTAATATCAAGATTAATTTTAAATATCTGTATCTTAATTAGAAGAAAAAAATCATTACGCTATAGATCTTATACTAAACAAGTTTCCGTTACTTTACACTCACACTTCATGCAATGTCCAGCCTCTTGCGTTTTGCTAAGTACTTTTCACCTAAATTATTTCTCAAATCAATTAAAAAGGTCACACAGTTATTTAAACTACACATAATTGATCGCAAGTGAAATAAGACAATTATAAAATATAATGAAGATACTTTATTAAAATCAATTGATGTGAAGATCAAGTTGTTGCGAACTTATTCTTCACATTTAACAATATATGTCCAATAAATTTAGAGATCTCGGTATTTCAGTTTAGCTTTTAATATCGAAATCGATAACATAAATTCTAAAATGAGTTAAGATAAACAGTTCGACTGCATTGTAATCCATAAGAAACGAGTGATTAACAGGAGGATATGTAATTTACATATCATTGCATTTCTGGTAAGCCAAAGGATGTTAAGGCTGTATTGCATATTATATTAAGAAACATACAAAACATTGCTTCAAGGATGAGAATATATCAGCATAAGTTTCGCAAATATTTTCTTGTTAGTGATACAATAAATTGTATCTCTGTTATACATAACAAATCGCAGATGCAGAGAAAATATTCGATAGTAAAATTATATACACCAATAATATAATAATAATAATAATAATAATAATAATAATAATAATAATAATAATAATAATAATATGGAGAATCATAGCCGTGTGTTGAAAGGAATTGTTAAAGGTTTGGATAATTCACCTTTGGAAACATGGCTGGTTCGTTCAACATCCTAAGACAATCCTTATCCAATGACCTTTTGAGCGGGATGGTTTACTCGACCAGAAGAAAATTCTAACTGGGCTCCACCACCAAGGTCATGCGCTATTTATCTTCGATAGGAGATGACCATGTCGTGCACATGTGGTCGTGATGCGTGTGCCTAGTGTACCATTATCAGACGGGTAGTCATGATGTGTATACTGGGCTTTATATATTTTACCCCAATGTTACTTTGATGGCATGCACTGCTCTCTCACTCAACAACAACAACAACAACAACAACAACAAAAACAACAACAACAACAACAATAATAATAATAATGATAATAGCAATGACGAAATTCTGCTGTAATATACCAGGTCCCATATTATTATTGATAATTTTAAATGCCATAGACAGAACGATGGTGGTAATGATAATCATTGTAGTTATGGAGCCGACACCATGAAAGCACGTTACTTATATATATAATATATATATATATATATATATATATATATATATATGTGTGTGTGTGTCTGTGTGTATGTGTGTGTGTGTGTGTGTGTGTGTGTGTATGTGTATGTACATATACATGCATGTGTATATACAAAAAAGAGAGGAAGAACAGAGAAGGGATCTCAATAACAACTCACATGGGAACCCCACGACCCACTCATGAAATCATGATGCCATAATACAAGGAACGAATTAACGGCAAGAATGAAGCTATAGCCGATCATGGTGAAGGTTTCCGACCAGGCACGTCCGTAACCACCGGCATCATGGACGGTTGTTATGTCACAATAGATCACATACATTTTGTTCTTAAAAACAGACATAAGTAAACGAAGGAAGAGTACGATAAATTTATTGAATATCATATAAGAGCAAAGCTGGAAATAAGTCGCGGAGTAGGCCGACGTATATTGAAATTTTGGATGGAAAAGAACATGTGTCCAATGTCAGAGAATAAACCAAGTGAGAGTGATAAGGAGGAAGTATTAGTGAGACTCTGAGAGACCATGCGGATGGGCTAGAAAGGATGGTCGGAGTTGAAAACAGAGGTAGAAGTTGAAAGCAGGGAGAAGAGTAGACGGGAGGAACGGGGAAATGGTGATGGACTGTTAAGGATGAGGAACAGGAACGTTATACAGTGAAACCTGATACTGTGGTGGGTGGGTATGCAGGTGAAATGAACCAAGTTGATGAATGATCCAAAATCCCCATGAATCTGAGAAGGGTAGATAGAAGTATGATAAATAAAGTAACATGAAAGATAAATACTGTCATACCATACATCCAGACGGAGGACAACACAAACAAGGAATCTTGTCCGAGCTATTGCGCTACTTGTCGAGAAATTTCAGCTTAAGAGAACAAAAATTACTGGAGCAAAAGAACCATGATGGAAACGATGCATTGAACGGGACTATACGGGCAAGGCAAGATCTAGGAAAAATTGAGCATGGGTTAAGAGGAAATTGGAAAAATGGGAAAAAGACCGACCCAGAAAAATTAGAGAAGAAATATAAAATACGGAAGAATGGGTTTGATGCAGTAATAGAGCAGTTAAAACAGAGGATCATTGTAATGAAAGATAGAAGAAAGGGGAAAAGTGTGGGAAACTACCGTCTCATAACATGCCAAAATATAATCTGGAAGATACTCATTTGAATATGTACGGCAAACACATACACTTTCTAGCTACAGAAAGAAATACTACAAAGGGAACAAAAAGAATGTAGGAATAATTCTCAGGGTACCACGGATCACCTGGTCACCGATAAAAAAGTTTTGAGGCATTGTAAAAAGCATCATACAAACATGTCTATGGCTTAGATTGACTTTAAGAAGGCATATCATATGGTGCCTGCAGATATTTGGTGTTGCTGACAACATTACAAGGTTTCTGATGCATAGTATGAAAGAGTGGAAAACCAAACTGTACTCAAGTAATGTATTCCTTGGAGATGTTAATATTAAAAGGGGAATCTTCCAAGGTGACTCGTTTTCTCCTTTACTTTTTGTAATTGCACTAATATCCATAACAATGACATTTAGGAAAGTTAAGATGGGTTACCGATGTGGGAAGAAAGGCCCATCGTTGAACTATCTTCTGTTTATGGATGACCTGAAATTGTTTGGGAAATATGAAAAACAGATAGATTCATTAACCAAAATAGTCCAGACATGTGGTAGGGACAACGGTATTTGGGATTACCAAATACTCAGTACTTAATATGAAAAGAGGGAAGAAAGCAGCTTGCAGAGGATTGCGGATAACATCAGGAGAAACCATAGGCGAACTCGACAGTAGTGGGTATAGCTATTTAGGGATTTTGGAGCTGGATGATAATCTACACAGAGAAATGAAAGTCAAGGTCAGCGAGGCGTATTAAAAAAGAACGTGTTGAAATCCAACCTAAATGTCAAAGATTCAATTCTCGCAATGAATATCTGGGTAGTTGCAGTGGTCATATATAGTGCGTCCATCCTCAAATGGACTAAAGAGGAAATATCAACACTGGATAGAAGGACGAGAAAGTTGATGACGCTGCATGGAGCACCACACCCTAAATCAAACGTAAACAGACTGTATATGAAAATAAAGAAAGAAATTTGGTAATTTAAGAATTAAGGAAGCTGTCCTCATAGACAGATTAGGGCCCCAAATTAACAACAGGCTGGAGGTTGGTAATCAATATATTATGTAGATACATCTGGATGCGTGTAGGTTCATTTTTGATAACATGCTCATGTATTATGAAAATAAGAAAGAAAGAAAGAAACTGCAATATAATACATAACTTAGAAACAGCGCTGCCTTCACGCACTTCTCATGAGGAATTCCGGAAGGAGCTTCGTGAGACCACTACAGAAACACTACTAGAGAGAAATTCAATAACCATTGGAAAACCGATCATTGCAGTGATTCGATCAATTCCTAACGATATCTGAAGAAGGAATTTTCGTATTCCGAAATATTATTATTATATCAGACTATGGATAATTAAATTATAACAGTTATTATAGTCCACTCTGCATTGTTTTGTCATTCAAGACATTATATTTTACAAACAATACACAATGCTTCAAGGGAACTAAAATATTCTCAAATAATAATAATAATAATAATAATAATAATAATAATAATAATAATAATAAGGATTATGATGATGATGATGATGATGATAATAATACTAATATTTTCTTGCTATTGTATCTCGAAGTGCATAAATGTTATAAATAATAGAAGGCATTGTGTTCGACTTGAAAATTCTGATGTCCTAAAGGGTTTTAATAACTCAATATTTACATATTATTTATAAGATTTATATGGTATGAGATACAATTCCCCACAAAATTATTTCGGGTTCTCTGAAAATTTTATAAATTCTTATGACGGCAAGTACTAACAATATTTATTTCGTTTTTGTACTGCGCATATAAGTGCTACTGTCTCTAACTTACAGTCACTCTGTATCTGTCTTGGCGTTCGTATCTCTTGCAAACCCACCGTATATTTTTCTCCTTCATGCTGTTATTAAAATAAGATTAATCATTTTGTACTTTAAATAAAACTTACTCTTCTAACGAACACGTTAACACTTGTGTTTTGGTAATGAAAATATTTCGCCAATGAGTAAAATGATGGTCATTATAATTCGAAAAATTATACCTGCACTGCCAGTCAATGTTGATTTTGCTTTTATGATTTCTGGGATTCTACAGAAGGACAGTTGATTTGCGGAAATTTTAGTGTCGTCTACCAAGTAAGATTTCCCTATATTTTACCTCATTTTAGAGTTGTTTTGATATAGAACTAACCTCTAGACCAGTTAAGACCACCTGTTGCAAATGTTCTGGTCAGATTTCTGGTTTGTGTAAAAATTATTGTCTTCCGCGCATCACATTCTGAGTCTCTAAAAAATAAATGATCATGTGCTCAGAACCTCTTGCCCCTACTATCCTTTAAAAAATTAGATTATACTCGTTGTATTTGTGGCTGCATGTTTAATCAATCAGAAGGGCAATCATAAAAGAAAGCGTTTTTGCCGAAACTACAGGCGAAGATGAGCTAAAAATTAAGCAAAATTGTTCGTAGTAGGAAAGAAATATTGTATACGGAATCCGATTAGAACTTACTTGCACGCACGCACGCACTTACATGCACTCTTACGGACATAATTGGAGCCGATCATAAGGGGGATAACTTTGTCTCACCCAAGCTTTTGCAAGTAGAGATTTGATCCGGAATATTTTGGCTTACAAAATTAACTTACCATGATATTTTAATCCCTCTAACTTTTGAGAGGTTATGTGATGTCAGCTATTTCAGTCTGACGAGTCGCCTCTACAACTAAGGGCTTTATAGGTGTGGAAACAATGGTCACACTCTGACCGGCCATAACAAACGACCTTCCAATAATATATGTATATATATGTGTATGTGTGTGTGTGTGTGTGTGTGTGTGTGGTGTGTGTGTGTGTGTGTGTGTGTGTGTGTGTGTGTGTGTGAGTACATGCATGTATCCATATACGCATGTATAGCTAGGTGGCTAGATTTCAATATATACATAGACACATACATAAATACACACACACATATACATGCATAACCACTTAGAACTCATATAGATAGACGAATATATGCTTGAACACCCGGGTAAGCTAAACGTGCATCCAGTTTGCAATTGCGTAATGCTGCTATTTCGTTTCCTTTGCATCGCTAATGCCGGTGGGAAAATCGAATACGCCACAAATCCGATTTCTAATTCATCTATCTGTGTGATTATAAACTTTATCGCTACGCATATCCCATTAATGATTTATAAAGACGGACAGTAACTCTCAGAAACGCCAACGATAAAAGCAAATTGACTGAAACTGTGTCAAATGAGCCATTGTGTACAGCAGTAATTTCAAGGAATGAAAGATCTATTGTCTATTAAAATCCCCATACAGCACTGAACTGACAGAAGAAAGTCTATAGCTATAAAGTCTGTAACTACAGGGGTCACAAGAAGAAAGCAAAAAGAAAATAATAGAAGAAAGTGACTTTAGAATAATTGGTTGTCAACACAGATATTTATTTTGTGGACTATCTCCTGGGAAACGAATGGGATATAGTTTTGAAAGATATAGGTTTACAATTATTCTTCGAATATTGAAGTAATAATGTTGCACAAGTTAGAGGGGAAAATAAAAATGTTTACGATAATAAAAGAGTATCGAAGAATTCATAATTGAAAATATGTAATGCTGGCGTAGAATAACTTCATAATAGTTCTTCTTGTATTAAACCGTCAATAAAGAAGCAGCATTACTGGTTGTGAAAAAAATGTGCCAGAAAAGAAGGAATTGTGATTGATAGTTATAGTATGGATGAGGAAGAAGAGAAAGTGAGCAAAAAACATATATTGATAAATGTAAAAGGAGGAGCGAAAATCGGAAAAAACCAAACAAACATTATAGAGAGCAAAGAAAAAGAACTGGAACGTAAGAAAGGATGAATAAACTAATGAAGAAGAATTAGAATTGAATGAAAATTAGGATGGAATGAACCGAGAGAAAATGAAATAAACAAAACTAAAATATCAGCATTTAAATATGAACGGGCGATAATTTGAAAGAATATTATAAGTGTGAGTGTGAAATTAAGAACGTGCCTGGCAGGGAACAGAAGAATGAAAGGATATAACTCATGGAATAAAATAAGGTATCAGCGATTTGCCTGACGTGTTATTAGCACATAAAATTAAATTGATTTTACTGAATTCCATGTGCAGTAGTAATGATCTTAGTAATGTCACCACCTAGTTGCTGCACATTGCAAGGAACTGGTTATAATCCTGCATATTCGCGAGCAAAGCCTTTCTTCCATTACACCATATTTACTTCACTGATAATTGCTGAATTGAGTTAACCGGTTTTGATAGGCAACCTAGCAAATGTAGTGCGAAGGATATTAATATTGCATGTGCTAAGTACATACCGTTACATTTCGCCAGTTATATGGTACTAGACTAACAATTGTGAAAACAAAAACAAAAAACATATAATAGATCAAAATTAATTGAATAGTTCTAAAAAAATATTTTTCCTTGAAATGAGTAGAATAATAAACTTTTTGATAGTACTCATAAATCTGCGCAATTTTTTTTTATTTAACCTGGACATATTTATAAGATTGTATCTCGCTTCACCTTCCAAACTTAGCTGAGGTGAACCATGGATCATTGATACTATAACTATTTTTAGTAACACCAATAATTCCTAAAATACACTTTATTCCTTCAGCTTCATCTTGAATGGCAGTAAATAACAGAGTGCTCTCGATACAGTTGACACGCGTGTAGCTCCACGAAAGAATACTGTAAATAGAATTATAGATATGGAAAATCTCCGTTCTCCCGATCATTAGTAATACTATATATATATACATATATATATATATATGTATATATATATATATATATATATATATATATATATAGAGAGAGAGAGAGAGAGAGAGAAAGAAAGAAAGAGAGAGATAGAGAGATAGGAGAATTTGCTTTGGGAGTTTCAAAATGCACCTGCATTTGAAAAATGTGTAGTTGTTTTTAAATACATTTATTCACATACGTACCAAACTAGTTTCAACATATTTTTGTTTATCAATAGTACAAATAGATATTTAATAGAGTTTAAAATTACTAAGTAGAAATCGAATAAACATGTTTAAACGATCAAATATTCACATAAAATGCAGTGAGTTTCACAGGAATAGATAATATCAGAATAAATTTTTAGCGAAGAATATATCAAACGTACATGCTAAAAGTTCGGTAATATTGAGATTTTATGGAATATGTGGACTTGAGAAAGACAAGGGAAAAAGAGCAAAAAAAGAATTTAAAAAAAAAAAAGACAGTTTCTGTCGTCAAGCATTTAGTTCTCTTTTCCGTCGCGTACTAGGCTCTTCTCTTTTAACGGAAATTCTTTTGGGGAATAAGAGAATATATTCTGTACATATGTCTTTACGCGAAAGGATCTAATTTTGCTTCGCTATAATTTTGATGACGTCATATTCTTTCTGGTGGATTTTTTTTTATCAAAAAGTAGATTTTGTTTTGGCATGAATGTTTTGGTTGGTTGGTTGGTTGAGTGGGTGAGAGTTGATTAGTTGGTTGGTTGCTTACTTGTTTGGTTCCCTGTACATAGGAACAAGATTTGATTGGTAATAGATTTGTGTGACTGTGATTGTCACCCATCATCGCTTGACAACCGATGCTAGTGTGTTTACGTCTCCGTTACGCAGCGGTTCGGCAAAAGAGACCGATAGAATAAGTACTAGGCTTACAAAGAGTAACTCCTGGGGTCAATTTGTTCGACTAAATGTGGTGCTCCAGTATGGCCGCAATCAAATGACTGAAACAAGTAAAAGAATAAAAGAATTAAAAAATTCGTATGCATGTGGGGAAGGGAAAGATGGGAAAGCAATTAAAGAGGAAAGAAAGGAAAAACGTACACGAAATAATTACAATAAATAAAGGAAATCAAACAAATGCAATTAGAATCCTGTAGTTCCTGTAGTGTCTTCTAATTCCTTAGGTCACCATTTCACAGCTGAAGATATCGCACAAATACTCTACGTATTAGTTAAATTGATCTTTGTAACATATCCTGACCCTGAATATATTTATGGGAGTTGTGATCCAAGCAATATGTTAACTGTGTGTTTCGTTATTTACATCAGCAAATGAGATATTTTCTTAAGTACTTGCATATAGAGAGATGATGATTTTGAATGTAAGTCATGTCGGTCAAAAGTTTATAAACCTGCAGTACTCAAAACAGATTAAAACAGATTGAAAATAACGGCTATTCAGTAACTATGCCAAAATCATGTTAACTCGGTAATACGTATTAACAGTGAAGTGTAGCGGAAAAAATAATCGCACTTGCTGTAAAAACGAACAGTAAAACAAGATAATAATATGAAGGTGAATATAGGAAGGGGGATCAAGTATTGAAAGCGAGAATAAAGAAACACGAAGAAGATACGAAAGAATACATTAATGAACAATGATATAAAGCAGTTATGAAGACCCAGAGAAGATTCAAAGAAATTGTTGAAGTAGATGTAAAATGAATTTGCCAAAAATTCGGGAACGATTAATAAATAGAGAGAATGAAACGAATATCTATTGCCAAAAATACAAGAAGAAAATAATAAAAATTGACTCTTCAAGAGAAAAAGAACTTAAGAAATGATAGAAAATGAGGATAAATAGAGAAATGCCTGAAAGAGGTCGCAATCAAAACGTCCACATAAAAGAAAGGGAATGGAAAAGTTCTGCTAAATAAAGATATGAATATACATACATACATATATATATATATATATATATATATATATATTATATATATATATATATATATATATATATATATATATATATATATATTTCATACATATTTTTTCATATATGTAGTATATAAATATTGTATATGTATATGTATATATGTAGACGTATATATATATATATATTAGGTATAGATATAGATAGATACATACATACACACACACACAATATATATATATATATATATATATATATATATATATATATAATATATATATATATATATATATATATATATATATATATATATATATATACATATATATTTATATGTGAATACAGTCAATGGCATCCTATATATGTATACACATGTACGTATATATGCAAATATCTATGCGTGTGTTTGGATATTTATAACTGTACATGTAAATG